>NC_081315.1:51830945-52130945 GCF_026419965.1 Kogia breviceps | reverse complement strand
CTGGAGAGTTGGGACCCATGGAATGGGGAGCACGCAGGATTCCTTTCAAGGGTCTGCATTTGCTTTCCCAACCTCACCCATCGTCTCAGCCCCAAGAGTGTCCAGCCTTATGTCTTCTGCCGCTGGGGCTGTAGATGTGGTCAATCCTGGTTGCATGCCAGTCCCTGAACGCATTTTGGAAGAATTTCTCTCTGTTTTGCCCTGCTTGTTTCTTCTTTATGTTGGAAATGTATCCTCAGAATGGGTGTGAGCTGATTTTCCCTGCTGGTTTTAGGCCGCTTTACACACACTTGATGCACTTACACAGAGATATCAAGACTTAGCTTTTAAGATGCTTACTAGTCGGATAGATACTTGTGCGATGAACAGGGTCTGGTGAGTCCAGTTGATTGAGCAAGGAGTAGGTCGTGTCCATTCCATATTCGGTTTTCGGAAGGGTATCTGTGCTCATTTCAAACTCGAGTTTTATGCGTCACCCCACCTCACCTTTCCCCTGAAGCAGGCATAAGTGTGTTTTCTAAAAGCGTGACTCTGTTCTGTTTGGGGATTCATTTCATGGGGAGCGATTTTTACATTCCCTCGATAAGTGATATCATAAGTTTCTTTTTTTGTGGGACTGATTTCACTGAGGATGATCGTACCTAAATCCACTCAGGATGCTGCTACCAGCCTCATGACGTGGATTTCATGGCTGAGTGACACTCCATTGGACCTACGTAGCACCACTTGTCCACTTGTCCACTTGTCTTTGTCCACTTGTCCACTCGTCTTTGTCCACTTGGCTCTTTCCTGGGATATGAAACGTGTACCGGAGTGGAGGTTCTTGTCAAGATAGCAGCCCTCAACTTTGGGGTCCCTGTGTCTGGTTGATTTTTTCATTTTCCCAAGGTCAACGCCCATGTGTGGAAGTGCCCTATGCTCTGTGGTTCTGTGTTTTACATGGTTTGGGAAAGAGGATACACTTGTGAAGATTGGCTGTTGGCCATTGACATCCCGCCCATCAGCTTAACAAGGCTCCCTTGACTCCGTGGCCTGTCCTGCCTTTCTGGTTTTTAGACTTTTTTCGCCTGGCCATTTTGCCCCAGGGGGGGGGCCGTGAGATTTCTTTGTAGTGCTGATTTGCTCTCCCAGGTTGCTTGGTTGGCCAAAAAGGGCTTATGCGTTTTTTCCTGAATATATTCAGGGAAAAAACGCATACGCCCTTTTTGGCCAACCGCATCATTGTCCACGTTCTGGCGCTTTTCATGTGCTATCGGGGCCATTCCGATGTACCCGTTGACATCCGTTTCCTGCAATTCTGCCTTGCGTTCAGCGCCTGTTCGTAGCCTGACCTCAATATATTTTGGGGCGATAGTTATCGTTTAGAACTCTGCAGGTTTGGGAAGTGCAGTGCCCCTGAGCTCCATTTCCCAAGTCGCTTTTGTGTGAGTGGGACGCAACACGGCTGGATGGCTTCACGCCCTATTGTCGATCCGCGGTGGCAGGCTGAACCTCTGGTGAATTCTTCTTCGTGATGGGAAATGAGAGTGACATGTGCCCGACCAAACA
This sequence comes from Kogia breviceps, assembly GCF_026419965.1. Lineage (NCBI taxonomy): Eukaryota > Metazoa > Chordata > Mammalia > Artiodactyla > Physeteridae > Kogia > Kogia breviceps. The sequence continues at coordinate 52,129,397 of NC_081315.1, read as the reverse complement.
CCTCCAGCGAGTCTCTCATTGGTTCCCCCTCTTGCAGTTCATCCTGCGGACAAATTGCAGACGGTACGAAAGAGGCATGGAAAGGCGCCGAGTCTCCAAGTGGGGAGATTGTTAGTAAGGGGGCCTGAATGGAGAACACGAGCACCACGAGATGAAAACTGAGGTGAGTTTCAGAAAGCTTTCCCGATCCCACGGTGTAGCATCCGCTGGGTTTCCAATGAGTGCTTTCGCTGTCGGAAGATTGCGTTGAACCTGGAGAGTTGGGACCCATGGAATGGGGAGCACGCAGGATTCCTTTCAAGGGTCTGCATTTGCTTTCCCAACCTCACCCATCGTCTCAGCCCCAAGAGTGTCCAGCCTTATGTCTTCTGCCGCTGGGGCTGTAGATGTGGTCAATCCTGGTTGCATGCCAGTCCCTGAACGCATTTTGGAAGAATTTCTCTCTGTTTTGCCCTGCTTGTTTCTTCTTTATGTTGGAAATGTATCCTCAGAATGGGTCTGAGCTGATTTTCCCTGCTGGTTTTAGGCCGCTTTACACACACTTGATGCACTTACACAGAGATATCAAGACTTAGCTTTTAAGATGCTTACTAGTCGGATAGATACTTGTGCGATGAACAGGGTCTGGTGAGTCCAGTTGATTGAGCAAGGAGTAGGTCGTGTCCATTCCATATTCGGTTTTCGGAAGGGTATCTGTGCTCATTTCAAACTCGAGTTTTATGCGTCACCCCACCTCACCTTTCCCCTGAAGCAGGCATAAGTGTGTTTTCTAAAAGCGTGACTCTGTTCTCTTTGGGGATTCATTTCATGGGGAGCGATTTTTACATTCCCTCGATAAGTGATATCATAAGTTTCTTTTTTTGTGGGACTGATTTCACTGAGGATGATCGTACCTAAATCCACTCAGGATGCTGCTACCAGCCTCATGACGTGGATTTCATGGCTGAGTGACACTCCATTGGACCTACGTAGCACCACTTGTCCACTTGTCCACTTGTCTTTGTCCACTTGTCCACTCGTCTTTGTCCACTTGGCTCTTTCCTGGGATATGAAACGTGTACCGGAGTGGAGGTTCTTGTCAAGATAGCAGCCCTCAACTTTGGGGTCCCTGTGTCTGGTTGATTTTTTCATTTTCCCAAGGTCAACGCCCATGTGTGGAAGTGCCCTATGCTCTGTGGTTCTGTGTTTTACATGGTTTGGGAAAGAGGATACACTTGTGAAGATTGGCTGTTGGCCATTGACATCCCGCCCATCAGCTTAACAAGGCTCCCTTGACTCCGTGGCCTGTCCTGCCTTTCTGGTTTTTAGACTTTTTTCGCCTGGCCATTTTGCCCCAGGGGGGGGGCCGTGAGATTTCTTTGTAGTGCTGATTTACTCTCCCAGGTTGCTTGGTTGGCCAAAAAGGGCTTATGCGTTTTTTCCTGAATATATTCAGGGAAAAAACGCATACGCCCTTTTTGGCCAACCGCATCATTGTCCACGTTCTGGCGCTTTTCATGTGCTATCGGGGCCATTCCGATGTACCCGTTGACATCCGTTTCCTGCAATTCTGCCTTGCGTTCAACGCCTCTTCGTAGCCTGACCTCAATATATTTTGGGGCGATAGTTATCGTTTAGAACTCTGCAGGTTTGGGAAGTGCAGTGCCCCTGAGCTCCATTTCCCAAGTCGCTTTTGTGTGAGTGGGACGCAACACGGCTGGATGGCTTCACGCCCTATTGTCGATCCGCGGTGGCAGGCTGAACCTCTGGTGAATTCTTCTTCGTGATGGGAAATGAGAGTGACATGTGCCCGACCAAACACCTCCAGCGAGTCTCTCATTGGTTCCCCCTCTTGCAGTTCATCCTGCGGACAAATTGCAGACGGTACGAAAGAGGCATGGAAAGGCGCCGAGTCTCCAAGTGGGGAGATTGTTAGTAAGGGGGCCTGAATGGAGAACACGAGCACCACGAGATGAAAACTGAGGTGAGTTTCAGAAAGCTTTCCCGATCCCACGGTGTAGCATCCGCTGGGTTTCCAATGAGTGCTTTCGCTGTCGGAAGATTGCGTTGAACCTGGAGAGTTGGGACCCATGGAATGGGGAGCACGCAGGATTCCTTTCAAGGGTCTGCATTTGCTTTCCCAACCTCACCCATCGTCTCAGCCCCAAGAGTGTCCAGCCTTATGTCTTCTGCCGCTGGGGCTGTAGATGTGGTCAATCCTGGTTGCATGCCAGTCCCTGAACGCATTTTGGAAGAATTTCTCTCTGTTTTGCCCTGCTTGTTTCTTCTTTATGTTGGAAATGTATCCTCAGAATGGGTCTGAGCTGATTTTCCCTGCTGGTTTTAGGCCGCTTTACACACACTTGATGCACTTACACAGAGATATCAAGACTTAGCTTTTAAGATGCTTACTAGTCGGATAGATACTTGTGCGATGAACAGGGTCTGGTGAGTCCAGTTGATTGAGCAAGGAGTAGGTCGTGTCCATTCCATATTCGGTTTTCGGAAGGGTGTCTGTGCTCATTTCAAACTCGAGTTTTATGCGTCACGCCACCTCACCTTTCCCCTGAAGCAGGCATATGTGTGTTTTCTAAAAGTGTGACTCTGTTCTGTTTGGGGATTCAGTTCATGGGGAGCGATTTTTACATTCCCTCGATAAGTGATATCATAAGTTTCTTTTTTGTGGGACTGATTTCACTGAGGATGATCGTACCTAAATCCACTCAGGATGCTGCTACCAGCCTCATGACGTGGATTTCATGGCTGAGTGACACTCCATTGGACCTACGTAGCACCACTTGTCCACTTGTCCACTTGTCGTTGTCCACTTGTCCACTCGTCTTTGTCCACTTGGCTCTTTCCTGGGGTATGAAACGTGTACCGGAGTGGAGGTTCTTGTCAAGACAGCAGCCCTCAACTTTGGGGTCCCTGTGTCTGGTTGATTTTTTCATTTTCCCAAGGTCAACGCCCATGTGTGGAAGTGCCCTATGCTCTGTGGTTCTGTGTTTTACATGGTTTGGGAAAGAGGATACACTTGTGAAGATTGGCTGTTGGCCATTGACATCCCGCCCATCAGCTTAACAAGGCTCCCTTGACTCCGTGGCCTGTCCTGCCTTTCTGGTTTTTAGACTTTTTTCGCCTGGCCCTTTTGCCCCTGGGGGGGGGGCGAGAAATTTCTTTGTAGTGCTGATTTGCTCTCCCAGGTTGCTTGGTTGGCCAAAAAGGGCGTATGCGTTTTTTCCTGAATATATTCAGGAAAAAACGCATACGCCCTTTTTGGCCAACCGCATCATTGTCCACGTTCTGGCGCTTTTCATGTGCTATCGGGGCCATTCCGATGTACCCGTTGACATCCGTTTCCTGCAGTTCTGCCTTGCGTTCAGCGCCTGTTCGTAGCCTGACCTCAATATATTTTGGGGCGATAGTTATCGTTTAGAACTCTGCAGGTTTGGGAAGTGCAGTGCCCCTGAGCTCCATTTCCCAAGTCGCTTTTTTGTGAGTGGGACGCAACACGGCTGGATGGCTTCACGCCCTATTGTCGATCCGCGGTGGCAGGCTGAACCTCTGGTGAATTCTTCTCGTGATGGGAACTGAGAGTGACATGTGCCCGACCAAACACCTCCAGCGAGTCTCTCATTGGTTCCCCCTCTTGCAGTTCATCCTGCGGACAAATTGCAGACGGTACGAAAGAGGCATGGAAAGGCGCCGAGTCTCCAAGTGGGGAGATTGTTAGTAAGGGGGCCTGAATGGAGAACACGAGCACCAGGAGATGAAAACTGAGGTGAGTTTCAGAAAGCTTTCCCGATCCCACGGTGTAGCATCCGCTGGGTTTCCAATGAGTGCTTTCGCTGTCGGAAGATTGCGTTGAACCTGGAGAGTTGGGACCCATGGAATGGGGAGCACGCAGGATTCCTTTCAAGGGTCTGCATTTGCTTTCCCAACCTCACCCATCGTCTCAGCCCCAAGAGTGTCCAGCCTTATGTCTTCTGCCGCTGGGGCTGTAGATGTGGTCAATCCTGGTTGCATGCCAGTCCCTGAACGCATTTTGGAAGAATTTCTCTCTGTTTTGCCCTGCTTGTTTCTTCTTTATGTTGGAAATGTATCCTCAGAATGGGTCTGAGCTGATTTTCCCTGCTGGTTTTAGGCCGCTTTACACACACTTGATGCACTTACACAGAGATATCAAGACTTAGCTTTTAAGATGCTTACTAGTCGGATAGATACTTGTGCGATGAACAGGGTCTGGTGAGTCCAGTTGATTGAGCAAGGAGTAGGTCGTGTCCATTCCATATTCGGTTTTCGGAAGGGTATCTGTGCTCATTTCAAACTCGAGTTTTATGCGTCACCCCACCTCACCTTTCCCCTGAAGCAGGCATAAGTGTGTTTTCTAAAAGCGTGACTCTGTTCTGTTTGGGGATTCATTTCATGGGGAGCGATTTTTACATTCCCTCGATAAGTGATATCATAAGTTTCTTTTTTTGTGGGACTGATTTCACTGAGGATGATCGTACCTAAATCCACTCAGGATGCTGCTACCAGCCTCATGACGTGGATTTCATGGCTGAGTGACACTCCATTGGACCTACGTAGCACCACTTGTCCACTTGTCCACTTGTCCACTCGTCTTTGTCCACTTGGCTCTTTCCTGGGATATGAAACGTGTACCGGAGTGGAGGTTCTTGTCAAGACAGCAGCCCTCAACTTTGGGGTCCCTGTGTCTGGTTGATTTTTTCATTTTCCCAAGGTCAACGCCCATGTGTGGAAGTGCCCTATGCTCTGTGGTTCTGTGTTTTACATGGTTTGGGAAAGAGGATACACTTGTGAAGATTGGCTGTTGGCCATTGACATCCCGCCCATCAGCTTAACAAGGCTCCCTTGACTCCGTGGCCTGTCCTGCCTTTCTGGTTTTTAGACTTTTTTCGCCTGGCCCTTTTGCCCCGGGGGGGGGGGGGGCGTGAGATTTCTTTGTAGTGCTGATTTGCTCTCCCAGGTTGCTTGGTTGGCCAAAAAGGGCGTATGCGTTTTTTCCTGAATATATTCAGGAAAAAACGCCTACGCCCTTTTTGGCCAACCGCATCATTGTCCACGTTCTGGCGCTTTTCATGTGCTATCGGGGCCATTCCGATGTACCCGTTGACATCCGTTTCCTGCAATTCTGCCTTGCCTTCAACGCCTCTTCGTAGCCTGACCTCAATATATTTTGGGGCGATAGTTATCGTTTAGAACTCTGCAGGTTTGGGAAGTGCAGTGCCCCTGAGCTCCATTTCCCAAGTCGCTTTTTTGTGAGTGGGACGCAACACGGCTGGATGGCTTCACGCCCTATTGTCGATCCGCGGTGGCAGGCTGAACCTCTGGTGAATTCTTCTCGTGATGGGAACTGAGAGTGACATGTGCCCGACCAAACACCTCCAGCGAGTCTCTCATTGGTTCCCCCTCTTGCAGTTCATCCTGCGGACAAATTGCAGACGGTACGAAAGAGGCATGGAAAGGCGCCGAGTCTCCAAGTGGGGAGATTGTTAGTAAGGGGGCCTGAATGGAGAACACGAGCACCACGAGATGAAAACTGAGGTGAGTTTCAGAAAGCTTTCCCGATCCCACGGTGTAGCATCCGCTGGGTTTCCAATGAGTGCTTTCGCTGTCGGAAGATTGCGTTGAACCTGGAGAGTTGGGACCCATGGAATGGGGAGCACGCAGGATTCCTTTCAAGGGTCTGCATTTGCTTTCCCAACCTCACCCATCGTCTCAGCCCCAAGAGTGTCCAGCCTTATGTCTTCTGCCGCTGGGGCTGTAGATGTGGTCAATCGTGGTTGCATGCCAGTCCCTGAACGCATTTTGGAAGAATTTCTCTCTGTTTTGCCCTGCTTGTTTCTTCTTTATGTTGGAAATGTATCCTCAGAATGGGTCTGAGCTGATTTTCCCTGCTGGTTTTAGGCCGCTTTACACACACTTGATGCACTTACACAGAGATATCAAGACTTAGCTTTTAAGATGCTTACTAGTCGGATAGATACTTGTGCGATGAACAGGGTCTGGTGAGTCCAGTTGATTGAGCAAGGAGTAGGTCGTGTCCATTCCATATTCGGTTTTCGGAAGGGTGTCTGTGCTCATTTCAAACTCGAGTTTTATGCGTCACGCCACCTCACCTTTCCCCTGAAGCAGGCATAAGTGTGTTTTCTAAAAGCGTGACTCTGTTCTGTTTGGGGATTCAGTTCATGGGGAGCGATTTTTACATTCCCTCGATAAGTGATATCAGAAGTTTCTTTTTTTGTGGGACTTATTTCACTGAGGATGATCGTACCTAAATCCACTCAGGATGCTGCTACCAGCCTCATGACGTGGATTTCATGGCTGAGTGACACTCCATTGGACCTACGTAGCACCACTTGTCCACTTGTCCACTTGTCGTTGTCCACTTGTCCACTCGTCTTTGTCCACTTGGCTCTTTCCTGGGGTATGAAACATGTACCGGAGTGGAGGTTCTTGTCAAGACAGCAGCCCTCAACTTTGGGGTCCCTGTGTCTGGTTGATTTTTTCATTTTCCCAAGGTCAACGCCCATGTGTGGAAGTGCCCTATGCTCTGTGGTTCTGTGTTTTACATGGTTTGGGAAAGAGGATACACTTGTGAAGATTGGCTGTTGGCCATTGACATCCCGCCCATCAGCTTAACAAGGCTCCCTTGACTCCGTGGGCTGTCCTGCCTTTCTGGTTTTTAGACTTTTTTCGCCTGGCCCTTTTGCCCCTGGGGGGGGCGAGAGATTTCTTTGTAGTGCTGATTTGCTCTCCCAGGTTGCTTGGTTGGCCAAAAAGGGCGTATGCGTTTTTTCCTGAATATATTCAGGAAAAAACGCATACGCCCTTTTTGGCCAACCGCATCATTGTCCACGTTCTGGCGCTTTTCATGTGCTATCGGGGCCATTCCGATGTACCCGTTGACATCCGTTTCCTGCAGTTCTGCCTTGCGTTCAGCGCCTGTTCGTAGCCTGACCTCAATATATTTTGGGGCGATAGTTATCGTTTAGAACTCTGCAGGTTTGGGAAGTGCAGTGCCCCTGAGCTCCATTTCCCAAGTCGCTTTTTTGTGAGTGGGACGCAACACGGCTGGATGGCTTCACGCCCTATTGTCGATCCGCGGTGGCAGGCTGAACCTCTGGTGAATTCTTCTCGTGATGGGAACTGAGAGTGACATGTGCCCGACCAAACACCTCCAGCGAGTCTCTCATTGGTTCCCCCTCTTGCAGTTCATCCTGCGGACAAATTGCAGACGGTACGAAAGAGGCATGGAAAGGCGCCGAGTCTCCAAGTGGGGAGATTGTTAGTAAGGGGGCCTGAATGGAGAACACGAGCACCACGAGATGAAAACTGAGGTGAGTTTCAGAAAGCTTTCCCGATCCCACGGTGTAGCATCCGCTGGGTTTCCAATGAGTGCTTTCGCTGTCGGAAGATTGCGTTGAACCTGGAGAGTTGGGACCCATGGAATGGGGAGCACGCAGGATTCCTTTCAAGGTTCTGCATTTGCTTTCCCAACCTCACCCATCGTCTCAGCCCCAAGAGTGTCCAGCCTTATGTCTTCTGCCGCTGGGGCTGTAGATGTGGTCAATCCTGGTTACATGCCAGTCCCTGAACGCATTTTGGAAGAATTTCTCTCTGTTTTGCCCTGCTTGTTTCTTCTTTATGTTGGAAATGTATCCTCAGAATGGGTCTGAGCTGATTTTCCCTGCTGGTTTTAGGCCGCTTTACACACACTTGATGCACTTACACAGAGATATCAAGACTTAGCTTTTAAGATGCTTACTAGTCGGATAGATACTTGTGCGATGAACACGGTCTGGTGAGTCCAGTTGATTGAGCAAGGAGTAGGTCGTGTCCATTCCATATTCGGTTTTCGGAAGGGTATCTGTGCTCATTTCAAACTCGAGTTTTATGCGTCACCCCACCTCACCTTTCCCCTGAAGCAGGCATAAGTGTGTTTTCTAAAAGCGTGACTCTGTTCTGTTTGGGGATTCATTTCATGGGGAGCGATTTTTACATTCCCTCGATAAGTGATATCAGAAGTTTCTTTTTTTATGGGACTGATTTCACTGAGGATGATCGTACCTAAATCCACTCAGGATGCTGCTACCAGCCTCATGACGTGGATTTCATGGCTGAGTGACACTCCATTGGACCTACGTAGCACCACTTGTCCACTTGTCCACTTGTCTTTGTCCACTTGTCCACTCATCTTTGTCCACTTGGCTCTTTCCTGGGATATGAAACGTGTACCGGAGTGGAGGTTCTTGTCAAGACAGCAGCCCTCAACTTTGGGGTCCCTGTGTCTGGTTGATTTTTTCATTTTCCCAAGGTCAACGCCCATGTGTGGAAGTGCCCTATGCTCTGTGGTTCTGTGTTTTACATGGTTTGGGAAAGAGGATACACTTGTGAAGATTGGCTGTTGGCCATTGACATCCCGCCCATCAGCTTAACAAGGCTCCCTTGACTCCGTGGCCTGTCCTGCCTTTCTGGTTTTTAGACTTTTTTCGCCTGGCCCTTTTGCCCCGGGGGGGGGGGCGTGAGATTTCTTTGTAGTGCTGATTTGTTCTCCCAGGTTGCTTGGTTGGCGAAAAAGGGCGTATGCGTTTTTTCCTGAATATATTCAGGAAAAAACGCATACGCCCTTTTTGGCCAACCGCATCATTGTCCACGTTCTGGCGCTGTTCATGTGCTATCGGGGCCATTGCGATGTACCCGTTGACATCCGTTTCCTGCAATTCTGCCTTGCGTTCAACGCCTCTTCGTAGCCTGACCTCAATATATTTTGGGGCGATAGTTATCGTTTAGAACTCTGCAGGTTTGGGAAGTGCAGTGCTCCTGAGCTCCATTTCCCAAGTCGCTTTTTTGTGAGTGGGACGCAACACGGCTGGATGGCTTCACGCCCTATTGTCGATCCGCGGTGGCAGGCTGAACCTCTGGTGAATTCTTCTTCGTGATGGGAACTGAGAGTGACATGTGCCCGACCAAACACCTCCAGCGAGTCTCTCATTGGTTCCCCCTCTTGCAGTTCATCCTGCGGACAAATTGCAGACGGTACGAAAGAGGCATGGAAAGGCGCCGAGTCTCCAAGTGGGGAGATTGTTAGTAAGGGGGCCTGAATGGAGAACACGAGCACCACGAGATGAAAACTGAGGTGAGTTTCAGAAAGCTTTCCCGATCCCACGGTGTAGCATCCGCTGGGTTTCCAATGAGTGCTTTCGCTGTCGGAAGATTGCGTTGAACCTGGAGAGTTGGGACCCATGGAATGGGGAGCACGCAGGATTCCTTTCAAGGGTCTGCATTTGCTTTCCCAACCTCACCCATCGTCTCAGCCCCAAGAGTGTCCAGCCTTATGTCTTCTGCCGCTGGGGCTGTAGATGTGGTCAATCCTGGTTGCATGCCAGTCCCTGAACGCATTTTGGAAGAATTTCTCTCTGTTTTGCCCTGCTTGTTTCTTCTTTATGTTGGAAATGTATCCTCAGAATGGGTCTGAGCTGATTTTCCCTGCTGGTTTTAGGCCGCTTTACACACACTTGATGCACTTACACAGAGATATCAAGCCTTAGCTTTTAAGATGCTTACTAGTCGGATAGATACTTGTGCGATGAACAGGGTCTGGTGAGTCCAGTTGATTGAGCAAGGAGTAGGTCGTGTCCATTCCATATTCGGTTTTCGGAAGGGTGTCTGTGCTCATTTCAAACTCGAGTTTTATGCGTCACGCCACCTCACCTTTCCCCTGAAGCAGGCATAAGTGTGTTTTCTAAAAGTGTGACTCTGTTCTGTTTGGGGATTCAGTTCATGGGGAGCGATTTTTACATTCCCTCGATAAGTGATATCATAAGTTTCTTTTTTTGTGGGACTTATTTCACTGAGGATGATCGTACCTAAATCCACTCAGGATGCTGCTACCAGCCTCATGACGTGGATTTCATGGCTGAGTGACACTCCATTGGACCTACGTAGCACCACTTGTCCACTTGTCCACTTGTCGTTGTCCACTTGTCCACTCGTCTTTGTCCACTTGGCTCTTTCCTGGGATATGAAACGTGTACCGGAGTGGAGGTTCTTGTCAAGACAGCAGCCCTCAACTTTGGGGTCCCTGTGTCTGGTTGATTTTTTCATTTTCCCAAGATCAACGCCCATGTGTGGAAGTGCCCTATGCTCTGTGGTTCTGTGTTTTACATGGTTTGGGAAAGAGGATACACTTGTGAAGATTGGCTGTTGGCCATTGACATCCCGCCCATCAGCTTAACAAGGCTCCCTTGACTCCGTGGCCTGTCCTGCCTTTCTGGTTTTTAGACTTTTTTCGCCTGGCCCTTTTGCCCCGGGGGGGGGCGAGAGATTTCTTTGTAGTGCTGATTTGCTCTCCCAGGTTGCTTGGTTGGCCAAAAAGGGCGTATGCGTTTTTTCCTGAGGAAAAAACGCATACGCCCTTTTTGGCCAACCGCATCATTGTCCACGTTCTGGCGCTTTTCATGTGCTATCGGGGCCATTCCGATGTACCCGTTGACATCCGTTTCCTGCAATTCTGCCTTGCCTTCAACGCCTCTTCGTAGCCTGACCTCAATATATTTTGGGGCGATAGTTATCGTTTAGAACTCTGCAGGTTTGGGAAGTGCAGTGCCCCTGAGCTCCATTTCCCAAGTCGCTTTTGTGTGAGTGGGACGCAACACGGCTGGATGGCTTCACGCCCTATTGTCGATCCGCGGTGGCAGGCTGAACCTCTGGTGAATTCTTCTTCGTGATGGGAAATGAGAGTGACATGTGCCCGACCAAACACCTCCAGCGAGTCTCTCATTGGTTCCCCCTCTTGCAGTTCATGCTGCGGACAAATTGCAGACGGTACGAAAGAGGCATGGAAAGGCGCCGAGTCTCCAAGTGGGGAGATTGTTAGTAAGGGGGCCTGAATGGAGAACACGAGCACCAGGAGATGAAAACTGAGGTGAGTTTCAGAAAGCTTTCCCGATCCCACGGTGTAGCATCCGCTGGGTTTCCAATGAGTGCTTTCGCTGTCGGAAGATTGCGTTGAACCTGGAGAGTTGGGACCCATGGAATGGGGAGCACGCAGGATTCCTTTCAAGGGTCTGCATTTGCTTTCCCAACCTCACTAATCGTCTCAGCCCCAAGAGTGTCCAGCCATATGTCTTCTGCCGCTGGGGCTGTAGATGTGGTCAATCCTGGTTGCATGCCAGTCCCTGAACGCATTTTGGAAGAATTTCTCTCTGTTTTGCCCTGCTTGTTTCTTCTTTATGTTGGAAATGTATCCTCAGAATGGGTCTGAGCAGATTTTCCCTGCTGGTTTTAGGCCGCTTTACACACACTTGATGCCCTTACACAGAGATATCAAGACTTAGCTTTTAAGATGCTTACTAGTCGGATAGATACTTGTGCGATGAACAGGGTCTGGTGAGTCCAGTTGATTGAGCAAGGAGTAGGTCGTGTCCATTCCATATTCGGTTTTCGGAACGGTATCTGTGCTCATTTCAAACTCGAGTTTTATGCGTCACCCCACCTCACCTTTCCCCTGAAGCAGGCATAAGTGTGTTTTCTAAAAGCGTGACTCTGTTCTGTTTGGGGATTCAGTTCATGGGGAGCGATTTTTACATTCCCTCGATAAGTGATATCATAAGTTTCTTTTTTTGTGGGACTGATTTCACTGAGGATGATCGTACCTAAATCCACTCAGGATGCTGCTACCAGCCTCATGACGTGGATTTCATGGCTGAGTGACACTCCATTGGACCTACGTAGCACCACTTGTCCACTTGTCTTTGTCCACTTGTCCACTCGTCTTTGTCCACTTGGCTCTTTCCTGGGATATGAAACGTGTACCGGAGTGGAGGTTCTTGTCAAGACAGCAGCCCTCAACTTTGGGGTCCCTGTGTCTGGTTGATTTTTTCATATGCCCAAGGTCAACGCCCATGTGTGGAAGTGCCCTATGCTCTGTGGTTCTGTGTTTTACATGGTTTGGGAAAGAGGATACACTTGTGAAGATTGGCTGTTGGCCATTGACATCCCGCCCATCAGCTTAACAAGGCTCCCTTGACTCCGTGGCCTGTCCTGCCTTTCTGGTTTTTAGACTTTTTTCGCCTGGCCCTTTTGCCCCTGGGGGGGGCGAGAGATTTCTTTGTAGTGCTGATTTGCTCTCCCAGGTTGCTTGGTTGGCCAAAAAGGGCGTATGCGTTTTTTCCTGAATATATTCAGGAAAAAACGCATACGCCCTTTTTGGCCAACCGCATCATTGTCCACGTTCTGGCGCTTTTCATGTGCTATCGGGGCCATTCCGATGTACCCGTTGACATCCGTTTCCTGCAGTTCTGCCTTGCGTTCAGCGCCTGTTCGTAGCCTGACCTCAATATATTTTGGGGCGATAGTTATCGTTTAGAACTCTGCAGGTTTGGGAAGTGCAGTGTCCCTGAGCTCCACTTCCCAAGTCGCTTTTGTGTGAATGGGACGCAACACGGCTGGATGGCTTCACGCCCTATTGTCGATCCGGGGTGGCAGGCTGAACCTCTGGTGAATTCTTCTTCGTGATGGGAAATGAGAGTGACATGTGCCCGACCAAACACCTCCAGCGAGTCTCTCATTGGTTCCCCCTCTTGCAGTTCATCCTGCGGACAAATTGCAGACGGTACGAAAGAGGCATGGAAAGGCGCCGAGTCTCCAAGTGGGGAGATTGTTAGTAAGGGGGCCTGAATGGAGAACACGAGCACCACGAGATGAAAACTGAGGTGAGTTTCAGAAAGCTTTCCCGCTCCCACGGTGTAGCATCTGCTGGGTTTCCAATGAGTGCTTTCGCTGTCGGAAGATTGCGTTGAACCTGGAGAGTTGGGACCCATGGAATGGGGAGCACGCAGGATTCCTTTCAAGGGTCTGCATTTGCTTTCCCAACCTCACCCATCGTCTCAGCCCCAAGAGTGTCCAGCCTTATGTCTTCTGCCGCTGGGGCTGTAGATGTGGTCAATCCTGGTTGCATGCCAGTCCCTGAACGCATTTTGGAAGAATTTCTCTCTGTTTTGCCCTGCTTGTTTCTTCTTTATGTTGGAAATGTATCCTCAGAATGGGTCTGAGCTGATTTTCCCTGCTGGTTTTAGGCCGCTTTACACACACTTGATGCACTTACACAGAGATATCAAGACTTAGCTTTTAAGATGCTTACTAGTCGGATAGATACTTGTGCGATGAACAGGGTGTGGTGAGTCCAGTTGATTGAGCAAGGAGTAGGTCGTGTCCATTCCATATTCGGTTTTCGGAAGGGTGTCTGTGCTCATTTCAAACTCGAGTTTTATGCGTCACGCCACCTCACCTTTCCCCTGAAGCAGGCATAAGTGTGTTTTCTAAAAGCGTGACTCTGTTCTGTTTGGGGATTCATTTCATGGGGAGCGATTTTTACATTCCCTCGATAAGTGATATCATAAGTTTCTTTTTTTGTGGGACTGATTTCACTGAGGATGATCGTACCTAAATCCACTCAGGATGCTGCTACCAGCCTCATGACGTGGATTTCATGGCTGAGTGACACTGCATTGGACCTACGTAGCACCACTTGTCCACTTGTCCACTTGTCGTTGTCCACTTGTCCACTCGTCTTTGTCCACTTGGCTCTTTCCTGGGATATGAAACGTGTACCGGAGTGGAGGTTCTTGTCAAGACAGCAGCCCTCAACTTTGGGGTCCCTGTGTCTGGTTGATTTTTTCATTTTCCCAAGGTCAACGCCCATGTGTGGAAGTGCCCTATGCTCTGTGGTTCTGTGTTTTACATGGTTTGGGAAAGAGGATACACTTGTGAAGATTGGCTGTTGGCCATTGACATCCCGCCCATCAGCTTAACAAGGCTCCCTTGACTCCGTGGCCTGTCCTGCCTTTCTGATTTTTAGACTTTTTTCGCCTGGCCCTTTTGCCCCGGGGGGGGGGGGCGTGAGATTTCTTTGTAGTGCTGATTTGCTCTCCCAGGTTGCTTGGTTGGCCAAAAAGGGCGTATGCGTTTTTTCCTGAATATATTCAGGAAAAAACGCATACGCCCTTTTTGGCCAACCGCATCATTGTCCACGTTCTGGCGCTTTTCATGTGCTATCGGGGCCATTCCGATGTACCCGTTGACATCCGTTTCCTGCAGTTCTGCCTTGCGTTCAGCGCCTGTTCGTAGCCTGACCTCAATATATTTTGGGGCGATAGTTATCGTTTAGAACTCTGCAGGTTTGGGAAGTGCAGTGCCCCTGAGCTCCATTTCCCAAGTCGCTTTTTTGTGAGTGGGACGCAACACGGCTGGATGGCTTCACGCCCTATTGTCGATCCGCGGTGGCAGGCTGAACCTCTGGTGAATTCTTCTCGTGATGGGAACTGAGAGTGACATGTGCCCGACCAAACACCTCCAGCGAGTCTCTCATTGGTTCCCCCTCTTGCAGTTCATCCTGCGGACAAATTGCAGACGGTACGAAAGAGGCATGGAAAGGCGCCGAGTCTCCAAGTGGGGCGATTGTTAGTAAGGGGGCCTGAATGGAGAACACGAGCACCACGAGATGAAAACTGAGGTGAGTTTCAGAAAGCTTTCCCGATCCCACGGTGTAGCATCCGCTGGGTTTCCAATGAGTGCTTTCGCTGTCGGAAGATTGCGTTGAACCTGGAGAGTTGGGACCCATGGAATGGGGAGCACGCAGGATTCCTTTCAAGGGTCTGCATTTGCTTTCCCAACCTCACCCATCGTCTCAGCCCCAAGAGTGTCCAGCCTTATGTCTTCTGCCGCTGGGGCTGTAGATGTGGTCAATCCTTGGTGCATGCCAGTCCCTGAACGCATTTTGGAAGAATTTCTCTCTGTTTTGCCCTGCTTGTTTCTTCTTTATGTTGGAAATGTATCCTCAGAATGGGTCTGAGCTGATTTTCCCTGCTGGTTTTAGGCCGCTTTACACACACTTGATGCACTTACACAGAGATATCAAGACTTAGCTTTTAAGATGCTTACTAGTCGGATAGATACTTGTGCGATGAACAGGGTCTGGTGAGTCCAGTTGATTGAGCAAGGAGTAGGTCGTGTCCATTCCATATTCGGTTTTCGGAAGGGTATCTGTGCTCATTTCAAACTCGAGTTTTATGCGTCACCCCACCTCACCTTTCCCCTGAAGCAGGCATAAGTGTGTTTTCTAAAAGCGTGACTCTGTTCTGTTTGGGGATTCATTTCATGGGGAGCGATTTTTACATTCCCTCGATAAGTGATATCATAAGTTTCTTTTTTTGTGGGACTGATTTCACTGAGGATGATCGTACCTAAATCCATTCAGGATGCTGCTACCAGCCTCATGACGTGGATTTCATGGCTGAGTGACACTCCATTGGACCTACGTAGCACCACTTGTCCACTTGTCCACTTGTCTTTGTCCACTTGTCCACTTGGCTCTTTCCTAGGATATGAAACGTGTACGGGAGTGGAGGTTCTTGTCAAGAAAGCAGCCCTCAACTTTGGGGTCCCTGTGTCTGGTTGATTTTTTCATATTCCCAAGGTCAACGCCCATGTGTGGAAGTGCCCTATGCTCTGTGGTTCTGTGTTTTACATGGTTTGGGAAAGAGGATACACTTGTGAAGATTGGCTGTTGGCCATTGACATCCCGCCCATCAACTTAACAAGGCTCCCTTGACTCCGTGGCCTGTCCTGCCTTTCTGGTTTTTAGACTTTTTTCGCCTGGCCCTTTTGCCCCTGGGTGGGGCGAGAGATTTCTTTGTAGTGCTGATTTCCTCTCCCAGGTTGCTTGGTTGGCCAAAAAGGGCGTATGCGTTTTTTCCTGAATATATTCAGGAAAAAACGCATACGCCCTTTTTGGCCAACCGCATCATTGTCCACGTTCTGGCGCTTTTCATGTGCTATCGGGGCCATTCCGATGTACCCGTTGACATCCGTTTCCTGCAGTTCTGCCTTGCGTTCAGCGCCTGTTCGTAGCCTGACCTCAATATATTTTGGGGCGATAGTTATCGTTTAGAACTCTGCAGGTTTGGGAAGTGCAGTGCCCCTGAGCTCCATTTCCCAAGTCGCTTTTTTGTGAGTGGGACGCAACACGGCTGGATGGCTTCACGCCCTATTGTCGATCCGCGGTGGCAGGCTGAACCTCTGGTGAATTCTTCTCGTGATGGGAACTGAGAGTGACATGTGCCCGACCAAACACCTCCAGCGAGTCTCTCATTGGTTCCCCCTCTTGCAGTTCATCCTGCGGACAAATTGCAGACGGTACGAAAGAGGCATGGAAAGGCGCCGAGTCTCCAAGTGGGGAGATTGTTAGTAAGGGGGCCTGAATGGAGAACACGAGCACCACGAGATGAAAACTGAGGTGAGTTTCAGAAAGCTTTCCCGATCCCACGGTGTAGCATCCGCTGGGTTTCCAATGAGTGCTTTCGCTGTCGGAAGATTGCGTTGAACCTGGAGAGTTGGGACCCATGGAATGGGGAGCACGCAGGATTCCTTTCAAGGGTCTGCATTTGCTTTCCCAACCTCACCCATCGTCTCAGCCCCAAGAGTGTCCAGCCTTATGTCTTCTGCCGCTGGGGCTGTAGATGTGGTCAATCCTGGTTGCATGCCAGTCCCTGAACGCATTTTGGAAGAATTTCTCTCTGTTTTGCCCTGCTTGTTTCTTCTTTATGTTGGAAATGTATCCTCAGAATGGGTCTGAGCTGATTTTCCCTGCTGGTTTTAGGCCGCTTTACACACACTTGATGCACTTACACAGAGATATCAAGACTTAGCTTTTAAGATGCTTACTAGTCGGATAGATACTTGTGCGATGAACAGGGTCTGGTGAGTCCAGTTGATTGAGCAAGGAGTAGGTCGTGTCCATTCCATATTCGGTTTTCGGAAGGGTATCTGTGCTCATTTCAAACTCGAGTTTTATGCGTCACCCCACCTCACCTTTCCCCTGAAGCAGGCATAAGTGTGTTTTCTAAAAGCGTGACTCTGTTCT
This sequence comes from Kogia breviceps, assembly GCF_026419965.1. Taxonomy (NCBI): domain Eukaryota; kingdom Metazoa; phylum Chordata; class Mammalia; order Artiodactyla; family Physeteridae; genus Kogia; species Kogia breviceps. The sequence goes on along the minus strand of NC_081315.1, from coordinate 52,112,470 downwards.
GTTTGGGGATTCATTTCATGGGGAGCGATTTTTACATTCCCTCGATAAGTGATATCATAAGTTTCTTTTTTTGTGGGACTGATTTCACTGAGGATGATCGTACCTAAATCCATTCAGGATGCTGCTACCAGCCTCATGACGTGGATTTCATGGCTGAGTGACACTCCATTGGACCTACGTAGCACCACTTGTCCACTTGTCCACTTGTCTTTGTCCACTTGTCCACTCGTCTTTGTCCACTTGGCTCTTTCCTGGGGTATGAAACGTGTACCGGAGTGGAGGTTCTTGTCAAGACAGCAGCCCTCAACTTTGGGGTCCCTGTGTCTGGTTGATTTTTTCATTTTCCCAAGGTCAACGCCCATGTGTGGAAGTGCCCTATGCTCTGTGGTTCTGTGTTTTACATGGTTTGGGAAAGAGGATACACTTGTGAAGATTGGCTGCTGGCCATTGACATCCCGCCCATCAGCTTAACAAGGCTCCCTTGACTCCGTGGCCTGTCCTGCCTTTCTGGTTTTTAGACTTTTTTCGCCTGGCCCTTTTGCCCCTGGGGGGGGCGAGAGATTTCTTTGTAGTGCTGATTTGCTCTCCCAGGTTGCTTGGTTGGCCAAAAAGGGCGTATGCGTTTTTTCCTGAATATATTCAGGAAAAAACGCATACGCCCTTTTTGGCCAACCGCATCATTGTCCACGTTCTGGCGCTTTTCATGTGCTATCGGGGCCATTCCGATGTCCCCGTTGACATCCGTTTCCTGCAGTTCTGCCTTGCGTTCAGCGCCTGTTCGTAGCCTGACCTCAATATATTTTGGGGCGATAGTTATCGTTTAGAACTCTGCAGGTTTGGGAAGTGCAGTGCCCCTGAGCTCCATTTCCCAAGTCGCTTTTTTGTGAGTGGGACGCAACACGGCTGGATGGCTTCACGCCCTATTGTCGATCCGCGGTGGCAGGCTGAACCTCTGGTGAATTCTTCTCGTGATGGGAACTGAGAGTGACATGTGCCCGACCAAACACCTCCAGCGAGTCTCTCATTGGTTCCCCCTCTTGCAGTTCATCCTGCGGACAAATTGCAGACGGTACGAAAGAGGCATGGAAAGGCGCCGAGTCTCCAAGTGGGGAGATTGTTAGTAAGGGGGCCTGAATGGAGAACACGAGCACCACGAGATGAAAACTGAGGTGAGTTTCAGAAAGCTTTCCCGATCCCACGGTGTAGCATCCGCTGGGTTTCCAATGAGTGCTTTCGCTGTCGGAAGATTGCGTTGAACCTGGAGAGTTGGGACCCATGGAATGGGGAGCACGCAGGATTCCTTTCAAGGGTCTGCATTTGCTTTCCCAACCTCACCCATCGTCTCAGCCCCAAGAGTGTCCAGCCTTATGTCTTCTGCCGCTGGGGCTGTAGATGTGGTCAATCCTGGTTGCATGCCAGTCCCTGAACGCATTTTGGAAGAATTTCTCTCTGTTTTGCCCTGCTTGTTTCTTCTTTATGTTGGAAATGTATCCTCAGAATGGGTCTGAGCTGATTTTCCCTGCTGGTTTTAGGCCGCTTTACACACACTTGATGCACTTACACAGAGATATCAAGACTTAGCTTTTAAGATGCTTACTAGTCGGATAGATACTTGTGCGATGAACAGGGTCTGGTGAGTCCAGTTGATTGAGCAAGGAGTAGGTCGTGTCCATTCCATATTCGGTTTTCGGAAGGGTATCTGTGCTCATTTCAAACTCGAGTTTTATGCGTCACCCCACCTCACCTTTCCCCTGAAGCAGGCATAAGTGTGTTTTCTAAAAGCGTGACTCTGTTCTGTTTGGGGATTCATTTCATGGGGAGCGATTTTTATATTCCCTCGATAAGTGATATCATAAGTTTCTTTTTTTGTGGGACTGATTTCACTGAGGATGATCGTACCTAAATCCACTCAGGATGCTGCTACCAGCCTCATGACGTGGATTTCATGGCTGAGTGACACTCCATTGGACCTACGTAGCACCACTTGTCCACTTGTCCACTTGTCGTTGTCCACTTGTCCACTCGTCTTTGTCCACTTGGCTCTTTCCTGGGGTATGAAACGTGTACCGGAGTGGAGGTTCTTGTCAAGACAGCAGCCCTCAACTTTGGGGTCCCTGTGTCTGGTTGATTTTTTCATTTTCCCAAGGTCAACGCCCATGTGTGGAAGTGCCCTATGCTCTGTGGTTCTGTGTTTTACATGGTTTGGGAGAGAGGATACACTTGTGAAGATTGGCTGTTGGCCATTGACATCCCGCCCATCAGCTTAACAAGGCTCCCTTGACTCCGTGGCCTGTCCTGCCTTTCTGGTTTTTAGACTTTTTTCGCCTGGCCCTTTTGCCCCTGGGGGGGGCGAGAGATTTCTTTGTAGTGCTGATTTGCTCTCCCAGGTTGCTTGGTTGGCCAAAAAGGGCGTATGCGTTTTTTCCTGAATATATTCAGGAAAAAACGCATACGCCCTTTTTGGCCAACCGCATCATTGTCCACGTTCTGGCGCTTTTCATGTGCTATCGGGGCCATTCCGATGTCCCCGTTGACATCCGTTTCCTGCAGTTCTGCCTTGCGTTCAGCGCCTGTTCGTAGCCTGACCTCAATATATTTTGGGGCGATAGTTATCGTTTAGAACTCTGCAGGTTTGGGAAGTGCAGTGCCCCTGAGCTCCATTTCCCAAGTCGCTTTTTTGTGAGTGGGACGCAACACGGCTGGATGGCTTCACGCCCTATTGTCGATCCGCGGTGGCAGGCTGAACCTCTGGTGAATTCTTCTCGTGATGGGAACTGAGAGTGACATGTGCCCGACCAAACACCTCCAGCGAGTCTCTCATTGGTTCCCCCTCTTGCAGTTCATCCTGCGGACAAATTGCAGACGGTACGAAAGAGGCATGGAAAGGCGCCGAGTCTCCAAGTGGGGAGATTGTTAGTAAGGGGGCCTGAATGGAGAACAGGAGCACCACGAGATGAAAACTGAGGTGAGTTTCAGAAAGCCTTCCTTATCCCACGGTGTAGCATCCGCTGGGTTTCCAATGAGTGCTTTCGCTGTCGGAAGATTGCGTTGAACCGGGAGAGTTGGGACCCATGGAATGGGGAGCACGCAGGATTCCTTTCAAGGGTCTGCATTTGCTTTCCCAACCTCACCCATCGTCTCAGCCCCAAGAGTGTCCAGCCTTATGTCTTCTGCCGCTGGGGCTGTAGATGTGGTCAATCCTGGTTGCATGCCAGTCCCTGAACGCATTTTGGAAGAATTTCTCTCTGTTTTGCCCTGCTTGTTTCTTCTTTATGTTGGAAATGTATCCTCAGAATGGGTGTGAGCTGATTTTCCCTGCTGGTTTTAGGCCGCTTTACACACACTTGATGCGCTTACACAGAGATATCAAGACTTAGCTTTTAAGATGCTTACTAGTCGGATAGATACTTGTGCGATGAACAGGGTCTGGTGAGTCCAGTTGATTGAGCAAGGAGTAGGTCGTGTCCATTCCATATTCGGTTTTCGGAAGGGTATCTGTGCTCATTTCAAACTCGAGTTTTATGCGTCACCCCACCTCACCTTTCCCCTGAAGCAGGCATAAGTGTGTTTTCTAAAAGCGTGACTCTGTTCTGTTTGGGGATTCATTTCATGGGGAGCGATTTTTATATTCCCTCGATAAGTGATATCATAAGTTTCTTTTTTTGTGGGACTGATTTCACTGAGGATGATCGTACCTAAATCCACTCAGGATGCTGCTACCAGCCTCATGACGTGGATTTCATGGCTGAGTGACACTCCATTGGACCTACGTAGCACCACTTGTCCACTTGTCCACTCGTCTTTGTCCACTTGTCCACTTGGCTCTTTCCTAGGATATGAAACGTGTACCGGAGTGGAGGTTCTTGTCAAGACAGCAGCCCTCAACTTTGGGGTCCCTGTGTCTGGTTGATTTTTTCATTTTCCCAAGGTCAACGCCCATGTGTGGAAGTGCCCTATGCTCTGTGGTTCTGTGTTTTACATGGTTTGGGAAAGAGGATACACTTGTGAAGATTGGCTGTTGGCCATTGACATCCCGCCCATCAGCTTAACAAGGCTCCCTTGACTCCGTGGCCTGTCCTGCCTTTCTGGTTTTTAGACTTTTTTCGCCTGGCCCTTTTGCCCCGCGGGGGCGGGGGGGCGAGAGATTTCTTTGTAGTGCTGATTTGCTCTCCCAGGTTGCTTGGTTGGCCAAAAAGGGCGTATGCGTTTTTTCCTGAATATATTCAGGAAAAAACGCATACGCCCTTTTTGGCCAACCGCATCATTGTCCACGTTCTGGCGCTTTTCATGTGCTATCGGGGCCATTCCGATGTACCCGTTGACATCCGTTTCCTGCAATTCTGCCTTGCGTTCAACGCCTCTTCGTAGCCTGACCTCAATATATTTTGGGGCGATAGTTATCGTTTAGAACTCTGCAGGTTTGGGAAGTGCAGTGCCCCTGAGCTCCATTTCCCAAGTCGCTTTTTTGTGAGTGGGACGCAACACGGCTGGATGGCTTCACGGCCTATTGTCGATCCGCGGTGGCAGGCTGAACCTCTGGTGAATTCTTCTTCGTGATGGGAAATGAGAGTGACATGTGCCCGACCACACACCTCCAGCGAGTCTCTCATTGGTTCCCCCTCTTGCAGTTCATCCTGCGGACAAATTGCAGATGGTACGAAAGAGGCATGGAAAGGCGCCGAGTCTCCAAGTGGGGAGATTGTTAGTAAGGGGGCCTGAATGGAGAACACGAGCACCAGGAGATGAAAACTGAGGTGAGTTTCAGAAAGCTTTCCCGATCCCACGGTGTAGCATCCGCTGGGTTTCCAATGAGTGCTTTCGCTGTCGGAAGATTGCGTTGAACCTGGAGAGTTGGGACCCATGGAATGGGGAGCACGCAGGATTCCTTTCAAGGGTCTGCATTTGCTTTCCCAACCTCACCCATCGTCTCAGCCCCAAGAGTGTCCAGCCTTATGTCTTCTGCCGCTGGGGCTGTAGATGTGGTCAATCCTGGTTGCATGCCAGTCCCTGAACGCATTTTGGAAGAATTTCTCTCTGTTTTGCCCTGCTTGTTTCTTCTTTGTGTTGGAAATGTATCCTCAGAATGGGTCTGAGCTGATTTTCCCTGCTGGTTTTAGGCGGCTTTACACACACTTGATGCACTTACACAGAGATATCAAGACTTAGTTTTAAGATGCTTACTAGTCGGATAGATACTTGTGCGATGAACAGGGTCTGGTGAGTCCAGTTGATTGAGCAAGGAGTAGGTCATGTCCATTCCATATTCGGTTTTCGGAAGGGTATCTGTGCTCATTTCAAACTCGAGTTTTATGTGTCACCCCACCTCACCTTTCCCCTGAAGCAGGCATAAGTGTGTTTTCTAAAAGCGTGACTCTGTTCTCTTTGGGGATTCAGTTCATGGGGAGCGATTTTTACATTCCCTCGATAAGTGATATCATGTGTTTCTTTTTTTGTGGGACTGATTTCACTGAGGATGATCGTACCTAAATCCACTCAGGATGCTGCTACCAGCCTCATGACGTGGATTTCATGGCTGGGTGACACTCCATTGGACCTACGTAGCACCACTTGTCCACTTATCCACTTGTCGTTGTCCACTTGTCCACTTGCCTCTTTCCTGGGATATGAAACGTGTACCGGAGTGGAGGTTCTTGTCAAGACAGCAGCCCTCAACTTTGGGGTCCCTGTGTCTGGTTGATTTTTTCATTTTCCCAAGGTCAACGCCCATGTGTGGAAGTGCCCTATGCTCTGTGCTTCTGTGTTTTACATGGTTTGGGAAAGAGGATACACTTGTGAGGATTGGCTGTTGGCCATTGACATACCGCCCATCAGCTTAACAAGGCTCCCTTGACTCCGTGGCCTGTCCTGCCTTTCTGGTTTTTAGACTTTTTTCGCCTGGCCCTTTTGCCCCTGGGGGGGGCGAGAGATTTCTTTGTAGTGCTGATTTGCTCTCCCAGGTTGCTTGGTTGGCCAAAAAGGGCGTATGCGTTTTTTCCTGAATATATTCAGGAAAAAACGCATACGCCCTTTTTGGCCAACCGCATCATTGTCCACGTTCTGGCGCTTTTCATGTGCTATCGGGGCCATTCCGATGTACCCGTTGACATCCGTTTCCTGCAGTTCTGCCTTGCGTTCAGCGCCTGTTCGTAGCCTGACCTCAATATATTTTGGGGCGATAGTTATCGTTTAGAACTCTGCAGGTTTGGGAAGTGCAGTGCCCCTGAGCTCCATTTCCCAAGTCGCTTTTTTGTGAGTGGGACGCAACACGGCTGGATGGCTTCACGCCCTATTGTCGATCCGCGGTGGCAGGCTGAACCTCTGGTGAATTCTTCTCGTGATGGGAACTGAGAGTGACATGTGCCCGACCAAACACCTCCAGCGAGTCTCTCATTGGTTCCCCCTCTTGCAGTTCATCCTGCGGACAAATTGCAGACGGTACGAAAGAGGCATGGAAAGGCGCCGAGTCTCCAAGTGGGGAGATTGTTAGTAAGGGGGCCTGAATGGAGAACACGAGCACCAGGAGATGAAAACTGAGGTGAGTTTCAGAAAGCTTTCCCGATCCCACGGTGTAGCATCCGCTGGGTTTCCAATGAGTGCTTTCGCTGTCGGAAGATTGCGTTGAACCTGGAGAGTTGGGACCCATGGAATGGGGAGCACGCAGGATTCCTTTCAAGGGTCTGCATTTGCTTTCCCAACCTCACCCATCGTCTCAGCCCCAAGAGTGTCCAGCCTTATGTCTTCTGCCGCTGGGGCTGTAGATGTGGTCAATCCTGGTTGCATGCCAGTCCCTGAACGCATTTTGGAAGAATTTCTCTCTGTTTTGCCCTGCTTGTTTCTTCTTTATGTTGGAAATGTATCCTCAGAATTGGTCTGAGCTGATTTTCCCTGCTGGTTTTAGGCCGCTTTACACACACTTGATGCACTTACACAGAGATATCAAGACTTAGCTTTTAAGATGCTTACTAGTCGGATAGATACTTGTGCGATGAACAGGGTCTGGTGAGTCCAGTTGATTGAGCAAGGAGTAGGTCGTGTCCATTCCATATTCGGTTTTCGGAAGGGTATCTGTGCTCATTTCAAACTCGAGTTTTATGCGTCACCCCACCTCACCTTTCCCCTGAAGCAGGCATAAGTGTGTTTTCTAAAAGCGTGACTCTGTTCTGTTTGGGGATTCAGTTCATGGGGAGCGATTTTTACATTCCCTCGATAAGTGATATCATAAGTTTCTTTTTTTGTGGGACTGATTTCACTGAGGATGATCGTACCTAAATCCATTCAGGATGCTGCTACCAGCCTCATAACGTGGATTTCATGGCTGAGTGACACTCCATTGGACCTACGTAGCACCACTTGTCCACTTGTCCACTTGTCTTTGTCCACTTGTCCACTTGGCTCTTTCCTAGGATATGAAACGTGTACGGGAGTGGAGGTTCTTGTCAAGACAGCAGCCCTCAACTTTGGGGTCCCTGTGTCTGGTTGATTTTTTCATATTCCCAAGGTCAACGCCCATGTGTGGAAGTGCCCTATACTCTGTGGTTCTGTGTTTTACATGCTTTGGGAAAGAGGATACACTTGTGAAGATTGGCTGTTGGCCATTGACATCCCGCCCATCAGCTTAACAAGGCTCCCTTGACTCCGTGGCCTGTCCTGCCTTTCTGGTTTTTAGACTTTTTTCGCCTGGCCCTTTTGCCCCTGGGGGGGGCGAGAGATTTCTTTGTAGTGCTGATTTGCTCTCCCAGGTTGCTTGGTTGGCCAAAAAGGGCGTATGCGTTTTTTCCTGAATATATTCAGGAAAAAACGCATACGCCCTTTTTGGCCAACCGCATCATTGTCCACGTTCTGGCGCTTTTCATGTGCTATCGGGGCCATTCCGATGTACCCGTTGACATCCGTTTCCTGCAGTTCTGCCTTGCGTTCAGCGCCTGTTCGTAGCCTGACCTCAATATATTTTGGGGCGGTAGTTATCGTTTAGAACTCTGCAGGTTTGGCAAGTGCAGTGCCCCTGAGCTCCATTTCCCAAGTCGCTTTTTTGTGAGTGGGACGCAACACGGCTGGATGGCTTCACGCCCTATTGTCGATCCGCGGTGGCAGGCTGAACCTCTGGTGAATTCTTCTCGTGATGGGAACTGAGAGTGACATGTGCCCGACCAAACACCTCCAGCGAGTCTCTCATTGGTTCCCCCTCTTGCAGTTCATCCTGCCGACAAATTGCAGACGGTACGAAAGAGGCATGGAAAGGCGCCGAGTCTCCAAGTGGGGAGATTGTTAGTAAGGGGGCCTGAATGGAGAACACGAGCACCACGAGATGAAAACTGAGGTGAGTTTCAGAAAGCTTTCCCGATCCCACGGTGTAGCATCCGCTGGGTTTCCAATGAGTGCTTTCGCTGTCGGAAGATTGCGTTGAACCTGGAGAGTTGGGACCCATGGAATGGGGAGCACGCAGGATTCCTTTCAAGGGTCTGCATTTGCTTTCCCAACCTCACCCATCGTCTCAGCCCCAAGAGTGTCCAGCCTTATGTCTTCTGCCGCTGGGGCTGTAGATGTGGTCAATCCTGGTTGCATGCCAGTCCCTGAACGCATTTTGGAAGAATTTCTCTCTGTTTTGCCCTGCTTGTTTCTTCTTTATGTTGGAAATGTATCCTCAGAATGGGTCTGAGCTGATTTTCCCTGCTGGTTTTAGGCCGCTTTACACACACTTGATGCACTTACAGAGAGATATCAAGACTTAGCTTTTAAGATGCTTACTAGTCGGATAGATACTTGTGCGATGAACAGGGTCTGGTGAGTCCAGTTGATTGAGCAAGGAGTAGGTCGTGTCCATTCCATATTCGGTTTTCGGAAGGGTGTCTGTGCTCATTTCAAACTCGAGTTTTATGCGTCACCCCACCTCACCTTTCCCCTGAAGCAGGCATAAGTGTGTTTTCTAAAAGTGTGACTCTGTTCTGTTTGGGGATTCAGTTCATGGGGAGCGATTTTTACATTCCCTCGATAAGTGATATCATAAGTTTCTTTTTTTGTGGGACTGATTTCACTGAGGATGATCGTACCTAAATCCACTCAGGATGCTGCTACCAGCCTCATGACGTGGATTTCATGGCTGAGTGACACTCCATTGGACCTACGTAGCACCTCTTGTCCACTTGTCCACTTGTCTTTGTCCACTTGTCCACTTGGCTCTTTCCTGGGATATGAAACGTGTACCGGAGTGGAGGTTCCTGGCAAGACAGCAGCCCTCAACTTTGGGGTCCCTGTGTCTGGTTGATTTTTTCATTTTCCCAAGGTCAACGCCCATGTGTGGAAGTGCCCTATGCTCTGTGGTTCTGTGTTTTACATGGTTTGGGAAAGAGGATACACTTGTGAAGATTGGCTGTTGGCCATTGACATCCCGCCCATCAGCTTAACAAGGCTCCCTTGACTCCGTGGCCTGTCCTGCCTTTCTGGTTTTTAGAGTTTTTTCGCCTGGCCCTTTTGCCCCTGGGGGGGGCGAGAGATTTCTTTGTAGTGCTGATTTGCTCTCCCAGGTTGCTTGGTTGGCCAAAAAGGGCGTATGCGTTTTTTCCTGAATATATTCAGGAAAAAACGCATACGCCCTTTTTGGCCAACCGCATCATTGTCCACGTTCTGGCGCTTTTCATGTGCTATCGGGGCCATTCCGATGTACCCGTTGACATCCGTTTCCTGCAATTCTGCCTTGCGTTCAACGCCTCTTCGTAGCCTGACCTCAATATATTTTGGGGCGATAGTTATCGTTTAGAACTCTGCAGGTTTGGGAAGTGCAGTGCCCCTGAGCTCCATTTCCCAAGTCGCTTTTTTGTGAGTGGGACGCAACACGGCTGGATGGCTTCACGCCCTATTGTCGATCCGCGGTGGCAGGCTGAACCTCTGGTGAATTCTTCTCGTGATGGGAACTGAGAGTGACATGTGCCCGACCAAACACCTCCAGCGAGTCTCTCATTGGTTCCCCCTCTTGCAGTTCATCCTGCGGACAAATTGCAGACGGTACGAAAGAGGCATGGAAAGGCGCCGAGTCTCCAAGTGGGGAGATTGTTAGTAAGGGGGCCTGAATGGAGAACACGAGCACCAGGAGATGAAAACTGAGGTGAGTTTCAGAAAGCTTTCCCGATCCCACGGTGTAGCATCCGCTGGGTTTCCAATGAGTGCTTTCGCTGTCGGAAGATTGTGTTGAACCTGGAGAGTTGGGACCCATGGAATGGGGAGCACGCAGAATTCCTTTCAAGGGTCTGCATTTGCTTTCCCAACCTCACCCATCGTCTCAGCCCCAAGAGTGTCCAGCCTTATGTCTTCTGCCGCTGGGGCTGTAGATGTGGTCAATCCTGGTTGCATGCCAGTCCCTGAACGCATTTTGGAAGAATTTCTCTCTGTTTTGCCCTGCTTGTTTCTTCTTTATGTTGGAAATGTATCCTCAGAATGGGTCTGAGCTGATTTTCCCTGCTGGTTTTAGGCCGCTTTACACACACTTGATGCACTTACACAGAGATATCAAGACTTAGCTTTTAAGATGCTTACTAGTCGGATAGATACTTGTGCGATGAACAGGGTCTGGTGAGTCCAGTTGATTGAGCAAGGAGTAGGTCGTGTCCATTCCATATTCGGTTTTCGGAAGGGTATCTGTGCTCATTTCAAACTCGAGTTTTATGCGTCACCCCACCTCACCTTTCCCCTGAAGCAGGCATAAGTGTGTTTTCTAAAAGCGTGACTCTGTTCTGTTTGGGGATTCAGTTCATGGGGAGCGATTTTTACATTCCCTCGATAAGTGATATCATAAGTTTCTTTTTTTGTGGGACTTATTTCACTGAGGATGATCGTACCTAAATCCACTCAGGATGCTGCTACCAGCCTCATGACGTGGATTTCATGGCTGAGTGACACTCCATTGGACCTACGTAGCACCACTTGTCCACTTGTCCACTTGTCTTTGTCCACTTGTCCACTCGTCTTTGTCCACTTGGCTCTTTCCTGGGATATGAAACGTGTACCGGAGTGGAGGTTCTTGTCAAGACAGCAGCCCTCAACTTTGGGGTCCCTGTGTCTGGTTGATTTTTTCATTTTCCCAAGGTCAACGCCCATGTGTGGAAGTGCCCTATGCTCTGTGGTTCTGTGTTTTACCTGGTTTGGGAAAGAGGATACACTTGTGAAGATTGGCTGTTGGCCATTGACATCCCGCCCATCAGCTTAACAAGGCTCCCTTGACTCCGTGGCCTGTCCTGCCTTCTGGTTTTTAGACTTTTTTCGCCTGGCCCTTTTGCCCCTTGGGGGGGCGAGAGATTTCTTTGTAGTGCTGATTTGCTCTCCCAGGTTGCTTGGTTGGCCAAAAAGGGCGTATGCGTTTTTTCCTGAATATATTCAGGAAAAAACGCATACGCCCTTTTTGGCCAACCGCATCATTGTCCACGTTCTGGCGCTTTTCATGTGCTATCGGGGCCATTCCGATGTACCCGTTGACATCCGTTTCCTGCAGTTCTGCCTTGCGTTCAGCGCCTGTTCGTAGCCTGACCTCAATATATTTTGGGGCGGTAGTTATCGTTTAGAACTCTGCAGGTTTGGGAAGTGCAGTGCCCCTGAGCTCCATTTCCCAAGTCGCTTTTTTGTGAGTGGGACGCAACACGGCTGGATGGCTTCACGCCCTATTGTCGATCCGCGGTGGCAGGCTGAACCTCTGGTGAATTCTTCTCGTGATGGGAACTGAGAGTGACATGTGCCCGACCAAACACCTCCAGCGAGTCTCTCATTGGTTCCCCCTCTTGCAGTTCATCCTGCGGACAAATTGCAGACGGTACGAAAGAGGCATGGAAAGGCGCCGAGTCTCCAAGTGGGGAGATTGTTAGTAAGGGGGCCTGAATGGAGAACACGAGCACCACGAGATGAAAACTGAGGTGAGTTTCAGAAAGCTTTCCCGATCCCACGGTGTAGCATCCGCTGGGTTTCCAATGAGTGCTTTCGCTGTCGGAAGATTGCGTTGAACCTGGAGAGTTGGGACCCATGGAATGGGGAGCACGCAGGATTCCTTTCAAGGGTCTGCATTTGCTTTCCCAACCTCACCCATCGTCTCAGCCCCAAGAGTGTCCAGCCTTATGTCTTCTGCCGCTGGGGCTGTAGATGTGGTCAATCCTGGTTGCATGCCAGTCCCTGAACGCATTTTGGAAGAATTTCTCTCTGTTTTGCCCTGCTTGTTTCTTCTTTATGTTGGAAATGTATCCTCAGAATGGGTCTGAGCTGATTTTCCCTGCTGGTTTTAGGACGCTTTACACACACTTGATGCACTTACACAGAGATATCAAGCCTTAGCTTTTAAGATGCTTACTAGTCGCATAGATACTTGTGCGATGAACAGGGTCTGGTGAGTCCAGTTGATTGAGCAAGGAGTAGGTCGTGTCCATTCCATATTCGGTTTTCGGAAGGGTATCTGTGCTCATTTCAAACTCGAGTTTTATGCGTCACCCCACCTCACCTTTCCCCTGAAGCAGGCATAAGTGTGTTTTCTAAAAGCGTGACTCTGTTCTGTTTGGGGATTCATTTCATGGGGAGCGATTTTTACATTCCCTCGATAAGTGATATCATAAGTTTCTTTTTTTGTGGGACTGATTTCACTGAGGATGATCGTACCTAAATCCACTCAGGATGCTGCTACCAGCCTCATGACGTGGATTTCATGGCTGAGTGACACTCCATTGGACCTACGTAGCACCACTTGTCCACTTGTCCACTTGTCTTTGTCCACTTGTCCACTCGTCTTTGTCCACTTGGCTCTTTCCTGGGATATGAAACGTGTACCGGAGTGGAGGTTCTTGTCAAGACAGCAGCCCTCAACTTTGGGGTCCCTGTGTCTGGTTGATTTTTTCATTTTCCCAAGGTCAACGCCCATGTGTGGAAGTGCCCTATGCTCTGTGGTTCTGTGTTTTACATGGTTTGGGAAAGAGGATACACTTGTGAAGATTGGCTGTTGGCCATTGACATCCCGCCCATCAGCTTAACAAGGCTCCCTTGACTCCGTGGGCTGTCCTGCCTTTCTGGTTTTTAGACTTTTTTCGCCTGGCCCTTTTGCCCCGGGGGGGGGGCGAGAGATTTCTTTGTAGTGCTGATTTGCTCTCCCAGGTTGCTTGGTTGGCCAAAAAGGGCGTATGCGTTTTTTCCTGAATATATTCAGGAAAAAACGCATACGCCCTTTTTGGCCAACCGCATCATTGTCCACGTTCTGGCGCTTTTCATGTGCTATCGGGGCCATTCCGATGTAGCCGTTGACATCCGTTTCCTGCAGTTCTGCCTTGCGTTCAGCGCCTCTTCGTAGCCTGACCTCAATATATTTTGGGGCGATAGTTATCGTTTAGAACTCTGCAGGTTTGGGAAGTGCAGTGCCCCTGAGCTCCATTTCCCAAGTCGCTTTTTTGTGAGTGGGACGCAACACGGCTGGATGGCTTCACGCCCTATTGTCGATCCGGGGTGGCAGGCTGAACCTCTGGTGAATTCTTCTTCGTGATGGGAAATGAGAGTGACATGTGCCCGACCAAACACCTCCAGCGAGTCTCTCATTGGTTCCCCCTCTTGCAGTTCATCCTGCGGACAAATTGCAGACGGTACGAAAGAGGCATGGAAAGGCGCCGAGTCTCCAAGTGGGGAGATTGTTAGTAAGGGGGCCTGAATGGAGAACACGAGCACCAGGAGATGAAAACTGAGGTGAGTTTCAGAAAGCTTTCCCGATCCCACGGTGTAGCATCCGCTGGGTTTCCAATGAGTGCTTTCGCTGTCGGAAGATTGCGTTGAACCTGGAGAGTTGGGACCCATGGAATGGGGAGCACGCAGGATTCCTTTCAAGGGTCTGCATTTGCTTTCCCAACCTCACCCATCTTCTCAGCCCCAAGAGTGTCCAGCCTTATGTCTTCTGCCGCTGGGGCTGTAGATGTGGTCAATCCTGGTTGCATGCCAGTCCCTGAACGCATTTTGGAAGAATTTCTCTCTGTTTTGCCCTGCTTGTTTCTTCTTTATGTTGGAAATGTATCCTCAGAATGGGTTTGAGCTGATTTTCCCTGCTGGTTTTAGGCGGCTTTACACACACTTGATGCACTTACACAGAGATATCAAGACTTAGCTTTTAAGATGCTTACTAGTCGGATAGATACTTGTGCGATGAACAGGGTCTGGTGAGTCCAGTTGATTGAGCAAGGAGTAGGTCGTGTCCATTCCATATTCGGTTTTCGGAAGGGTGTCTGTGCTCATTTCAAACTCGAGTTTTATGCGTCACGCCACCTCACCTTTCCCCTGAAGCAGGCATAAGTGTGTTTTCTAAAAGCGTGACTCTGTTCTGTTTGGGGATTCAGTTCATGGGGAGCCATTTTTACATTCCCTCGATAAGTGATATCATAAGTTTCTTTTTTTGTGGGACTGATTTCACTGAGGATGATCGTACCTAAATCCATTCAGGATGCTGCTACCAGCCTCATGACGTGGATTTCATGGCTGAGTGACACTCCATTGGACCTACGTAGCACCACTTGTCCACTTGTCCACTTGTCTTTGTCCACTTGTCCACTTGGCTCTTTCCTGGGATATGAAACGTGTACTGGAGTGGAGGTTCTTGTCAAGACAGCAGCCCTCAACTTTGGGGTCCCTGTGTCTGGTTGATTTTTTCATTTTCCCAAGGTCAACGCCCATGTGTGGAAGTGCCCTATGCTCTGTGGTTCTGTGTTTTACCTGGTTTGGGAAAGAGGATACACTTGTGAAGATTGGCTGTTGGCCATTGACATCCCGCCCATCAGCTTAACAAGGCTCCCTTGACTCCGTGGCCTGTCCTGCCTTTCTGGTTTTTAGACTTTTTTCGCCTGGCCCTTTTGCCCCGGGAGGGGGGGGGGGCCGAGAGATTTCTTTGTAGTGCTGATTTGCTCTCCCAGGTTGCTTGGTTGGCCAAAAAGGGCGTATGCGTTTTTTCCTGAATATATTCAGGAAAAAACGCATACGCCCTTTTTGGCCAACCGCATCATTGTCCACGTTCTGGCGCTTTTCATGTGCTATCGGGGCCATTCCGATGTACCCGTTGACATCCGTTTCCTGCAATTCTGCCTTGCGTTCAACGCCTCTTCGTAGCCTGACCTCAATATATTTGGGGGCGATAGTTATCGTTTTGAACTCTGCAGGTTTGGGAAGTGCAGTGCCCCTGAGCTCCATTTCCCAAGTCGCTTTTTTGTGAGTGGGACGCAACACGGCTGGATGGCTTCACGCCCTATTGTCGATCCGGGGTGGCAGGCTGAGCCTTTGGTGAATTCTTCTTCGTGATGGGAAATGAGAGTGACATGTGCCCGACCAAACACCTCCAGCGAGTCTCTCATTGGTTCCCCCTCTTGCAGTTCATCCTGCGGACAAATTGCAGACGGTACGAAAGAGGCATGGAAAGGCGCCGAGTCTCCAAGTGGGGAGATTGTTAGTAAGGGGGCCTGAATGGAGAACACGAGCACCAGGAGATGAAAACTGAGGTGAGTTTCAGAAAGCTTTCCCGATCCCACGGTGTAGCATCCGCTGGGTTTCCAATGAGTGCATTCGCTGTCGGAAGATTGCGTTGAACCTGGAGAGTTGGGACCCATGGAATGGGGAGCACGCAGGATTCCTTTCAAGGGTCTGCATTTGCTTTCCCAACCTCACCCATCGTCTCAGCCCCAAGAGTGTCCAGCCTTATGTCTTCTGCCGCTGGGGCTGTAGATGTGGTCAATCCTGGTTGCATGCCAGTCCCTGAACGCATTTTGGAAGAATTTCTCTCTGTTTTGCCCTGCTTGTTTCTTCTTTGTGTTGGAAATGTATCCTCAGAATGGGTCTGAGCTGATTTTCCCTGCTGGTTTTAGGCGGCTTTACACACACTTGATGCACTTACACAGAGATATCAAGACTTAGTTTTAAGATGCTTACTAGTCGGATAGATACTTGTGCGATGAACAGGGTCTGGTGAGTCCAGTTGATTGAGCAAGGAGTAGGTCATGTCCATTCCATATTCGGTTTTCGGAAGGGTATCTGTGCTCATTTCAAACTCGAGTTTTATGTGTCACCCCACCTCACCTTTCCCCTGAAGCAGGCATAAGTGTGTTTTCTAAAAGCGTGACTCTGTTCTGTTTGGGGATTCAGTTCATGGGGAGCGATTTTTACATTCCCTCTATAAGTGATATCATGTGTTTCTTTTTTTGTGGGACTGATTTCACTGAGGATGATCGTACCTAAATCCACTCAGGATGCTGCTACCAGCCTCATGACGTGGATTTCATGGCTGAGTGACACTCCATTGGACCTACGTAGCACCACTTGTCCACTTGTCCACTTGTCGTTGTCCACTTGTCCACTTGCCTCTTTCCTGGGATATGAAACGTGTACCGGAGTGGAGGTTCTTGTCAAGACAGCAGCCCTCAACTTTGGGGTCCCTGTGTCTGGTTGATTTTTTCATTTTCCCAAGGTCAACGCCCATGTGTGGAAGTGCCCTATGCTCTGTGGTTCTGTGTTTTACATGGTTTGGGAAAGAGGATACACTTGTGAAGATTGGCTGTTGGCCATTGACATCCCGCCCATCAGCTTAACAAGGCTCCCTTGACTCCGTGGCCTGTCCTGCCTTTCTGGTTTTTAGACTTTTATCGCCTGGCCCTTTTGCCCCGGGGGGGGGGGCCGTGAGATTTCTTTGTAGTGCTGATTTGCTCTCCCAGGTTGCTTGGTTGGCCAAAAAGGGCGTATGCGTTTTTTCCTGAATATATTCAGGAAAAAACGCATACGCCCTTTTTGGCCAACCGCATCATTGTCCACGTTCTGGCGCTTTTCATGTGCTATCGGGGCCATTCCGATGTACCCGTTGACATCCGTTTCCTGCAATTCTGCCTTGCGTTCAACGCCTCTTCGTAGCCTGACCTCAATATATTTTGGGGCGATAGTTATCGTTTAGAACTCTGCAGGTTTGGGAAGTGCAGTGTCCCTGAGCTCCACTTCCCAAGTCGCTTTTGTGTGAGTGGGACGCAACACGGCTGGATGGCTTCACGCCCTATTGTCGATCCGCGGTGGCAGGCTGAACCTCTGGTGAATTCTTCTTCGTGATGGGAAATGAGAGTGACATGTGCCCGACCAAACACCTCCAGCGAGTCTCTCATTGGTTCCCCCTCTTGCAGTTCATCCTGCGGACAAATTGCAGACGGTACGAAAGAGGCATGGAAAGGCGCCGAGTCTCCAAGTGGGGAGATTGTTAGTAAGGGGGCCTGAATGGAGAACACGAGCACCAGGAGATGAAAACTGAGGTGAGTTTCAGAAAGCTTTCCCGATCCCACGGTGTAGCATCCGCTGGGTTTCCAATGAGTGCATTCGCTGTCGGAAGATTGCGTTGAACCTGGAGAGTTGGGACCCATGGAATGGGGAGCACGCAGGATTCCTTTCAAGGGTCTGCATTTGCTTTCCCAACCTCACCCATCGTCTCAGCCCCAAGAGTGTCCAGCCTTATGTCTTCTGCCGCTGGGGCTGTAGATGTGGTCAATCCTGGTTGCATGCCAGTCCCTGAACGCATTTTGGAAGAATTTCTCTCTGTTTTGCCCTGCTTGTTTCTTCTTTGTGTTGGAAATGTATCCTCAGAATGGGTCTGAGCTGATTTTCCCTGCTGGTTTTAGGCGGCTTTACACACACTTGATGCACTTACACAGAGATATCAAGACTTAGTTTTAAGATGCTTACTAGTCGGATAGATACTTGTGCGATGAACAGGGTCTGGTGAGTCCAGTTGATTGAGCAAGGAGTAGGTCATGTCCATTCCATATTCGGTTTTCGGAAGGGTATCTGTGCTCATTTCAAACTCGAGTTTTATGTGTCACCCCACCTCACCTTTCCCCTGAAGCAGGCATAAGTGTGTTTTCTAAAAGCGTGACTCTGTTC
This sequence comes from Kogia breviceps, assembly GCF_026419965.1. NCBI lineage: Eukaryota > Metazoa > Chordata > Mammalia > Artiodactyla > Physeteridae > Kogia > Kogia breviceps. The sequence continues at coordinate 52,094,578 of NC_081315.1, read as the reverse complement.
TGTTTGGGGATTCAGTTCATGGGGAGCGATTTTTACATTCCCTCGATAAGTGATATCATGTGTTTCTTTTTTTGTGGGACTGATTTCACTGAGGATGATCGTACCTAAATCCACTCAGGATGCTGCTACCAGCCTCATGACGTGGATTTCATGGCTGAGTGACACTCCATTGGACCTACGTAGCACCACTTGTCCACTTGTCCACTTGTCGTTGTCCACTTGTCCACTTGGCTCTTTCCTGGGATATGAAACGTGTACCGGAGTGGAGGTTCTTGTCAAGACAGCAGCCCTCAACTTTGGGGTCCCTGTGTCTGGTTGATTTTTTCATTTTCCCAAGGTCAACGCCCATGTGTGGAAGTGCCCTATGCTCTGTGGTTCTGTGTTTTACATGGTTTGGGAAAGAGGATACACTTGTGAAGATTGGCTGTTGGCCATTGACATCCCGCCCATCAGCTTAACAAGGCTCCCTTGACTCCGTGGGCTGTCCTGCCTTTCTGGTTTTTAGACTTTTATCGCCTGGCCCTTTTGCCCCGGGGGGGGGCCGTGAGATTTCTTTGTAGTGCTGATTTGCTCTCCCAGGTTGCTTGGTTGGCCAAAAAGGGCGTATGCGTTTTTTCCTGAATATATTCAGGAAAAAACGCATACGCCCTTTTTGGCCAACCGCATCATTGTCCACGTTCTGGCGCTTTTCATGTGCTATCGGGGCCATTCCGATGTACCCGTTGACATCCGTTTCCTGCAATTCTGCCTTGCGTTCAACGCCTCTTCGTAGCCTGACCTCAATATATTTTGGGGCGATAGTTATCGTTTAGAACTCTGCAGGTTTGGGAAGTGCAGTGTCCCTGAGCTCCACTTCCCAAGTCGCTTTTGTGTGAGTGGGACGCAACACGGCTGGATGGCTTCACGCCCTATTGTCGATCCGCGGTGGCAGGCTGAACCTCTGGTGAATTCTTCTTCGTGATGGGAAATGAGAGTGACATGTGCCCCACCAAACACCTCCAGCGAGTCTCTCATTGGTTCCCCCTCTTGCAGTTCATCCTGCGGACAAATTGCAGACGGTACGAAAGAGGCATGGAAAGGCGCCGAGTCTCCAAGTGGGGAGATTGTTAGTAAGGGGGCCTGAATGGAGAACACGAGCACCAGGAGATGAAAACTGAGGTGAGTTTCAGAAAGCTTTCCCGATCCCACGGTGTAGCATCCGCTGGGTTTCCAATGAGTGCTTTCGCTGTCGGAAGATTGCGTTGAACATGGAGAGTTGGGACCCATGGAATGGGGAGCACGCAGGATTCCTTTCAAGGGTCTGCATTTGCTTTCCCAACCTCACCCATCGTCTCAGCCCCAAGAGTGTCCAGCCTTATGTCTTCTGCCGCTGGGGCTGTAGATGTGGTCAATCCTGGTTGCATGCCAGTCCCTGAACGCATTTTGGAAGAATTTCTCTCTGTTTTGCCCTGCTTGTTTCTTCTTTATGTTGGAAATGTATCCTCAGAATGGGTCTGAGCTGATTTTCCCTGCTGGTTTTAGGCCGCTTTACACACACTTGATGCACTTACACAGAGATATCAAGCCTTAGCTTTTAAGATGCTTACTAGTCGCATAGATACTTGTGCGATGAACAGGGTCTGGTGAGTCCAGTTGATTGAGCAAGGAGTAGGTCGTGTCCATTCCATATTCGGTTTTCGGAAGGGTATCTGTGCTCATTTCAAACTCGAGTTTTATGCGTCACCCCACCTCACCTTTCCCCTGAAGCAGGCATAAGTGTGTTTTCTAAAAGCGTGACTCTGTTCTGTTTGGGGATTCAGTTCATGGGGAGCGATTTTTACATTCCCTCGATAAGTGATATCATAAGTTTCTTTTTTGGTGGGACTGATTTCACTGAGGATGATCGTACCTAAATCCACTCAGGATGCTGCTACCAGCCTCATGACGTGGATTTCATGGCTGAGTGACACTCCATTGGACCTACGTAGCACCACTTGTCCACTTGTCCTCTTGTCTTTGTCCACTTGTCCACTCGTCTTTGTCCACTTGGCTCTTTCCTGGGATATGAAACGTGTACCGGAGTGGAGGTTCTTGTCAAGACAGCAGCCCTCAACTTTGGGGTCCCTGTGTCTGGTTGATTTTTTCATTTTCCCAAGGTCAACGCCCATGTGTGGAAGTGCCCTATGCTCCGTGGTTCTGTGTTTTACCTGGTTTGGGAAAGAGGATACACTTGTGAAGATTGGCTCTTGGCCATTGACATCCCGCCCATCAGCTTAACAAGGCTCCCTTGACTCCGTGGCCTGTCCTGCCTTTCTGGTTTTTAGACTTTTTTCGCCTGGCCCTTTTGCCCCGGGGGTGGGGCGGGGGCGAGAGATTTCTTTGTAGTGCTGATTTGCTCTCCCAGGTTGCTTGGTTGGCCAAAAAGGGCGTATGCGTTTTTTCCTGAATATATTCAGGAAAAAACGCATACGCCCTTTTTGGCCAACCGCATCATTGTCCACGTTCTGGCGCTTTTCATGTGCTATCGGGGCCATTCCGATGTACCCGTTGACATCCGTTTCCTGCAATTCTGCCTTGCGTTCAACGCCTCTTCGTAGCCTGACCTCAATATATTTTGGGGCGATAGTTATCGTTTAGAACTCTGCAGGTTTGGGAAGTGCAGTGCCCCTGAGCTCCATTTCCTAAGTCGCTTTTTTGTGAGTGGGACGCAACACGGCTGGATGGCTTCACGCCCTATTGTCGATCCACGGTGGCAGGCTGAACCTCTGGTGAATTCTTCTTCGTGATGGGAAATGAGAGTGACATGTGCCCGACGAAACACCTCCAGCGAGTCTCTCATTGGTTCCCCCTCTTGCAGTTCATCCTGCGGACAAATTGCAGACGGTACGAAAGAGGCATGGAAAGGCGCCGAGTCTCCAAGTGGGGAGATTGTTAGTAAGGGGGCCTGAATGGGGAACACGAGCACCAGGAGATGAAAACTGAGGTGAGTTTCAGAAAGCTTTCCCGATCCCACGGTGTAGCATCCGCTGGGTTTCCAATGAGTGCTTTCGCTGTCGGACGATTGCGTTGAACCTGGAGAGTTGGGACCCATGGAATGGGGAGCACGCAGGATTCCTTTCAAGGGTCTGCATTTGCTTTCCCAACCTCACCCATCGTCTCAGCCCCAAGAGTGTCCAGCCTTATGTCTTCTGCCGCTGGGGCTGTAGATGTGGTCAATCCTGGTTGCATGCCAGTCCCTGAACGCATTTTGGAAGAATTTCTCTCTGTTTTGCCCTGCTTGTTTCTTCTTTATGTTCGAAATGTATCCTCAGAATGGGTCTGAGCTGATTTTCCCTGCTGGTTTTAGGCCGCTTTACACACACTTGATGCCCTTACACAGAGATATCAAGCCTTAGCTTTTAAGATGCTTACTAGTCGCATAGATACTTGTGCGATGAACAGGGTCTGGTGAGTCCAGTTGATTGAGCAAGGAGTAGGTCGTGTCCATTCCATATTCGGTTTTCGGAAGGGTATCTGTGCTCATTTCAAACTCGAGTTTTATGCGTCATCCCACCTCACTTTCCCCTGAAGCAGGCATAAGTGTGTTTTCTAAAAGCGTGACTCTGTTCTGTTTGGGGATTCATTTCATGGGGAGCGATTTTTACATTCCCTCGATAAGTGATATCATAAGTTTCTTTTTTTGTGGGACTGATTTCACTGAGGATGATCGTACCTAAATCCACTCAGGATGCTGCTACCAGCCTCATGACGTGGATTTCATGGCTGAGTGACACTCCATTGGACCTACGTAGCACCACTTGTCCACTTGTCCACTTGTCTTTGTCCACTTGTCCACTCGTCTTTGTCCACTTGGCTCTTTCCTGGGATATGAAACGTGTACCGGAGTGGAGGTTCTTGTCAAGACAGCAGCCCTCAAATTTGGGGTCCCTGTGTCTGGTTGATTTTTTCATTTTCCCAAGGTCAACGCCCATGTGTGGAAGTGCCCTATGCTCCGTGGTTCTGTGTTTTACATGGTTTGGGAAAGAGGATACACTTGTGAAGATTGGCTGTTGGCCATTGACATCCCGCCCATCAGCTTAACAAGGCTCCCTTGACTCCGTGGCCTGTCCTGCCTTTCTGGTTTTTAGACTTTTTTCGCCTGGCCCTTTTGCCCCGGGGGGGGGGGCGAGAGATTTCTTTGTAGTGCTGATTTGCTCTCCCAGGTTGCTTGGTTGGCCAAAAAGGGCGTATGCGTTTTTTCCTGAATATATTCAGGAAAAAACGCATACGCCCTTTTTGGCCAACCGCATCATTGTCCACGTTCTGGCGCTTTTCATGTACTATCGGGGCCATTCCGATGTACCCGTTGACATCCGTTTCCTGCAATTCTGCCTTGCGTTCAACGCCTCTTCGTAGCCTGACCTCAATATATTTTGGGGCGATAGTTATCGTTTAGAACTCTGCAGGTTTGGGAAGTGCAGTGCCCCTGAGCTCCATTTCCCAAGTCGCTTTTGTGTGAGTGGGACGCAACACGGCTGGATGGCTTCACGCCCTATTGTTGATCCGCGGTGGCAGGCTGAACCTCTGGTGAATTCTTCTTCGTGATGGGAAATGAGAGTGACATGTGCCCGACCAAACACCTCCAGCGAGTCTCTCATTGGTTCCCCCTCTTGCAGTTCATCCTGCGGACAAATTGCAGACGGTACGAAAGAGGCATGGAAAGGCGCCGAGTCTCCAAGTGGGGAGATTGTTAGTAAGGGGTCCTGAATGGAGAACACGAGCACCAGGAGATGAAACCTGAGGTGAGTTTCAGAAAGCTTTCCCGATCCCACGGTGTAGCATCCGCTGGGTTTCCAATGAGTGCTTTCGCTGTCGGAAGATTGCGTTGAACCTGGAGAGTTGGGACCCATGGAATGGGGAGCACGCAGGATTCCTTTCAAGGGTCTGCATTTGCTTTCCCAACCTCACCCATCGTCTCAGCCCCAAGAGTGTCCAGCATTATGTCTTCTGCCGCTGGGGCTGTAGATGTGGTCAATCCTGGTTGCATGCCAGTCCCTGAACGCATTTTGGAAGAATTTCTCTCTGTTTTGCCCTGCTTGTTTCTTCTTTATGTTGGAAATGTATCCTCAGAATGGGTCTGAGCTGATTTTCCCTGCTGGTTTTAGGCCGCTTTACACACACTTGATGCACTTACACAGAGATATCAAGACTTAGCTTTTAAGATGCTTACTAGTCGCATAGATACTTGTGCGATGAACAGGGTGTGTTGAGTCCAGTTGATTGAGCAAGGAGTAGGTCGTGTCCATTCCATATTCGGTTTTCGGAAGGGTGTCTGTGCTCATTTCAAACTCGAGTTTTATGCGTCACCCCACCTCACCTTTCCCCTGAAGCAGGCATAAGTGTGTTTTCTAAAAGCGTGACTCTGTTCTCTTTGGGGATTCATTTCATGGGGAGCGATTTTTACATTCCCTCGATAAGTGATATCATAAGTTTGTTTTTTGTGGGACTGATTTCACTGAGGATGATCGTACCTAAATCCACTCAGGATGCTGCTACCAGCCTCATGACGTGGATTTCATGGCTGAGTGACACTCCATTGGACCTACGTAGCACCACTTGTCCACTTGTCCACTTGTCGTTGTCCACTTGTCCACTCGTCTTTGTCCACTTGGCTCTTTCCTGGGATATGAAACGTGTACCGGAGTGGAGGTTCTTGTCAAGACAGCAGCCCTCAACTTTGGGGTCCCTGTGTCTGGTTGATTTTTTCATATTCCGAAGGTCAACGCCCATGTGTGGAAGTGCCCTATGCTCTGTGGTTCTGTGTTTTACATGGTTTGGGAAAGAGGATACACTTGTGAAGATTGGCTGTTGGCCATTGACATCCCGCCCATCAGCTTAACAAGGCTCCCTTGACTCCGTGGGCTGTCCTGCCTTTCCGGTTTTTAGACTTTTTTCGCCTGGCCCTTTTGCCCCGGGGGGGGGGCGAGAGATTTCTTTGTAGTGCTGATTTGCTCTCCCAGGTTGCTTGGTTGGCCAAAAAGGGCGTATGCGTTTTTTCCTGAATATATTCAGGAAAAAACGCATACGCCCTTTTTGGCCAACCGCATCATTGTCCACGTTCTGGCGCTTTTCATGTGCTATCGGGGCCATTCCGATGTACCCGTTGACATCCGTTTCCTGCAATTCTGCCTTGCGTTCAGCGCCTGTTCGTAGCCTGACCTCAATATATTTTGGGGCGATAGTTATCGTTTAGAACTCTGCAGGTTTGGGAAGTGCAGTGCCCCTGAGCTCCATTTCCCAAGTCGCTTTTGTGTGAGTGGGACGCAACACGGCTGGATGGCTTCACGCCCTATTGTCGATCCGCGGTGGCAGGCTGAACCTCTGGTGAATTCTTCTTCGTGATGGGAAATGAGAGTGACATGTGCCCGACCAAACACCTCCAGCGAGTCTCTCATTGGTTCCCCCTCTTGCAGTTCATCCTGCGGACAAATTGCAGACGGTACGAAAGAGGCATGGAAAGGCGCCGAGTCTCCAAGTGGGGAGATTGTTAGTAAGGGGGCCTGAATGGAGAACACGAGCACCAGGAGATGAAAACTGAGGTGAGTTTCAGAAAGCTTTCCCGATCCCACGGTGTAGCATCCGCTGGGTTTCCAATGAGTGCTTTCGCTGTCGGAAGATTGCGTTGAACCTGGAGAGTTGGGACCCATGGAATGGGGAGCACGCAGGATTCCTTTCAAGGGTCTGCATTTGCTTTCCCAACCTAACCCATCGTCTCAGCCCCAAGAGTGTCAAGCCTTATGTCTTCTGCCGCTGGGGCTGTAGATGTGGTCAATCCTGGTTGCATGCCAGTCCCTGAACGCATTTTGGAAGAATTTCTCTCTGTTTTGCCCTGCTTGTTTCTTCTTTATGTTGGAAATGTATCCTCAGAATGGGTCTGAGCTGATTTTCCCTGCTGGTGTTAGGCCGCTTTACACACACTTGATGCACTTACACAGAGATATCAAGACTTAGCTTTTAAGATGCTTACTAGTCGCGTAGATACTTGTGCGATGAACAGGGTCTGGTGAGTCCAGTTGATTGAGCAAGGAGTAGGTCGTGTCCATTCCATATTCGGTTTTCGGAAGGGTATCTGTGCTCATTTCAAACTCGAGTTTTATGTGTCACCCCACCTCACCTTTCCCCTGAAGCAGGCATAAGTGTGTTTTCTAAAAGCGTGACTCTGTTCTGTTTGGGGATTCATTTCATGGGGAGCGATTTTTACATTCCCTCGATAAGTGATATCATAAGTTTCTTTTTTTGTGGGACTGATTTCACTGAGGATGATCGTACCTAAATCCACTCAGGATGCTGCTACCAGCCTCATGACGTGGATTTCATGGCTGAGTGACACTGCATTGGACCTACGTAGCACCACTTGTCCACTTGTCCTCTTGTCGTTGTCCACTTGTCCACTCGTCTTTGTCCACTTGGCTCTTTCCTGGGATATGAAACGTGTACCGGAGTGGAGGTTCTTGTCAAGACAGCAGCCCTCAACTTTGGGGTCCCTGTGTCTGGTTGATTTTTTCATTTTCCCAAGGTCAACGCCCATGTGTGGAAGTGCCCTATGCTCTGTGGTTCTGTGTTTTACATGGTTTGGGAAAGAGGATACACTTGTGAAGATTGGCTGTTGGCCATTGACATCCCGCCCATCAGCTTAACAAGACTCCCTTGACTCCGTGGCCTGTCCTGCCTTTCTGGTTTTTAGACTTTTTTCGCCTGGCCCTTTTGCCCCGGGGGGTGGCGAGAGATTTCTTTGTAGTGCTGATTTGCTCTCCCAGGTTGCTTGGTTGGCCAAAAAGGGCGTATGCGTTTTTTCCTGAATATATTCAGGAAAAAACGCATACGCCCTTTTTGGCCAACCGCATCATTGTCCACGTTCTGGCGCTTTTCATGTGCTATCGGGGCCATTCCGATGTACCCGTTGACATCCGTTTCCTGCAATTCTGCCTTGCGTTCAACGCCTCTTCGTAGCCTGACCTCAATATATTTTGGGGCGATAGTTATCGTTTAGAACTCTGCAGGTTTGGGAAGTGCAGTGCCCCTGAGCTCCATTTCCCAAGTCGCTTTTGTGTGAGTGGGACGCAACACGGCTGGATGGCTTCACGCCCTATTGTCGATCCGGGGTGGCAGGCTGAACCGCTGGTGAATTCTTCTTCGTGATGGGAAATGAGAGTGACATGTGCCCGACCAAACACCTCCAGCGAGTCTCTCATTGGTTCCCCCTCTTGCAGTTCATCCTGCGGACAAATTGCAGACGGTACGAAAGAGGCATGGAAAGGCGCCGAGTCTCCAAGTGGGGAGATTGTTAGTAAGGGGGCCTGAATGGAGAACACGAGCACCACGAGATGAAAACTGAGGTGAGTTTCAGAAAGCTTTCCCGATCCCACGGTGTAGCATCCGCTGGGTTTCCAATGAGTGCTTTCGCTGTCGGAAGATTGCGTTGAACCTGGAGAGTTGGGACCCATGGAATGGGGAGCACGCAGGATTCCTTTCAAGGGTCTGCATTTGCTTTCCCAACCTCACCCATCGTCTCAGCCCCAAGACTGTCCAGCCTTATGTCTTCTGCCGCTGGGGCTGTAGATGTGGTCAATCCTGGTTGCATGCCAGTCCCTGAACGCATTTTGGAAGAATTTCTCTCTGTTTTGCCCTGCTTGTTTCTTCTTTATGTTGGAAATGTATCCTCAGAATGGGTCTGAGCTGATTTTCCCTGCTGGTTTTAGGCCGCTTTACACACACTTGATGCACTTACACAGAGATATCAAGACTTAGCTTTTAAGATGCTTACTAGTCGGATAGATACTTGTGCGATGAACAGGGTCTGGTGAGTCCAGTTGATTGAGCAAGGAGTAGGTCGTGTCCATTCCATATTCGGTTTTCGGAAGGGTATCTGTGCTCATTTCAAACTCGAGTTTTATGCGTCACCCCACCTCACCTTTCCCCTGAAGCAGGCATAAGTGTGTTTTCTAAAAGCGTGACTCTGTTCTGTTTGGGGATTCAGTTCATGGGGAGCGATTTTTACATTCCCTCGATAAGCGATATCATAAGTTTCTTTTTTTGTGGGACTGATTTCACTGAGGATGATCGTACCTAAATCCACTCAGGATGCTGCTACCAGCCTCATGACGTGGATTTCATGGCTGAGTGACACTCCATTGGACCTACGTAGCACCACTTGTCCACTTGTCCACTTGTCGTTGTCCACTTGTCCACTCGTCTTTGTCCACTTGGCTCTTTCCTGGGATATGAAACGTGTACCGGAGTGGAGGTTCTTGTCAAGACAGCAGCCCTCAACTTTGGGGTCCCTGTGTCTGGTTGATTTTTTCATTTTCCCAAGGTCAACGCCCATGTGTGGAAGTGCCCTATGCTCTGTGGTTCTGTGTTTTACATGGTTTGGGAAAGAGGATACACTTGTGAAGATTGGCTGTTGGCCATTGACATCCCGCCCATCAGCTTAACAAGGCTCCCTTGACTCCGTGGCCTGTCCTGCCTTTCTGGTTTTTAGACTTTTTTCGCCTGGCCCTTTTGCCCCGGGGGTGGGGGGGTGAGATTTGTTTGTAGTGCTGATTTGCTCTCCCAGGTTGCTTGGTTGGCCAAAAAGGGCGTATGCGTTTTTTCCTGAATATATTCAGGAAAAAACGCATACGCCCTTTTTGGCCAACCGCATCATTGTCCACGTTCTGGCGCTTTTCATGTGCTATCGGGGCCATTCCGATGTACCCGTTGACATCCGTTTCCTGCAGTTCTGCCTTGCGTTCAACGCCTCTTCGTAGCCTGACCTCAATATATTTTGGGGCGATAGTTATCGTTTAGAACTCTGCAGGTTTGGGAAGTGCAGTGCCCCTGAGCTCCATTTCCCAAGTCGCTTTTGTGTGAGTGGGACGCAACACGGCTGGATGGCTTCACGCCCTATTGTCGATCCGCGGTGGCAGGCTGAACCTCTGGTGAATTCTTCTTCGTGATGGGAAATGAGAGTGACATGTGCCCGACCAAACACCTCCAGCGAGTCTCTCATTGGTTCCCCCTCTTGCAGTTCATCCTGCGGACAAATTGCAGACGGTACGAAAGAGGCATGGAAAGGCGCCGAGTCTCCAAGTGGGGAGATTGTTAGTAAGGGGGCCTGAATGGAGAACACGAGCACCAGGAGATGAAAACTGAGGTGAGTTTCAGAAAGCTTTCCCGATCCCACGGTGTAGCATCCGCTGGGTTTCCAATGAGTGCTTTCGCTGTCGGAAGATTGCGTTGAACCTGGAGAGTTGGGACCCATGGAATGGGGAGCACGCAGGATTCCTTTCAAGGGTCTGCATTTGCTTTCCCAACCTCACCCATCGTCTCAGCCCCAAGACTGTCCAGCCTTATGTCTTCTGCCGCTGGGGCTGTAGATGTGGTCAATCCTGGTTGCATGCCAGTCCCTGAACGCATTTTGGAAGAATTTCTCTCTGTTTTGCCCTGCTTGTTTCTTCTTTATGTTGGAAATGTATCCTCAGAATGGGTCTGAGCTGATTTTCCCTGCTGGTTTTAGGCCGCTTTACACACACTTGATGCACTTACACAGAGATATCAAGCCTTAGCTTTTAAGATGCTTACTAGTCGCATAGATACTTGTGCGATGAACAGGGTCTGGTGAGTCCAGTTGATTGAGCAAGGAGTAGGTCGTGTCCATTCCATATTCGGTTTTCGGAAGGGTATCTGTGCTCATTTCAAACTCGAGTTTTATGCGTCACCCCACCTCACCTTTCCCCTGAAGCAGGCATAAGTGTGTTTTCTAAAAGCGTGACTCTGTTCTGTTTGGGGATTCCGTTCATGGGGAGCGATTTTTACATTCCCTCGATAAGTGATATCATAAGTTTCTTTTTTTGTGGGACTGATTTCACTGAGGATGATCGTACCTAAATCCACTCAGGATGCTGCTACCAGCCTCATGACGTGGATTTCATGGCTGAGTGACACTCCATTGGACCTACGTAGCACCACTTGTCCACTTGTCCACTTGTCGTTGTCCACTTGTCCACTCGTCTTTGTCCACTTGGCTCTTTCCTGGGATATGAAACGTGTACCGGAGTGGAGGTTCTTGTCAAGACAGCAGCCCTCAACTTTGGGGTCCCTGTGTCTGGTTGATTTTTTCATTTTCCCAAGGTCCACGCCCATGTGTGGAAGTGCCCTATGCTCTGTGGTTCTGTGTTTTACATGGTTTGGGAAAGAGGATACACTTGTGAAGATTGGCTGTTGGCCATTGACATCCCGCCCATCAGCTTAACAAGGCTCCCTTGACTCCGTGGCCTGTCCTGCCTTTCTGGTTTTTAGACTTTTTTCGCCTGGCCCTTTTGCCCCGGGGTGGGGGGGGCGAGAGATTTCTTTGTAGTGCTGATTTGCTCTCCCAGGTTGCTTGGTTGGCCAAAAAGGGCGTATGCGTTTTTTCCTGAATATATTCAGGAAAAAACGCATACGCCCTTTTTGGCCAACCGCATCATTGTCCTCGTTCTGGCGCTTTTCATGTGCTATCGGGGCCATTCCGATGTACCCGTTGACATCCGTTTCCTGCAGTTCTGCCTTGCGTTCAGCGCCTGTTCGTAGCCTGACCTCAATATATTTTGGGGCGATAGTTATCGTTTAGAACTCTGCAGGTTTGGGAAGTGCAGTGCCCCTGAGCTCCATTTCCCAAGTCGCTTTTGTGTGAGTGGGACGCAACACGGCTGGATGGCTTCACGCCCTATTGTCGATCCGCGGTGGCAGGCTGAACCTCTGGTGAATTCTTCTTCGTGATGGGAAATGAGAGTGACATGTGCCCGACCAAACACCTCCAGCGAGTCTCTCATTGGTTCCCCCTCTTGCAGTTCATCCTGCGGACAAATTGCAGACGGTACGAAAGAGGCATGGAAAGGCGCCGAGTCTCCAAGTGGGGAGATTGTTAGTAAGGGGGCCTGAATGGAGAACACGAGCACCAGGAGATGAAAACTGAGGTGAGTTTCAGAAAGCTTTCCCGATCCCACGGTGTAGCATCCGCTGGGTTTCCAATGAGTGCTTTCGCTGTCGGAAGATTGCGTTGAACCTGGAGAGTTGGGACCCATGGAATGGGGAGCACGCAGGATTCCTTTCAAGGGTCTGCATTTGCTTTCCCAACCTCACCCATCGTCTCAGCCCCAAGACTGTCCAGCCTTATGTCTTCTGCCGCTGGGGCTGTAGATGTGGTCAATCCTGGTTGCATGCCAGTCCCTGAACGCATTTTGGAAGAATTTCTCTCTGTTTTGCCCTGCTTGTTTCTTCTTTATGTTGGAAATGTATCCTCAGAATGGGTCTGAGCTGATTTTCCCTGCTGGTTTTAGGCCGCTTTACACACACTTGATGCACTTACACAGAGATATCAAGCCTTAGCTTTTAAGATGCTTACTAGTCGCATAGATACTTGTGCGATGAACAGGTTCTGGTGAGTCCAGTTGATTGAGCAAGGAGTAGGTCGTGTCCATTCCATATTCGGTTTTCGGAAGGGTATCTGTGCTCATTTCAAACTCGAGTTTTATGCGTCACCCCACCTCACCTTTCCCCTGAAGCAGGCATAAGTGTGTTTTCTAAAAGCGTGACTCTGTTCTGTTTGGGGATTCCGTTCATGGGGAGCGATTTTTACATTCCCTCGATAAGTGATATCATAAGTTTCTTTTTTTGTGGGACTGATTTCACTGAGGATGATCGTACCTAAATCCACTCAGGATGCTGCTACCAGCCTCATGACGTGGATTTCATGGCTGAGTGACACTGCATTGGACCTACGTAGCACCACTTGTCCACTTGTCCACTTGTCGTTGTCCACTTGTCCACTCGTCTTTGTCCACTTGGCTCTTTCCTGGGATATGAAACGTGTACCGGAGTGGAGGTTCTTGTCAAGACAGCAGCCCTCAACTTTGGGGTCCCTGTGTCTGGTTGATTTTTTCATTTTCCCAAGGTCCACGCCCATGTGTGGAAGTGCCCTATGCTCTGTGGTTCTGTGTTTTACATGGTTTGGGAAAGAGGATACACTTGTGAAGATTGGCTGTTGGCCATTGACATCCCGCCCATCAGCTTAACAAGGCTCCCTTGACTCCGTGGCCTGTCCTGCCTTTCTGGTTTTTAGACTTTTTTCGCCTGGCCCTTTTGCCCCGGGGTGGGGGGGGCGAGAGATTTCTTTGTAGTGCTGATTTGCTCTCCCAGGTTGCTTGGTTGGCCAAAAAGGGCGTATGCGTTTTTTCCTGAATATATTCAGGAAAAAACGCATACGCCCTTTTTGGCCAACCGCATCATTGTCCTCGTTCTGGCGCTTTTCATGTGCTATCGGGGCCATTCCGATGTACCCGTTGACATCCGTTTCCTGCAGTTCTGCCTTGCGTTCAGCGCCTGTTCGTAGCCTGACCTCAATATATTTTGGGGCGATAGTTATCGTTTAGAACTCTGCAGGTTTGGGAAGTGCAGTGCCCCTGAGCTCCATTTCCCAAGTCGCTTTTGTGTGAGTGGGACGCAACACGGCTGGATGGCTTCACGCCCTATTGTCGATCCGCGGTGGCAGGCTGAACCTCTGGTGAATTCTTCTTCGTGATGGGAAATGAGAGTGACATGTGCCCGACCAAACACCTCCAGCGAGTCTCTCATTGGTTCCCCCTCTTGCAGTTCATCCTGCGGACAAATTGCAGACGGTACGAAAGAGGCATGGAAAGGCGCCGAGTCTCCAAGTGGGGAGATTGTTAGTAAGGGGGCCTGAATGGAGAACACGAGCACCAGGAGATGAAAACTGAGGTGAGTTTCAGAAAGCTTTCCCGATCCCACGGTGTAGCATCCGCTGGGTTTCCAATGAGTGCTTTCGCTGTCGGACGATTGCGTTGAACCTGGAGAGTTGGGACCCATGGAATGGGGAGCACGCAGGATTCCTTTCAAGGGTCTGCATTTGCTTTCCCAACCTCACCCATCGTCTCAGCCCCAAGAGTGTCCAGCCTTATGTCTTCTGCCGCTGGGGCTGTAGATGTGGTCAATCCTGGTTGCATGCCAGTCCCTGAACGCATTTTGGAAGAATTTCTCTCTGTTTTGCCCTGCTTGTTTCTTCTTTATGTTGGAAATGTATCCTCAGAATGGGTCTGAGCTGATTTTCCCTGCTGGTTTTAGGACGCTTTACACACACTTGATGCACTTACACAGAGATATCAAGCCTTAGCTTTTAAGATGCTTACTAGTCGCATAGATACTTGTGCGATGAACAGGGTCTGGTGAGTCCAGTTGATTGAGCAAGGAGTAGGTCGTGTCCATTCCATATTCGGTTTTCGGAAGGGTATCTGTGCTCATTTCAAACTCGAGTTTTATGCGTCACCCCACCTCACCTTTCCCCTGAAGCAGGCATAAGTGTGTTTTCTAAAAGCGTGACTCTGTTCTGTTTGGGGATTCAGTTCATGGGGAGCGATTTTTACATTCCCTCGATAAGCGATATCATAAGTTTCTTTTTTTGTGGGACTGATTTCACTGAGGATGATCGTACCTAAATCCACTCAGGATGCTGCTACCAGCCTCATGACGTGGATTTCATGGCTGAGTGACACTCCATTGGACCTACGTAGCACCACTTGTCCACTTGTCCACTTGTCGTTGTCCACTTGTCCACTCGTCTTTGTCCACTTGGCTCTTTCCTGGGATATGAAACGTGTACCGGAGTGGAGGTTCTTGTCAAGACAGCAGCCCTCAACTTTGGGGTCCCTGTGTCTGGTTGATTTTTTCATTTTCCCAAGGTCAACGCCCATGTGTGGAAGTGCCCTATGCTCTGTGGTTCTGTGTTTTACATGGTTTGGGAAAGAGGATACACTTGTGAAGATTGGCTGTTGGCCATTGACATCCCGCCCATCAGCTTAACAAGGCTCCCTTGACTCCGTGGCCTGTCCTGCCTTTCTGGTTTTTAGACTTTTTTCGCCTGGCCCTTTTGCCCCGGGGGTGGGGGGGTGAGATTTGTTTGTAGTGCTGATTTGCTCTCCCAGGTTGCTTGGTTGGCCAAAAAGGGCGTATGCGTTTTTTCCTGAATATATTCAGGAAAAAACGCATACGCCCTTTTTGGCCAACCGCATCATTGTCCACGTTCTGGCGCTTTTCATGTGCTATCGGGGCCATTCCGATGTACCCGTTGACATCCGTTTCCTGCAGTTCTGCCTTGCGTTCAACGCCTCTTCGTAGCCTGACCTCAATATATTTTGGGGCGATAGTTATCGTTTAGAACTCTGCAGGTTTGGGAAGTGCAGTGCCCCTGAGCTCCATTTCCCAAGTCGCTTTTGTGTGAGTGGGACGCAACACGGCTGGATGGCTTCACGCCCTATTGTCGATCCGCGGTGGCAGGCTGAACCTCTGGTGAATTCTTCTTCGTGATGGGAAATGAGAGTGACATGTGCCCGACCAAACACCTCCAGCGAGTCTCTCATTGGTTCCCCCTCTTGCAGTTCATCCTGCGGACAAATTGCAGACGGTACGAAAGAGGCATGGAAAGGCGCCGAGTCTCCAAGTGGGGAGATTGTTAGTAAGGGGGCCTGAATGGAGAACACGAGCACCAGGAGATGAAAACTGAGGTGAGTTTCAGAAAGCTTTCCCGATCCCACGGTGTAGCATCCGCTGGGTTTCCAATGAGTGCTTTCGCTGTCGGAAGATTGCGTTGAACCTGGAGAGTTGGGACCCATGGAATGGGGAGCACGCAGGATTCCTTTCAAGGGTCTGCATTTGCTTTCCCAACCTCACCCATCGTCTCAGCCCCAAGACTGTCCAGCCTTATGTCTTCTGCCGCTGGGGCTGTAGATGTGGTCAATCCTGGTTGCATGCCAGTCCCTGAACGCATTTTGGAAGAATTTCTCTCTGTTTTGCCCTGCTTGTTTCTTCTTTATGTTGGAAATGTATCCTCAGAATGGGTCTGAGCTGATTTTCCCTGCTGGTTTT
Organism: Kogia breviceps; assembly: GCF_026419965.1. Classification (NCBI taxonomy): domain Eukaryota; kingdom Metazoa; phylum Chordata; class Mammalia; order Artiodactyla; family Physeteridae; genus Kogia; species Kogia breviceps. The sequence goes on along the minus strand of NC_081315.1, from coordinate 52,078,663 downwards.
AGGCCGCTTTACACACACTTGATGCACTTACACAGAGATATCAAGCCTTAGCTTTTAAGATGCTTACTAGTCGCATAGATACTTGTGCGATGAACAGGGTCTGGTGAGTCCAGTTGATTGAGCAAGGAGTAGGTCGTGTCCATTCCATATTCGGTTTTCGGAAGGGTATCTGTGCTCATTTCAAACTCGAGTTTTATGCGTCACCCCACCTCACCTTTCCCCTGAAGCAGGCATAAGTGTGTTTTCTAAAAGCGTGACTCTGTTCTGTTTGGGGATTCCGTTCATGGGGAGCGATTTTTACATTCCCTCGATAAGTGATATCATAAGTTTCTTTTTTTGTGGGACTGATTTCACTGAGGATGATCGTACCTAAATCCACTCAGGATGCTGCTACCAGCCTCATGACGTGGATTTCATGGCTGAGTGACACTGCATTGGACCTACGTAGCACCACTTGTCCACTTGTCCACTTGTCGTTGTCCACTTGTCCACTCGTCTTTGTCCACTTGGCTCTTTCCTGGGATATGAAACGTGTACCGGAGTGGAGGTTCTTGTCAAGACAGCAGCCCTCAACTTTGGGGTCCCTGTGTCTGGTTGATTTTTTCATTTTCCCAAGGTCCACGCCCATGTGTGGAAGTGCCCTATGCTCTGTGGTTCTGTGTTTTACATGGTTTGGGAAAGAGGATACACTTGTGAAGATTGGCTGTTGGCCATTGACATCCCGCCCATCAGCTTAACAAGGCTCCCTTGACTCCGTGGCCTGTCCTGCCTTTCTGGTTTTTAGACTTTTTTCGCCTGGCCCTTTTGCCCCGGGGTGGGGGGGGCGAGAGATTTCTTTGTAGTGCTGATTTGCTCTCCCAGGTTGCTTGGTTGGCCAAAAAGGGCGTATGCGTTTTTTCCTGAATATATTCAGGAAAAAACGCATACGCCCTTTTTGGCCAACCGCATCATTGTCCTCGTTCTGGCGCTTTTCATGTGCTATCGGGGCCATTCCGATGTACCCGTTGACATCCGTTTCCTGCAGTTCTGCCTTGCGTTCAGCGCCTGTTCGTAGCCTGACCTCAATATATTTTGGGGCGATAGTTATCGTTTAGAACTCTGCAGGTTTGGGAAGTGCAGTGCCCCTGAGCTCCATTTCCCAAGTCGCTTTTGTGTGAGTGGGACGCAACACGGCTGGATGGCTTCACGCCCTATTGTCGATCCGCGGTGGCAGGCTGAACCTCTGGTGAATTCTTCTTCGTGATGGGAAATGAGAGTGACATGTGCCCGACCAAACACCTCCAGCGAGTCTCTCATTGGTTCCCCCTCTTGCAGTTCATCCTGCGGACAAATTGCAGACGGTACGAAAGAGGCATGGAAAGGCGCCGAGTCTCCAAGTGGGGAGATTGTTAGTAAGGGGGCCTGAATGGAGAACACGAGCACCAGGAGATGAAAACTGAGGTGAGTTTCAGAAAGCTTTCCCGATCCCACGGTGTAGCATCCGCTGGGTTTCCAATGAGTGCTTTCGCTGTCGGACGATTGCGTTGAACCTGGAGAGTTGGGACCCATGGAATGGGGAGCACGCAGGATTCCTTTCAAGGGTCTGCATTTGCTTTCCCAACCTCACCCATCGTCTCAGCCCCAAGAGTGTCCAGCCTTATGTCTTCTGCCGCTGGGGCTGTAGATGTGGTCAATCCTGGTTGCATGCCAGTCCCTGAACGCATTTTGGAAGAATTTCTCTCTGTTTTGCCCTGCTTGTTTCTTCTTTATGTTGGAAATGTATCCTCAGAATGGGTCTGAGCTGATTTTCCCTGCTGGTTTTAGGACGCTTTACACACACTTGATGCACTTACACAGAGATATCAAGCCTTAGCTTTTAAGATGCTTACTAGTCGCATAGATACTTGTGCGATGAACAGGGTCTGGTGAGTCCAGTTGATTGAGCAAGGAGTAGGTCGTGTCCATTCCATATTCGGTTTTCGGAAGGGTATCTGTGCTCATTTCAAACTCGAGTTTTATGCGTCACCCCACCTCACCTTTCCCCTGAAGCAGGCATAAGTGTGTTTTCTAAAAGCGTGACTCTGTTCTGTTTGGGGATTCATTTCATGGGGAGCGATTTTTACATTCCCTCGATAAGTGATATCATAAGTTTCTTTTTTTGTGGGACTGATTTCACTGAGGATGATCGTACCTAAATCCACTCAGGATGCTGCTACCAGCCTCATGACGTGGATTTCATGGCTGAGTGACACTCCATTGGACCTACGTAGCACCACTTGTCCACTTGTCCACTTGTCGTTGTCCACTTGTCCACTCGTCTTTGTCCACTTGGCTCTTTCCTGGGATATGAAACGTGTACCGGAGTGGAGGTTCTTGTCAAGACAGCAGCCCTCAACTTTGGGGTCCCTGTGTCTGGTTGATTTTTTCATTTTCCCAAGGTCAACGCCCATGTGTGGAAGTGCCCTATGCTCTGTGGTTCTGTGTTTTACATGGTTTGGGAAAGAGGATACACTTGTGAAGATTGGCTGTTGGCCATTGACATCCCGCCCATCAGCTTAACAAGGCTCCCTTGACTCCGTGGCCTGTCCTGCCTTTCTGGTTTTTAGACTTTTTTCGCCTGGCCCTTTTGCCCCGGGGTGGGGGGGGCGAGAGATTTCTTTGTAGTGCTGATTTGCTCTCCCAGGTTGCTTGGTTGGCCAAAAAGGGCGTATGCGTTTTTTCCTGAATATATTCAGGAAAAAACGCATACGCCCTTTTTGGCCAACCGCATCATTGTCCACGTTCTGGCGCTTTTCATGTGCTATCGGGGCCATTCCGATGTACCCGTTGACATCCGTTTCCTGAAATTCTGCTTTGCGTTCAACGCCTCTTCGTAGCCTGACCTCAATATATTTTGGGGCGATAGTTATCGTTTAGAACTCTGCAGGTTTGGGAAGTGCAGTGCCCCTGAGCTCCATTTCGCAAGTCGCTTTTGTGTGAGTGGGACGCAACACGGCTGGATGGCTTCACGCCCTATTGTCGATCCGCCGTGGCAGGCTGAACCTCTGGTGAATTCTTCTTCGTGATGGGAAATGAGAGTGACATGTGCCCGACCAAACACCTCCAGCGAGTCTCTCATTGGTTCCCCCTCTTGCAGTTCATCCTGCGGACAAATTGCAGACGGTACGAAAGAGGCATGGAAAGGCGCCGAGTCTCCAAGTGGGGAGATTGTTAGTAAGGGGGCCTGAATGGAGAACACGAGCACCAGGAGATGAAAACTGAGGTGAGTTTCAGAAAGCTTTCCCGATCCCACGGTGTAGCATCCGCTGGGTTTCCAATGAGTGCTTTCGCTGTCGGAAGATTGCGTTGAACCTGGAGAGTTGGGACCCATGGAATGGGGAGCACGCAGGATTCCTTTCAAGGGTCTGCATTTGCTTTCCCAACCTCACCCATCGTCTCAGCCCCAAGAGTGTCCAGCCTTATGTCTTCTGCCGCTGGGGCTGTAGATGTGGTCAATCCTGGTTGCATGCCAGTCCCTGAACGCATTTTGGAAGAATTTCTCTCTGTTTTGCCCTGCTTGTTTCTTCTTTATGTTGGAAATGTATCCTCAGAATGGGTCTGAGCTGATTTTCCCTGCTGGTTTTAGGACGCTTTACACACACTTGATGCACTTACACAGAGATATCAAGCCTTAGCTTTTAAGATGCTTACTAGTCGCATAGATACTTGTGCGATGAACAGGGTCTGGTGAGTCCAGTTGATTGAGCAAGGAGTAGGTCGTGTCCATTCCATATTCGGTTTTCGGAAGGGTATCTGTGCTCATTTCAAACTCGAGTTTTATGCGTCACCCCACCTCACCTTTCCCCTGAAGCAGGCATAAGTGTGTTTTCTAAAAGCGTGACTCTGTTCTGTTTGGGGATTCATTTCATGGGGAGCGATTTTTACATTCCCTCGATAAGTGATATCATAAGTTTCTTTTTTTGTGGGACTGATTTCACTGAGGATGATCGTACCTAAATCCACTCAGGATGCTGCTACCAGCCTCATGACGTGGATTTCATGGCTGAGTGACACTCCATTGGACCTACGTAGCACCACTTGTCCACTTGTCCACTTGTCGTTGTCCACTTGTCCACTCGTCTTTGTCCACTTGGCTCTTTCCTGGGATATGAAACGTGTACCGGAGTGGAGGTTCTTGTCAAGACAGCAGCCCTCAACTTTGGGGTCCCTGTGTCTGGTTGATTTTTTCATTTTCCCAAGGTCAACGCCCATGTGTGGAAGTGCCCTATGCTCTGTGGTTCTGTGTTTTACATGGTTTGGGAAAGAGGATACACTTGTGGAGATTGGCTGTTGGCCATTGACATCCCGCCCATCAGCTTAACAAGGCTCCCTTGACTCCGTGGCCTGTCCTGCCTTTCTGGTTTTTAGACTTTTTTCGCCTGGCCCTTTTGCCCCGGGGTGGGGGGGGCGAGAGATTTCTTTGTAGTGCTGATTTGCTCTCCCAGGTTGCTTGGTTGGCCAAAAAGGGCGTATGCGTTTTTTCCTGAATATATTCAGGAAAAAACGCATACGCCCTTTTTGGCCAACCGCATCATTGTCCACGTTCTGGCGCTTTTCATGTGCTATCGGGGCCATTCCGATGTACCCGTTGACATCCGTTTCCTGAAATTCTGCCTTGCGTTCAACGCCTCTTCGTAGCCTGACCTCAATATATTTTGGGGCGATAGTTATCGTTTAGAACTCTGCAGGTTTGGGAAGTGCAGTGCCCCTGAGCTCCATTTCGCAAGTCGCTTTTGTGTGAGTGGGACGCAACACGGCTGGATGGCTTCACGCCCTATTGTCGATCCGCCGTGGCAGGCTGAACCTCTGGTGAATTCTTCTTCGTGATGGGAAATGAGAGTGACATGTGCCCGACCAAACACCTCCAGCGAGTCTCTCATTGGTTCCCCCTCTTGCAGTTCATCCTGCGGACAAATTGCAGACGGTACGAAAGAGGCATGGAAAGGCGCCGAGTCTCCAAGTGGGGAGATTGTTAGTAAGGGGGCCTGAATGGAGAACACGAGCACCAGGAGATGAAAACTGAGGTGAGTTTCAGAAAGCTTTCCCGATCCCACGGTGTAGCATCCGCTGGGTTTCCAATGAGTGCTTTCGCTGTCGGAAGATTGCGTTGAACCTGGAGAGTTGGGACCCATGGAATGGGGAGCACGCAGGATTCCTTTCAAGGGTCTGCATTTGCTTTCCCAACCTCACCCATCGTCTCAGCCCCAAGAGTGTCCAGCCTTATGTCTTCTGCCGCTGGGGCTGTAGATGTGGTCAATCCTGGTTGCATGCCAGTCCCTGAACGCATTTTGGAAGAATTTCTCTCTGTTTTGCCCTGCTTGTTTCTTCTTTATGTTGGAAATGTATCCTCAGAATGGGTCTGAGCTGATTTTCCCTGCTGGTTTTAGGCCGCTTTACACACACTTGATGCACTTACACAGAGATATCAAGCCTTAGCTTTTAAGATGCTTACTAGTCGCATAGATACTTGTGCGATGAACAGGGTCTGGTGAGTCCAGTTGATTGAGCAAGGAGTAGGTCGTGTCCATTCCATATTCGGTTTTCGGAAGGGTATCTGTGCTCATTTCAAACTCGAGTTTTATGCGTCACCCCACCTCACCTTTCCCCTGAAGCAGGCATAAGTGTGTTTTCTAAAAGCGTGACTCTGTTCTGTTTGGGGATTCATTTCATGGGGAGCGATTTTTACATTCCCTCGATAAGTGATATCATAAGTTTCTTTTTTTGTGGGACTGATTTCACTGAGGATGATCGTACCTAAATCCACTCAGGATGCTGCTACCAGCCTCATGACGTGGATTTCATGGCTGAGTGACACTCCATTGGACCTACGTAGCACCACTTGTCCACTTGTCCACTTGTCGTTGTCCACTTGTCCACTCGTCTTTGTCCACTTGGCTCTTTCCTGGGGTATGAAACGTGTACCGGAGTGGAGGTTCTTGTCAAGACAGCAGCCCTCAACTTTGGGGTCCCTGTGTCTGGTTGATTTTTTCATTTTCCCAAGGTCAACGCCCATGTGTGGAAGTGCCCTATGCTCTGTGGTTCTGTGTTTTACATGGTTTGGGAAAGAGGATACACTTGTGAAGATTGGCTGTTGGCCATTGACATCCCGCCCATCAGCTTAACAAGGCTCCCTTGACTCCGTGGCCTGTCCTGCCTTTCTGGTTTTTAGACTTTTTTCGCCTGGCCCTTTTGCCCCTGGGGGGGGCGAGAGATTTCTTTGTAGTGCTGATTTGCTCTCCCAGGTTGCTTGGTTGGCCAAAAAGGGCGTATGCGTTTTTTCCTGAATATATTCAGGAAAAAACGCATACGCCCTTTTTGGCCAACCGCATCATTGTCCACGTTCTGGCGCTTTTCATGTGCTATCGGGGCCATTCCGATGTACCCGTTGACATCCGTTTCCTGCAGTTCTGCCTTGCGTTCAGCGCCTGTTCGTAGCCTGACCTCAATATATTTTGGGGCGATAGTTATCGTTTAGAACTCTGCAGGTTTGGGAAGTGCAGTGCCCCTGAGCTCCATTTCCCAAGTCGCTTTTTTGTGAGTGGGACGCAACACGGCTGGATGGCTTCACGCCCTATTGTCGATCCGCGGTGGCAGGCTGAACCTCTGGTGAACTCTTCTCGTGATGGGAACTGAGAGTGACATGTGCCCGACCAAACACCTCCAGCGAGTCTCTCATTGGTTCCCCCTCTTGCAGTTCATCCTGCGGACAAATTGCAGACGGTACGAAAGAGGCATGGAAAGGCGCCGAGTCTCCAAGTGGGGAGATTGTTAGTAAGGGGGCCTGAATGGAGAACACGAGCACCACGAGATGAAAACTGAGGTGAGTTTCAGAAAGCTTTCCCGATCCCACGGTGTAGCATCCGCTGGGTTTCCAATGAGTGCTTTCGCTGTCGGAAGATTGCGTTGAACCTGGAGAGTTGGGACCCATGGAATGGGGAGCACGCAGGATTCCTTTCAAGGGTCTGCATTTGCTTTCCCAACCTCACCCATCGTCTCAGCCCCAAGAGTGTCCAGCCTTATGTCTTCTGCCGCTGGGGCTGTAGATGTGGTCAATCCTGGTTGCATGCCAGTCCCTGAACGCATTTTGGAAGAATTTCTCTCTGTTTTGCCCTGCTTGTTTCTTCTTTATGTTGGAAATGTATCCTCAGAATGGGTCTGAGCTGATTTTCCCTGCTGGTTTTAGGCCGCTTTACACACACTTGATGCACTTACACAGAGATATCAAGACTTAGCTTTTAAGATGCTTACTAGTCGGATAGATACTTGTGCGATGAACAGGGTCTGGTGAGTCCAATTGATTGAGCAAGGAGTAGGTCGTGTCCATTCCATATTCGGTTTTCGGAAGGGTATCTGTGCTCATTTCAAACTCGAGTTTTATGCGTCACCCCACCTCACCTTTCCCCTGAAGCAGGCATAAGTGTGTTTTCTAAAAGCGTGACTCTGTTCTGTTTGGGGATTCAGTTCATGGGGTGCGATTTTTACATTCCCTCGATAAGTGATATCATAAGTTTCTTTTTTTGTGGGACTGATTTCACTGAGGATGATCGTACCTAAATCCATTCAGGATGGTGCTACCAGCCTCATAACGTGGATTTCATGGCTGAGTGACACTCCATTGGACCTACGTAGCACCACTTGTCCACTTGTCCACTTGTCTTTGTCCACTTGTCCACTTGGCTCTTTCCTAGGATATGAAACGTGTACCGGAGTGGAGGTTCTTGTCAAGACAGCAGCCGTCAACTTTGGGGTTCCTGTGTCTGGTTGATTTTTTCATATTCCCAAGGTCAACGCCCATGTGTGGAAGTGCCCTATGCTCTGTGGTTCTGTGTTTTACATGCTTTGGGAAAGAGGATACACTTGTGAAGATTGGCTGTTGGCCATTGACATCCCGCCCATCAGCTTAACAAGGCTCCCTTGACTCCGTAGCCTGTCCTGCCTTTCTGGTTTTTAGACTTTTTTCGCCTGGCCCTTTTGCCCCTGGGGGGGGCGAGAGATTTCTTTGTAGTGCTGATTTGCTCTCCCAGGTTGCTTGGTTGGCCAAAAAGGGCGTATGCGTTTTTTCCTGAATATATTCAGGAAAAAACGCATACGCCCTTTTTGGCCAACCGCATCATTGTCCACGTTCTGGCGCTTTTCATGTGCTATCGGGGCCATTCCGATGTACCCGTTGACATCCGTTTCCTGCAGTTCTGCCTTGCGTTCAGCGCCTGTTCGTAGCCTGACCTCAATATATTTTGGGGCGATAGTTATCGTTTAGAACTCTGCAGGTTTGGGAAGTGCAGTGCCCCTGAGCTCCATTTCCCAAGTCGCTTTTTTGTGAGTGGGACGCAACACGGCTGGATGGCTTCACGCCCTATTGTCGATCCGCGGTGGCAGGCTGAACCTCTGGTGAATTCTTCTCGTGATGGGAACTGAGAGTGACATGTGCCCGACCAAACACCTCCAGCGAGTCTCTCATTGGTTCCCCCTCTTGCAGTTCATCCTGCGGACAAATTGCAGACGGTACGAAAGAGGCATGGAAAGGCGCCGAGTCTCCAAGTGGGGAGATTGTTAGTAAGGGGGCCTGAATGGAGAACACGAGCACCACGAGATGAAAACTGAGGTGAGTTTCAGAAAGCTTTCCCGATCCCACGGTGTAGCATCCGCTGGGTTTCCAATGAGTGCTTTCGCTGTCGGAAGATTGCGTTGAACCTGGAGAGTTGGGACCCATGGAATGGGGAGCACGCAGGATTCCTTTCAAGGGTCTGCATTTGCTTTCCCAACCTCACCCATCGTCTCAGCCCCAAGAGTGTCCAGCCTTATGTCTTCTGCCGCTGGGGCTGTAGATGTGGTCAATCCTGGTTGCATGCCAGTCCCTGAACGCATTTTGGAAGAATTTCTCTCTGTTTTGCCCTGCTTGTTTCTTCTTTATGTTGGAAATGTATCCTCAGAATGGGTCTGAGCTGATTTTCCCTGCTGGTTTTAGGCCGCTTTACACACACTTGATGCACTTACACAGAGATATCAAGACTTAGCTTTTAAGATGCTTACTAGTCGGATAGATACTTGTGCGATGAACAGGGTGTGGTGAGTCCAGTTGATTGAGCAAGGAGTAGGTCGTGTCCATTCCATATTCGGTTTTCGGAAGGGTATCTGTGCTCATTTCAAACTCGAGTTTTATGCGTCACCCCACCTCACCTTTCCCCTGAAGCAGGCATAAGTGTGTTTTCTAAAAGCGTGACTCTGTTCTGTTTGGGGATTCATTTCATGGGGAGCGATTTTTACATTCCCTCGATAAGTGATATCATAAGTTTCTTTTTTTGTGGGACTGATTTCACTGAGGATGATCGTACCTAAATCCACTCAGGATGCTGCTACCAGCCTCATGACGTGGATTTCATGGCTGAGTGACACTCCATTGGACCTACGTAGCACCACTTGTCCACTTGTCCACTTGTCTTTGTCCACTTGTCCACTCGTCTTTGTCCACTTGGCTCTTTCCTGGGATATGAAACGTGTACCGGAGTGGAGGTTCTTGTCAAGACAGCAGCCCTCAACTTTGGGGTCCCTGTGTCTGGTTGATTTTTTCATTTTCCCAAGGTCAACGCCCATGTGTGGAAGTGCCCTATGCTCTGTGGTTCTGTGTTTTACATGGTTTGGGAAAGAGGATACACTTGTGAAGATTGGCTGTTGGCCATTGACATCCCGCCCATCAGCTTAACAAGGCTCCCTTGACTCCGTGGCCTGTCCTGCCTTTCTGGTTTTTAGACTTTTTTCGCCTGGCCCTTTTGCCCCTGGGGGGGGCGAGAGATTTCTTTGTAGTGCTGATTTGCTCTCCCAGGTTGCTTGGTTGGCCAAAAAGGGCGTATGCGTTTTTTCCTGAATATATTCAGGAAAAAACGCATACGCCCTTTTTGGCCAACCGCGTCATTGTCCACGTTCTGGCGCTTTTCATGTGCTATCGGGGCCATTCCGATGTACCCGTTGACATCCGTTTCCTGCAGTTCTGCCTTGCGTTCAGCGCCTGTTCGTAGCCTGACCTCAATATATTTTGGGGCGATAGTTATCGTTTAGAACTCTGCAGGTTTGGGAAGTGCAGTGCCCCTGAGCTCCATTTCCCAAGTCGCTTTTTTGTGAGTGGGACGCAACACGGCTGGATGGCTTCACGCCCTATTGTCGATCCGCGGTGGCAGGCTGAACCTCTGGTGAATTCTTCTCGTGATGGGAACTGAGAGTGACATGTGCCCGACCAAACACCTCCAGCGAGTCTCTCATTGGTTCCCCCTCTTGCAGTTCATCCTGCGGACAAATTGCAGACGGTACGAAAGAGGCATGGAAAGGCGCCGAGTCTCCAAGTGGGGAGATTGTTAGTAAGGGGGCCTGAATGGAGAACACGAGCACCACGAGATGAAAACTGAGGTGAGTTTCAGAAAGCTTTCCCGATCCCACGGTGTAGCATCCGCTGGGTTTCCAATGAGTGCTTTCGCTGTCGGAAGATTGCGTTGAACCTGGAGAGTTGGGACCCATGGAATGGGGAGCACGCAGGATTCCTTTCAAGGGTCTGCATTTGCTTTCCCAACCTCACCCATCGTCTCAGCCCCAAGAGTGTCCAGCCTTATGTCTTCTGCCGCTGGGGCTGTAGATGTGGTCAATCCTGGTTGCATGCCAGTCCCTGAACGCATTTTGGAAGAATTTCTCTCTGTTTTGCCCTGCTTGTTTCTTCTTTATGTTGGAAATGTATCCTCAGAATGGGTGTGAGCTGATTTTCCCTGCTGGTTTTAGGCCGCTTTACACACACTTGATGCACTTACACAGAGATATCAAGACTTAGCTTTTAAGATGCTTACTAGTCGGATAGATACTTGTGCGATGAACAGGGTCTGGTGAGTCCAGTTGATTGAGCAAGGAGTAGGTCGTGTCCATTCCATATTCGGTTTTCGGAAGGGTATCTGTGCTCATTTCAAACTCGAGTTTTATGCGTCACCCCACCTCACCTTTCCCCTGAAGCAGGCATAAGTGTGTTTTCTAAAAGCGTGACTCTGTTCTGTTTGGGGATTCATTTCATGGGGAGCGATTTTTACATTCCCTCGATAAGTGATATCATAAGTTTCTTTTTTTGTGGGACTGATTTCACTGAGGATGATCGTACCTAAATCCACTCAGGATGCTGCTACCAGCCTCATGAAGTGGATTTCATGGCTGAGTGACACTCCATTGGACCTACGTAGCACCACTTGTCCACTTGTCCACTTGTCTTTGTCCACTTGTCCACTCGTCTTTGTCCACTTGGCTCTTTCCTGGGATATGAAACGTGTACGGGAGTGGAGGTTCTTGTCAAGACAGCAGCCCTCAACTTTGGGGTCCCTGTGTCTGGTTGATTTTTTCATTTTCCCAAGGTCAACGCCCATGTGTGGAAGTGCCCTATGCTCTGTGGTTCTGTGTTTTACATGGTTTGGGAAAGAGGATACACTTGTGAAGATTGGCTGTTGGCCATTGACATCCCGCCCATCAGCTTAACAAGGCTCCCTTGACTCCGTGGCCTGTCCTGCCTTTCTGGTGTTTAGACTTTTTTCGCCTGGCCCTTTTGCCCCGGGGGGGGGGGCGTGAGATTTCTTTGTAGTGCTGATTTGCTCTCCCAGGTTGCTTGGTTGGCGAAAAAGGGCGTATGCGTTTTTTCCTGAATATATTCAGGAAAAAACGCATACGCCCTTTTTGGCCAACCGCATCATTTTCCAGGTTCTGGCGCTTTTCATGTGCTATCGGGGCCATTCCGATGTACCCGTTGACATCCGTTTCCTGCAATTCTGCCTTGCCTTCAACGCCTCTTCGTAGCCTGACCTCAATATATTTTGGGGCGATAGTTATCGTTTAGAACTCTGCAGGTTTGGGAAGTGCAGTGCCCCTGAGCTCCATTTCCCAAGTCGCTTTTTTGTGAGTGGGACGCAACACGGCTGGATGGCTTCATGCCCTATTGTCGATCCGCGGTGGCAGGCTGAACCTCTGGTGAATTCTTCTTCGTGATGGGAAATGAGAGTGACATGTGCCCGACCAAACACCTCCAGCGAGTCTCTCATTGGTTCCCCCTCTTGCAGTTCATCCTGCGGACAAATTGCAGACGGTACGAAAGAGGCATGGAAAGGCGCCGAGTCTCCAAGTGGGGAGATTGTTAGTAAGGGGGCCTGAATGGAGAACACGAGCACCACGAGATGAAAACTGAGGTGAGTTTCAGAAAGCTTTCCCGATCCCACGGTGTAGCATCCGCTGGGTTTCCAATGAGTGCTTTCGCTGTCGGAAGATTGCGTTGAACCTGGAGAGTTGGGACCCATGGAATGGGGAGCACGCAGGATTCCTTTCAAGGGTCTGCATTTGCTTTCCCAACCTCACCCATCGTCTCAGCCCCAAGAGTGTCCAGCCTTATGTCTTCTGCCGCTGGGGCTGTAGATGTGGTCAATCCTGGTTGCATGCCAGTCCCTGAACGCATTTTGGAAGAATTTCTCTCTGTTTTGCCCTGCTTGTTTCTTCTTTATGTTGGAAATGTATCCTCAGAATGGGTCTGAGCTGATTTTCCCTGCTGGTTTTAGGCCGCTTTACACACACTTGATGCACTTACACAGAGATATCAAGACTTAGCTTTTAAGATGCTTACTAGTCGGATAGATACTTGTGCGATGAACAGGGTCTGGTGAGTCCAGTTGATTGAGCAAGGAGTAGGTCGTGTCCATTCCATATTCGGTTTTCGGAAGGGTGTCTGTGCTCATTTCAAACTCGAGTTTTATGCGTCACGCCATCTCACCTTTCCCCTGAAGCAGGCATAAGTGTGTTTTCTAAAAGCGTGACTCTGTTCTGTTTGGGGATTCAGTTCATGGGGAGCGATTTTTACATTCCCTCGATAAGTGATATCATAAGTTTCTTTTTTTGTGGGACTGATTTCACTGAGGATGATCGTACCTAAATCCACTCAGGATGCTGCTACCAGCCTCATGACGTGGATTTCATGGCTGAGTGACACTCCATTGGACCTACGTAGCACCACTTGTCCACTTGTCCACTTGTCGTTGTCCACTTGTCCACTCGTCTTTGTCCACTTGGCTCTTTCCTGGGGTATGAAACGTGTACCGGAGTGGAGGTTCTTGTCAAGACAGCAGCCCTCAACTTTGGGGTCCCTGTGTCTGGTTGATTTTTTCATTTTCCCAAGGTCAACGCCCATGTGTGGAAGTGCCCTATGCTCTGTGGTTCTGTGTTTTACATGGTTTGGGAAAGAGGATACACTTGTGAAGATTGGCTGTTGGCCATTGACATCCCGCCCATCAGCTTAACAAGGCTCCCTTGACTCCGTGGCCTGTCCTGCCTTTCTGGTTTTTAGACTTTTTTCGCCTGGCCCTTTTGCCCCTGGGGGGGGCGAGAGATTTCTTTGTAGTGCTGATTTGCTCTCCCAGGTTGCTTGGTTGGCCAAAAAGGGCGTATGCGTTTTTTCCTGAATATATTCAGGAAAAAACGCATACGCCCTTTTTGGCCAACCGCATCATTGTCCACGTTCTGGCGCTTTTCATGTGCTATCGGGGCCATTCCGATGTACCCGTTGACATCCGTTTCCTGCAGTTCTGCCTTGCGTTCAGCGCCTGTTCGTAGCCTGACCTCAATATATTTTGGGGCGATAGTTATCGTTTAGAACTCTGCAGGTTTGGGAAGTGCAGTGCCCCTGAGCTCCATTTCCCAAGTCGCTTTTTTGTGAGTGGGACGCAACACGGCTGGATGGCTTCACGCCCTACTGTCGATCCGCGGTGGCAGGCTGAACCTCTGGTGAATTCTTCTCGTGATGGGAACTGAGAGTGACATGTGCCCGACCAAACACCTCCAGCGAGTCTCTCATTGGTTCCCCCTCTTGCAGTTCATCCTGCGGACAAATTGCAGACGGTACGAAAGAGGCATGGAAAGGCGCCGAGTCTCCAAGTGGGGAGATTGTTAGTAAGGGGGCCTGAATGGAGAACACGAGCACCACGAGATGAAAACTGAGGTGAGTTTCAGAAAGCTTTCCCGATCCCACGGTGTAGCATCCGCTGGGTTTCCAATGAGTGCTTTCGCTGTCGGAAGATTGCGTTGAACCTGGAGAGTTGGGACCCATGGAATGGGGAGCACGCAGGATTCCTTTCAAGGGTCTGCATTTGCTTTCCCAACCTCACCCATCGTCTCAGCCCCAAGAGTGTCCAGCCTTATGTCTTCTGCCGCTGGGGCTGTAGATGTGGTCAATCCTGGTTGCATGCCAGTCCCTGAACGCATTTTGGAAGAATTTCTCTCTGTTTTGCCCTGCTTGTTTCTTCTTTATGTTGGAAATGTATCCTCAGAATGGGTCTGAGCTGATTTTCCCTGCTGGTTTTAGGCCGCTTTACACACACTTGATGCACTTACACAGAGATATCAAGACTTAGCTTTTAAGATGCTTACTAGTCGGATAGATACTTGTGCGATGAACAGGGTCTGGTGAGTCCAGTTGATTGAGCAAGGAGTAGGTCGTGTCCATTCCATATTCGGTTTTCGGAAGGGTGTCTGTGCTCATTTCAAACTCGAGTTTTATGCGTCACGCCATCTCACCTTTCCCCTGAAGCAGGCATAAGTGTGTTTTCTAAAAGCGTGACTCTGTTCTGTTTGGGGATTCAGTTCATGGGGAGCGATTTTTACATTCCCTCGATAAGTGATATCATAAGTTTCTTTTTTTGTGGGACTGATTTCACTGAGGATGATCGTACCTAAATCCACTCAGGATGCTGCTACCAGCCTCATGACGTGGATTTCATGGCTGAGTGACACTCCATTGGACCTACGTAGCACCACTTGTCCACTTGTCCACTTGTCTTTGTCCACTTGTCCACTCGTCTTTGTCCACTTGGCTCTTTCCTGGGGTATGAAACGTGTACCGGAGTGGAGGTTCTTGTCAAGACAGCAGCCCTCAACTTTGGGGTCCCTGTGTCTGGTTGATTTTTTCATTTTCCCAAGGTCAACGCCCATGTGTGGAAGTGCCCTATGCTCTGTGGTTCTGTGTTTTACATGGTTTGGGAAAGAGGATACACTTGTGAAGATTGGCTGTTGGCCATTGACATCCCGCCCATCAGCTTAACAAGGCTCCCTTGACTCCGTGGCCTCTCCTGCCTTTATGGTTTTTAGACTTTTTTCGCCTGGCCCTTTTGCCCCGGGGGGGGGGGCGGGCGTGAGATTTCTTTGTAGTGCTGATTTGCTCTCCCAGGTTGCTTGGTTGGCCAAAAAGGGCGTATGCGTTTTTTCCTGAATATATTCAGGAAAAAACGCATACGCCCTTTTTGGCCAACCGCATCATTGTCCACGTTCTGGCGCATTTCATGTGCTATCGGGGCCATTCCGATGTACCCGTTGACATCCGTTTCCTGCAATTCTGCCTTGCGTTCAACGCCTCTTCGTAGCCTGACCTCAATATATTTTGGGGCGATAGTTATCGTTTAGAACTCTGCAGGTTTGGGAAGTGCAGTGCCCCTGAGCTCCATTTCCCAAGTCGCTTTTTTGTGAGTGGGACACAACACGGCTGGATGGCTTCACGCCCTATTGTCGATCCGCGGTGGCAGGCTGAACCTCTGGTGAATTCTTCTTCGTGATGGGAAATGAGAGTGACATGTGCCCGACCAAACACCTCCAGCGAGTCTCTCATTGGTTGCCCCTCTTGCAGTTCATCCTGCGGACAAATTGCAGACGGTACGAAAGAGGCATGGAAAGGCGCCGAGTCTCCAAGTGGGGAGATTGTTAGTAAGGGGGCCTGAATGGAGAACACGAGCACCAGGAGATGAAAACTGAGGTGAGTTTCAGAAAGCTTTCCCGATCCCACGGTGTAGCATCTGCTGGGTTTCCAATGAGTGCTTTCGCTGTCGGAAGATTGCGTTGAACCTGGAGAGTTGGGACCCATGGAATGGGGAGCACGCAGGATTCCTTTCAAGGGTCTGCATTTGCTTTCCCAACCTCACCCATCGTCTCAGCCCCAAGAGTGTCCAGCCTTATGTCTTCTGCCGCTGGGGCTGTAGATGTGGTCAATCCTGGTTGCATGCCAGTCCCTGAACGCATTTTGGAAGAATTTCTCTCTGTTTTGCCCTGCTTGTTTCTTCTTTATGTTGGAAATGTATCCTCAGAATGGGTCTGAGCTGATTTTCCCTGCTGGTTTTAGGCCGCTTTACACAAACTTGATGCACTTACACAGAGATATCAAGACTTAGCTTTTAAGATGCTTACTAGTCGGATAGATACTTGTGCGATGAACAGGGTCTGGTGAGTCCAGTTGATTGAGCAAGGAGTAGGTCGTGTCCATTCCATATTCGGTTTTCGGAAGGGTATCTGTGCTCATTTCAAACTCGAGTTTTATGCGTCACCCCACCTCACCTTTCCCCTGAAGCAGGCATAAGTGTGTTTTCTAAAAGCGTGACTCTGTTCTCTTTGGGGATTCATTTCATGGGGAGCGATTTTTACATTCCCTCGATAAGTGATATCATAAGTTTCTTTTTTTGTGGGACTGATTTCACTGAGGATGATCGTACCTAAATCCACTCAGGATGCTGCTACCAGCCTCATGACGTGGATTTCATGGCTGAGTGACACTCCATTGGACCTACGTAGCACCACTTGTCCACTTGTCTTTGTCCACTTGTCCACTCGTCTTTGTCCACTTGGCTCTTTCCTGGGATATGAAACGTGTACCGGAGTGGAGGTTCTTGTCAAGACAGCAGCCCTCAACTTTGGGGTCCCTGTGTCTGGTTGATTTTTTCATTTTCCCAAGGTCAACGCCCATGTGTGGAAGTGCCCTATGCTCTGTGGTTCTGTGTTTTACATGGTTTGGGAAAGAGGATACACTTGTGAAGATTGGCTGTTGGCCATTGACATCCCGCCCATCAGCTTAACAAGGCTCCCTTGACTCCGTGGCCTGTCCTGCCTTTCTGGTTTTTAGACTTTTTTCGCCTGGCCCTTTTGCCCCTGGGGGGGGCGAGAGATTTCTTTGTAGTGCTGATTTGCTCTCCCAGGTTGCTTGGTTGGCCAAAAAGGGCGTATGCGTTTTTTCCTGAATATATTCAGGAAAAAACGCATACGCCCTTTTTGGCCAACCGCGTCATTGTCCACGTTCTGGCGCTTTTCATGTGCTATCGGGGCCATTCCGATGTACCCGTTGACATCCGTTTCCTGCAGTTCTGCCTTGCGTTCAGCGCCTGTTCGTAGCCTGACCTCAATATATTTTGGGGCGATAGTTATCGTTTAGAACTCTGCAGGTTTGGGAAGTGCAGTGCCCCTGAGCTCCATTTCCCAAGTCGCTTTTTTGTGAGTGGGACGCAACACGGCTGGATGGCTTCACGCCCTATTGTCGATCCGCGGTGGCAGGCTGAACCTCTGGTGAATTCTTCTCGTGATGGGAACTGAGAGTGACATGTGCCCGACCAAACACCTCCAGCGAGTCTCTCATTGGTTCCCCCTCTTGCAGTTCATCCTGCGGACAAATTGCAGACGGTACGAAAGAGGCATGGAAAGGCGCCGAGTCTCCAAGTGGGGAGATTGTTAGTAAGGGGGCCTGAATGGAGAACACGAGCACCACGAGATGAAAACTGAGGTGAGTTTCAGAAAGCTTTCCCGATCCCACGGTGTAGCATCCGCTGGGTTTCCAATGAGTGCTTTCGCTGTCGGAAGATTGCGTTGAACCTGGAGAGTTGGGACCCATGGAATGGGGAGCACGCAGGATTCCTTTCAAGGGTCTGCATTTGCTTTCCCAACCTCACCCATCGTCTCAGCCCCAAGAGTGTCCAGCCTTATGTCTTCTGCCGCTGGGGCTGTAGATGTGGTCAATCCTGGTTGCATGCCAGTCCCTGAACGCATTTTGGAAGAATTTCTCTCTGTTTTGCCCTGCTTGTTTCTTCTTTATGTTGGAAATGTATCCTCAGAATGGGTGTGAGCTGATTTTCCCTGCTGGTTTTAGGCCGCTTTACACACACTTGATGCACTTACACAGAGATATCAAGACTTAGCTTTTAAGATGCTTACTAGTCGGATAGATACTTGTGCGATGAACAGGGTCTGGTGAGTCCAGTTGATTGAGCAAGGAGTAGGTCGTGTCCATTCCATATTCGGTTTTCGGAAGGGTATCTGTGCTCATTTCAAACTCGAGTTTTATGCGTCACCCCACCTCACCTTTCCCCTGAAGCAGGCATAAGTGTGTTTTCTAAAAGCGTGACTCTGTTCTGTTTGGGGATTCATTTCATGGGGAGCGATTTTTACATTCCCTCGATAAGTGATATCATAAGTTTCTTTTTTTGTGGGACTGATTTCACTGAGGATGATCGTACCTAAATCCACTCAGGATGCTGCTACCAGCCTCATGACGTGGATTTCATGGCTGAGTGACACTCCATTGGACCTACGTAGCACCACTTGTCCACTTGTCCACTTGTCTTTGTCCACTTGTCCACTCGTCTTTGTCCACTTGGCTCTTTCCTGGGATATGAAACGTGTACCGGAGTGGAGGTTCTTGTCAAGATAGCAGCCCTCAACTTTGGGGTCCCTGTGTCTGGTTGATTTTTTCATTTTCCCAAGGTCAACGCCCATGTGTGGAAGTGCCCTATGCTCTGTGGTTCTGTGTTTTACATGGTTTGGGAAAGAGGATACACTTGTGAAGATTGGCTGTTGGCCATTGACATCCCGCCCATCAGCTTAACAAGGCTCCCTTGACTCCGTGGCCTGTCCTGCCTTTCTGGTTTTTAGACTTTTTTCGCCTGGCCATTTTGCCCCAGGGGGGGGGCCGTGAGATTTCTTTGTAGTGCTGATTTGCTCTCCCAGGTTGCTTGGTTGGCCAAAAAGGGCTTATGCGTTTTTTCCTGAATATATTCAGGGAAAAAACGCATACGCCCTTTTTGGCCAACCGCATCATTGTCCACGTTCTGGCGCTTTTCATGTGCTATCGGGGCCATTCCGATGTACCCGTTGACATCCGTTTCCTGCAATTCTGCCTTGCGTTCAACGCCTCTTCGTAGCCTGACCTCAATATATTTTGGGGCGATAGTTATCGTTTAGAACTCTGCAGGTTTGGGAAGTGCAGTGCCCCTGAGCTCCATTTCCCAAGTCGCTTTTGTGTGAGTGGGACGCAACACGGCTGGATGGCTTCACGCCCTATTGTCGATCCGCGGTGGCAGGCTGAACCTCTGGTGAATTCTTCTTCGTGATGGGAAATGAGAGTGACATGTGCCCGACCAAACACCTCCAGCGAGTCTCTCATTGGTTCCCCCTCTTGCAGTTCATCCTGCGGACAAATTGCAGACGGTACGAAAGAGGCATGGAAAGGCGCCGAGTCTCCAAGTGGGGAGATTGTTAGTAAGGGGGCCTGAATGGAGAACACGAGCACCACGAGATGAAAACTGAGGTGAGTTTCAGAAAGCTTTCCCGATCCCACGGTGTAGCATCCGCTGGGTTTCCAATGAGTGCTTTCGCTGTCGGAAGATTGCGTTGAACCTGGAGAGTTGGGACCCATGGAATGGGGAGCACGCAGGATTCCTTTCAAGGGTCTGCATTTGCTTTCCCAACCTCACCCATCGTCTCAGCCCCAAGAGTGTCCAGCCTTATGTCTTCTGCCGCTGGGGCTGTAGATGTGGTCAATCCTGGTTGCATGCCAGTCCCTGAACGCATTTTGGAAGAATTTCTCTCTGTTTTGCCCTGCTTGTTTCTTCTTTATGTTGGAAATGTATCCTCAGAATGGGTCTGAGCTGATTTTCCCTGCTGGTTTTAGGCCGCTTTACACACACTTGATGCACTTACACAGAGATATCAAGACTTAGCTTTTAAGATGCTTACTAGTCGGATAGATACTTGTGCGATGAACAGGGTCTGGTGAGTCCAGTTGATTGAGCAAGGAGTAGGTCGTGTCCATTCCATATTCGGTTTTCGGAAGGGTATCTGTGCTCATTTCAAACTCGAGTTTTATGCGTCACCCCACCTCACCTTTCCCCTGAAGCAGGCATAAGTGTGTTTTCTAAAAGCGTGACTCTGTTCTGTTTGGGGATTCATTTCATGGGGAGCGATTTTTACATTCCCTCGATAAGTGATATCATAAGTTTCTTTTTTTGTGGGACTGATTTCACTGAGGATGATCGTACCTAAATCCACTCAGGATGCTGCTACCAGCCTCATGACGTGGATTTCATGGCTGAGTGACACTCCATTGGACCTACGTAGCACCACTTGTCCACTTGTCCACTTGTCTTTGTCCACTTGTCCACTCGTCTTTGTCCACTTGGCTCTTTCCTGGGATATGAAACGTGTACCGGAGTGGAGGTTCTTGTCAAGATAGCAGCCCTCAACTTTGGGGTCCCTGTGTCTGGTTGATTTTTTCATTTTCCCAAGGTCAACGCCCATGTGTGGAAGTGCCCTATGCTCTGTGGTTCTGTGTTTTACATGGTTTGGGAAAGAGGATACACTTGTGAAGATTGGCTGTTGGCCATTGACATCCCGCCCATCAGCTTAACAAGGCTCCCTTGACTCCGTGGCCTGTCCTGCCTTTCTGGTTTTTAGACTTTTTTCGCCTGGCCATTTTGCCCCAGGTGGGGGGCCGTGAGATTTCTTTGTAGTGCTGATTTACTCTCCCAGGTTGCTTGGTTGGCCAAAAAGGGCTTATGCGTTTTTTCCTGAATATATTCAGGGAAAAAACGCATACGCCCTTTTTGGCCAACCGCATCATTGTCCACGTTCTGGCGCTTTTCATGTGCTATCGGGGCCATTCCGATGTACCCGTTGACATCCGTTTCCTGCAATTCTGCCTTGCGTTCAACGCCTCTTCGTAGCCTGACCTCAATATATTTTGGGGCGATAGTTATCGTTTAGAACTCTGCAGGTTTGGGAAGTGCAGTGCCCCTGAGCTCCATTTCCCAAGTCGCTTTTGTGTGAGTGGGACGCAACACGGCTGGATGGCTTCACGCCCTATTGTCGATCCGCGGTGGCAGGCTGAACCTCTGGTGAATTCTTCTTCGTGATGGGAAATGAGAGTGACATGTGCCCGACCAAACACCTCCAGCGAGTCTCTCATTGGTTCCCCCTCTTGCAGTTCATCCTGCGGACAAATTGCAGACGGTACGAAAGAGGCATGGAAAGGCGCCGAGTCTCCAAGTGGGGAGATTGTTAGTAAGGGGGCCTGAATGGAGAACACGAGCACCACGAGATGAAAACTGAGGTGAGTTTCAGAAAGCTTTCCCGATCCCACGGTGTAGCATCCGCTGGGTTTCCAATGAGTGCTTTCGCTGTCGGAAGATTGCGTTGAACCTGGAGAGTTGGGACCCATGGAATGGGGAGCACGCAGGATTCCTTTCAAGGGTCTGCATTTGCTTTCCCAACCTCACCCATCGTCTCAGCCCCAAGAGTGTCCAGCCTTATGTCTTCTGCCGCTGGGGCTGTAGATGTGGTCAATCCTGGTTGCATGCCAGTCCCTGAACGCATTTTGGAAGAATTTCTCTCTGTTTTGCCCTGCTTGTTTCTTCTTTATGTTGGAAATGTATCCTCAGAATGGGTCTGAGCTGATTTTCCCTGCTGGTTTTAGGCCGCTTTACACACACTTGATGCACTTACACAGAGATATCAAGACTTAGCTTTTAAGATGCTTACTAGTCGGATAGATACTTGTGCGATGAACAGGGTCTGGTGAGTCCAGTTGATTGAGCAAGGAGTAGGTCGTGTCCATTCCATATTCGGTTTTCGGAAGGGTGTCTGTGCTCATTTCAAACTCGAGTTTTATGCGTCACGCCACCTCACCTTTCCCCTGAAGCAGGCATATGTGTGTTTTCTAAAAGTGTGACTCTGTTCTGTTTGGGGATTCAGTTCATGGGGAGCGATTTTTACATTCCCTCGATAAGTGATATCATAAGTTTCTTTTTTTGTGGGACTGATTTCACTGAGGATGATCGTACCTAAATCCACTCAGGATGCTGCTACCAGCCTCATGACGTGGATTTCATGGCTGAGTGACACTCCATTGGACCTACGTAGCACCACTTGTCCACTTGTCCACTTGTCGTTGTCCACTTGTCCACTCGTCTTTGTCCACTTGGCTCTTTCCTGGGGTATGAAACGTGTACCGGAGTGGAGGTTCTTGTCAAGACAGCAGCCCTCAACTTTGGGGTCCCTGTGTCTGGTTGATTTTTTCATTTTCCCAAGGTCAACGCCCATGTGTGGAAGTGCCCTATGCTCTGTGGTTCTGTGTTTTACATGGTTTGGGAAAGAGGATACACTTGTGAAGATTGGCTGTTGGCCATTGACATCCCGCCCATCAGCTTAACAAGGCTCCCTTGACTCCGTGGCCTGTCCTGCCTTTCTGGTTTTTAGACTTTTTTCGCCTGGCCCTTTTGCCCCTGGGGGGGGGGCGAGAAATTTCTTTGTAGTGCTGATTTGCTCTCCCAGGTTGCTTGGTTGGCCAAAAAGGGCGTATGCGTTTTTTCCTGAATATATTCAGGAAAAAACGCATACGCCCTTTTTGGCCAACCGCATCATTGTCCACGTTCTGGCGCTTTTCATGTGCTATCGGGGCCATTCCGATGTACCCGTTGACATCCGTTTCCTGCAGTTCTGCCTTGCGTTCAGCGCCTGTTCGTAGCCTGACCTCAATATATTTTGGGGCGATAGTTATCGTTTAGAACTCTGCAGGTTTGGGAAGTGCAGTGCCCCTGAGCTCCATTTCCCAAGTCGCTTTTTTGTGAGTGGGACGCAACACGGCTGGATGGCTTCACGCCCTATTGTCGATCCGCGGTGGCAGGCTGAACCTCTGGTGAATTCTTCTCGTGATGGGAACTGAGAGTGACATGTGCCCGACCAAACACCTCCAGCGAGTCTCTCATTGGTTCCCCCTCTTGCAGTTCATCCTGCGGACAAATTGCAGACGGTACGAAAGAGGCATGGAAAGGCGCCGAGTCTCCAAGTGGGGAGATTGTTAGTAAGGGGGCCTGAATGGAGAACACGAGCACCAGGAGATGAAAACTGAGGTGAGTTTCAGAAAGCTTTCCCGATCCCACGGTGTAGCATCCGCTGGGTTTCCAATGAGTGCTTTCGCTGTCGGAAGATTGCGTTGAACCTGGAGAGTTGGGACCCATGGAATGGGGAGCACGCAGGATTCCTTTCAAGGGTCTGCATTTGCTTTCCCAACCTCACCCATCGTCTCAGCCCCAAGAGTGTCCAGCCTTATGTCTTCTGCCGCTGGGGCTGTAGATGTGGTCAATCCTGGTTGCATGCCAGTCCCTGAACGCATTTTGGAAGAATTTCTCTCTGTTTTGCCCTGCTTGTTTCTTCTTTATGTTGGAAATGTATCCTCAGAATGGGTCTGAGCTGATTTTCCCTGCTGGTTTTAGGCCGCTTTACACACACTTGATGCACTTACACAGAGATATCAAGACTTAGCTTTTAAGATGCTTACTAGTCGGATAGATACTTGTGCGATGAACAGGGTCTGGTGAGTCCAGTTGATTGAGCAAGGAGTAGGTCGTGTCCATTCCATATTCGGTTTTCGGAAGGGTATCTGTGCTCATTTCAAACTCGAGTTTTATGCGTCACCCCACCTCACCTTTCCCCTGAAGCAGGCATAAGTGTGTTTTCTAAAAGCGTGACTCTGTTCTGTTTGGGGATTCATTTCATGGGGAGCGATTTTTACATTCCCTCGATAAGTGATATCATAAGTTTCTTTTTTTGTGGGACTGATTTCACTGAGGATGATCGTACCTAAATCCACTCAGGATGCTGCTACCAGCCTCATGACGTGGATTTCATGGCTGAGTGACACTCCATTGGACCTACGTAGCACCACTTGTCCACTTGTCCACTTGTCCACTCGTCTTTGTCCACTTGGCTCTTTCCTGGGATATGAAACGTGTACCGGAGTGGAGGTTCTTGTCAAGACAGCAGCCCTCAACTTTGGGGTCCCTGTGTCTGGTTGATTTTTTCATTTTCCCAAGGTCAACGCCCATGTGTGGAAGTGCCCTATGCTCTGTGGTTCTGTGTTTTACATGGTTTGGGAAAGAGGATACACTTGTGAAGATTGGCTGTTGGCCATTGACATCCCGCCCATCAGCTTAACAAGGCTCCCTTGACTCCGTGGCCTGTCCTGCCTTTCTGGTTTTTAGACTTTTTTCGCCTGGCCCTTTTGCCCCGGGGGGGGGGGGGGCGTGAGATTTCTTTGTAGTGCTGATTTGCTCTCCCAGGTTGCTTGGTTGGCCAAAAAGGGCGTAGGCGTTTTTTCCTGAATATATTCAGGAAAAAACGCCTACGCCCTTTTTGGCCAACCGCATCATTGTCCACGTTCTGGCGCTTTTCATGTGCTATCGGGGCCATTCCGATGTACCCGTTGACATCCGTTTCCTGCAATTCTGCCTTGCCTTCAACGCCTCTTCGTAGCCTGACCTCAATATATTTTGGGGCGATAGTTATCGTTTAGAACTCTGCAGGTTTGGGAAGTGCAGTGCCCCTGAGCTCCATTTCCCAAGTCGCTTTTTTGTGAGTGGGACGCAACACGGCTGGATGGCTTCACGCCCTATTGTCGATCCGCGGTGGCAGGCTGAACCTCTGGTGAATTCTTCTCGTGATGGGAACTGAGAGTGACATGTGCCCGACCAAACACCTCCAGCGAGTCTCTCATTGGTTCCCCCTCTTGCAGTTCATCCTGCGGACAAATTGCAGACGGTACGAAAGAGGCATGGAAAGGCGCCGAGTCTCCAAGTGGGGAGATTGTTAGTAAGGGGGCCTGAATGGAGAACACGAGCACCACGAGATGAAAACTGAGGTGAGTTTCAGAAAGCTTTCCCGATCCCACGGTGTAGCATCCGCTGGGTTTCCAATGAGTGCTTTCGCTGTCGGAAGATTGCGTTGAACCTGGAGAGTTGGGACCCATGGAATGGGGAGCACGCAGGATTCCTTTCAAGGGTCTGCATTTGCTTTCCCAACCTCACCCATCGTCTCAGCCCCAAGAGTGTCCAGCCTTATGTCTTCTGCCGCTGGGGCTGTAGATGTGGTCAATCGTGGTTGCATGCCAGTCCCTGAACGCATTTTGGAAGAATTTCTCTCTGTTTTGCCCTGCTTGTTTCTTCTTTATGTTGGAAATGTATCCTCAGAATGGGTCTGAGCTGATTTTCCCTGCTGGTTTTAGGCCGCTTTACACACACTTGATGCACTTACACAGAGATATCAAGACTTAGCTTTTAAGATGCTTACTAGTCGGATAGATACTTGTGCGATGAACAGGGTCTGGTGAGTCCAGTTGATTGAGCAAGGAGTAGGTCGTGTCCATTCCATATTCGGTTTTCGGAAGGGTGTCTGTGCTCATTTCAAACTCGAGTTTTATGCGTCACGCCACCTCACCTTTCCCCTGAAGCAGGCATAAGTGTGTTTTCTAAAAGCGTGACTCTGTTCTGTTTGGGGATTCAGTTCATGGGGAGCGATTTTTACATTCCCTCGATAAGTGATATCAGAAGTTTCTTTTTTTGTGGGACTTATTTCACTGAGGATGATCGTACCTAAATCCACTCAGGATGCTGCTACCAGCCTCATGACGTGGATTTCATGGCTGAGTGACACTCCATTGGACCTACGTAGCACCACTTGTCCACTTGTCCACTTGTCGTTGTCCACTTGTCCACTCGTCTTTGTCCACTTGGCTCTTTCCTGGGGTATGAAACATGTACCGGAGTGGAGGTTCTTGTCAAGACAGCAGCCCTCAACTTTGGGGTCCCTGTGTCTGGTTGATTTTTTCATTTTCCCAAGGTCAACGCCCATGTGTGGAAGTGCCCTATGCTCTGTGGTTCTGTGTTTTACATGGTTTGGGAAAGAGGATACACTTGTGAAGATTGGCTGTTGGCCATTGACATCCCGCCCATCAGCTTAACAAGGCTCCCTTGACTCCGTGGCCTGTCCTGCCTTTCTGGTTTTTAGACTTTTTTCGCCTGGCCCTTTTGCCCCTGGGGGGGGCGAGAGATTTCTTTGTAGTGCTGATTTGCTCTCCCAGGTTGCTTGGTTGGCCAAAAAGGGCGTATGCGTTTTTTCCTGAATATATTCAGGAAAAAACGCATACGCCCTTTTTGGCCAACCGCATCATTGTCCACGTTCTGGCGCTTTTCATGTGCTATCGGGGCCATTCCGATGTACCCGTTGACATCCGTTTCCTGCAGTTCTGCCTTGCGTTCAGCGCCTGTTCGTAGCCTGACCTCAATATATTTTGGGGCGATAGTTATCGTTTAGAACTCTGCAGGTTTGGGAAGTGCAGTGCCCCTGAGCTCCATTTCCCAAGTCGCTTTTTTGTGAGTGGGACGCAACACGGCTGGATGGCTTCACGCCCTATTGTCGATCCGCGGTGGCAGGCTGAACCTCTGGTGAATTCTTCTCGTGATGGGAACTGAGAGTGACATGTGCCCGACCAAACACCTCCAGCGAGTCTCTCATTGGTTCCCCCTCTTGCAGTTCATCCTGCGGACAAATTGCAGACGGTACGAAAGAGGCATGGAAAGGCGCCGAGTCTCCAAGTGGGGAGATTGTTAGTAAGGGGGCCTGAATGGAGAACACGAGCACCACGAGATGAAAACTGAGGTGAGTTTCAGAAAGCTTTCCCGATCCCACGGTGTAGCATCCGCTGGGTTTCCAATGAGTGCTTTCGCTGTCGGAAGATTGCGTTGAACCTGGAGAGTTGGGACCCATGGAATGGGGAGCACGCAGGATTCCTTTCAAGGTTCTGCATTTGCTTTCCCAACCTCACCCATCGTCTCAGCCCCAAGAGTGTCCAGCCTTATGTCTTCTGCCGCTGGGGCTGTAGATGTGGTCAATCCTGGTTGCATGCCAGTCCCTGAACGCATTTTGGAAGAATTTCTCTCTGTTTTGCCCTGCTTGTTTCTTCTTTATGTTGGAAATGTATCCTCAGAATGGGTCTGAGCTGATTTTCCCTGCTGGTTTTAGGCCGCTTTACACACACTTGATGCACTTACACAGAGATATCAAGACTTAGCTTTTAAGATGCTTACTAGTCGGATAGATACTTGTGCGATGAACACGGTCTGGTGAGTCCAGTTGATTGAGCAAGGAGTAGGTCGTGTCCATTCCATATTCGGTTTTCGGAAGGGTATCTGTGCTCATTTCAAACTCGAGTTTTATGCGTCACCCCACCTCACCTTTCCCCTGAAGCAGGCATAAGTGTGTTTTCTAAAAGCGTGACTCTGTTCTGTTTGGGGATTCATTTCATGGGGAGCGATTTTTACATTCCCTCGATAAGTGATATCAGAAGTTTCTTTTTTTATGGGACTGATTTCACTGAGGATGATCGTACCTAAATCCACTCAGGATGCTGCTACCAGCCTCATGACGTGGATTTCATGGCTGAGTGACACTCCATTGGACCTACGTAGCACCACTTGTCCACTTGTCCACTTGTCTTTGTCCACTTGTCCACTCATCTTTGTCCACTTGGCTCTTTCCTGGGATATGAAACGTGTACCGGAGTGGAGGTTCTTGTCAAGACAGCAGCCCTCAACTTTGGGGTCCCTGTGTCTGGTTGATTTTTTCATTTTCCCAAGGTCAACGCCCATGTGTGGAAGTGCCCTATGCTCTGTGGTTCTGTGTTTTACATGGTTTGGGAAAGAGGATACACTTGTGAAGATTGGCTGTTGGCCATTGACATCCCGCCCATCAGCTTAACAAGGCTCCCTTGACTCCGTGGCCTGTCCTGCCTTTCTGGTTTTTAGACTTTTTTCGCCTGGCCCTTTTGCCCCGGGGGGGGGGGGCGTGAGATTTCTTTGTAGTGCTGATTTGTTCTCCCAGGTTGCTTGGTTGGCGAAAAAGGGCGTATGCGTTTTTTCCTGAATATATTCAGGAAAAAACGCATACGCCCTTTTTGGCCAACCGCATCATTGTCCACGTTCTGGCGCTGTTCATGTGCTATCGGGGCCATTGCGATGTACCCGTTGACATCCGTTTCCTGCAATTCTGCCTTGCGTTCAACGCCTCTTCGTAGCCTGACCTCAATATATTTTGGGGCGATAGTTATCGTTTAGAACTCTGCAGGTTTGGGAAGTGCAGTGCTCCTGAGCTCCATTTCCCAAGTCGCTTTTTTGTGAGTGGGACGCAACACGGCTGGATGGCTTCACGCCCTATTGTCGATCCGCGGTGGCAGGCTGAACCTCTGGTGAATTCTTCTTCGTGATGGGAACTGAGAGTGACATGTGCCCGACCAAACACCTCCAGCGAGTCTCTCATTGGTTCCCCCTCTTGCAGTTCATCCTGCGGACAAATTGCAGACGGTACGAAAGAGGCATGGAAAGGCGCCGAGTCTCCAAGTGGGGAGATTGTTAGTAAGGGGGCCT
Source organism: Kogia breviceps (assembly GCF_026419965.1). Taxonomy (NCBI): domain Eukaryota; kingdom Metazoa; phylum Chordata; class Mammalia; order Artiodactyla; family Physeteridae; genus Kogia; species Kogia breviceps. Next base: position 52,050,317 of record NC_081315.1, on the reverse strand, counting down.
GAATGGAGAACACGAGCACCACGAGATGAAAACTGAGGTGAGTTTCAGAAAGCTTTCCCGATCCCACGGTGTAGCATCCGCTGGGTTTCCAATGAGTGCTTTCGCTGTCGGAAGATTGCGTTGAACCTGGAGAGTTGGGACCCATGGAATGGGGAGCACGCAGGATTCCTTTCAAGGGTCTGCATTTGCTTTCCCAACCTCACCAATCGTCTCAGCCCCAAGAGTGTCCAGCCTTATGTCTTCTGCCGCTGGGGCTGTAGATGTGGTCAATCCTGGTTGCATGCCAGTCCCTGAACGCATTTTGGAAGAATTTCTCTCTGTTTTGCCCTGCTTGTTTCTTCTTTATGTTGGAAATGTATCCTCAGAATGGGTCTGAGCTGATTTTCCCTGCTGGTTTTAGGCCGCTTTACACACACTTGATGCACTTACACAGAGATATCAAGCCTTAGCTTTTAAGATGCTTACTAGTCGGATAGATACTTGTGCGATGAACAGGGTCTGGTGAGTCCAGTTGATTGAGCAAGGAGTAGGTCGTGTCCATTCCATATTCGGTTTTCGGAAGGGTGTCTGTGCTCATTTCAAACTCGAGTTTTATGCGTCACGCCACCTCACCTTTCCCCTGAAGCAGGCATAAGTGTGTTTTCTAAAAGTGTGACTCTGTTCTGTTTGGGGATTCAGTTCATGGGGAGCGATTTTTACATTCCCTCGATAAGTGATATCATAAGTTTCTTTTTTTGTGGGACTTATTTCACTGAGGATGATCGTACCTAAATCCACTCAGGATGCTGCTACCAGCCTCATGACGTGGATTTCATGGCTGAGTGACACTCCATTGGACCTACGTAGCACCACTTGTCCACTTGTCCACTTGTCGTTGTCCACTTGTCCACTCGTCTTTGTCCACTTGGCTCTTTCCTGGGATATGAAACGTGTACCGGAGTGGAGGTTCTTGTCAAGACAGCAGCCCTCAACTTTGGGGTCCCTGTGTCTGGTTGATTTTTTCATTTTCCCAAGGTCAACGCCCATGTGTGGAAGTGCCCTATGCTCTGTGGTTCTGTGTTTTACATGGTTTGGGAAAGAGGATACACTTGTGAAGATTGGCTGTTGGCCATTGACATCCCGCCCATCAGCTTAACAAGGCTCCCTTGACTCCGTGGCCTGTCCTGCCTTTCTGGTTTTTAGACTTTTTTCGCCTGGCCCTTTTGCCCCTTGGGGGGGCGAGAGATTTCTTTGTAGTGCTGATTTGCTCTCCCAGGTTGCTTGGTTGGCCAAAAAGGGCGTATGCGTTTTTTCCTGAATATATTCAGGAAAAAACGCATACGCCCTTTTTGGCCAACCGCATCATTGTCCACGTTCTGGCGCTTTTCATGTGCTATCGGGGCCATTCCGATGTACCCGTTGACATCCGTTTCCTGCAATTCTGCCTTGCGTTCAACGCCTCTTCGTAGCCTGACCTCAATATATTTTGGGGCGATAGTTATCGTTTAGAACTCTGCAGGTTTGGGAAGTGCAGTGCCCCTGAGCTCCATTTCCCAAGTCGCTTTTTTGTGAGTGGGACGCAACACGGCTGGATGGCTTCACGCCCTATTGTCGATCCGCGGTGGCAGGCTGAACCTCTGGTGAATTCTTCTTCGTAATGGGAAATGAGAGTGACATGTGCCCGACCAAACACCTCCAGCGAGTCTCTCATTGGTTCCCCCTCTTGCAGTTCATCCTGCGGACAAATTGCAGACGGTACGAAAGAGGCATGGAAAGGCGCCGAGTCTCCAAGTGGGGAGATTGTTAGTAAGGGGGCCTGAATGGAGAACACGAGCACCACGAGATGAAAACTGAGGTGAGTTTCAGAAAGCTTTCCCGATCCCACGGTGTAGCATCCGCTGGGTTTCCAATGAGTGCTTTCGCTGTCGGAAGATTGCGTTGAACCTGGAGAGTTGGGACCCATGGAATGGGGAGCACGCAGGATTCCTTTCAAGGGTCTGCATTTGCTTTCCCAACCTCACCCATCGTCTCAGCCCCAAGAGTGTCCAGCCTTATGTCTTCTGCCGCTGGGGCTGTAGATGTGGTCAATCCTGGTTGCATGCCAGTCCCTGAACGCATTTTGGAAGAATTTCTCTCTGTTTTGCCCTGCTTGTTTCTTCTTTATGTTGGAAATGTATCCTCAGAATGGGTCTGAGCTGATTTTCCCTGCTGGTTTTAGGCCGCTTTACACACACTTGATGCACTTACACAGAGATATCAAGACTTAGCTTTTAAGATGCTTACTAGTCGGATAGATACTTGTGCGATGAACAGGGTGTGGTGAGTCCAGTTGATTGAGCAAGGAGTAGGTCGTGTCCATTCCATATTCGGTTTTCGGAAAGGTGTCTGTGCTCATTTCAAACTCGAGTTTTATGCGTCACGCCACCTCACCTTTCCCCTGAAGCAGGCATAAGTGTGTTTTCTAAAAGCGTGACTCTGTTCTGTTTGGGGATTCATTTCATGGGGAGCGATTTTTACATTCCCTCGATAAGTGATATCATAAGTTTCTTTTTTTGTGGGACTGATTTCACTGAGGATGATCGTACCTAAATCCACTCAGGATGCTGCTACCAGCCTCATGACGTGGATTTCATGGCTGAGTGACACTCCATTGGACCTACGTAGCACCACTTGTCCACTTGTCCACTTGTCGTTGTCCACTTGTCCACTCGTCTTTGTCCACTTGGCTCTTTCCTGGGATATGAAACGTGTACCGGAGTGGAGGTTCTTGTCAAGACAGCAGCCCTCAACTTTGGGGTCCCTGTGTCTGGTTGATTTTTTCATTTTCCCAAGATCAACGCCCATGTGTGGAAGTGCCCTATGCTCTGTGGTTCTGTGTTTTACATGGTTTGGGAAAGAGGATACACTTGTGAAGATTGGCTGTTGGCCATTGACATCCCGCCCATCAGCTTAACAAGGCTCCCTTGACTCCGTGGCCTGTCCTGCCTTTCTGGTTTTTAGACTTTTTTCGCCTGGCCCTTTTGCCCCGGGGGGGGGCGAGAGATTTCTTTGTAGTGCTGATTTGCTCTCCCAGGTTGCTTGGTTGGCCAAAAAGGGCGTATGCGTTTTTTCCTGAGGAAAAAACGCATACGCCCTTTTTGGCCAACCGCATCATTGTCCACGTTCTGGCGCTTTTCATGTGCTATCGGGGCCATTCCGATGTACCCGTTGACATCCGTTTCCTGCAATTCTGCCTTGCCTTCAACGCCTCTTCGTAGCCTGACCTCAATATATTTTGGGGCGATAGTTATCGTTTAGAACTCTGCAGGTTTGGGAAGTGCAGTGCCCCTGAGCTCCATTTCCCAAGTCGCTTTTGTGTGAGTGGGACGCAACACGGCTGGATGGCTTCACGCCCTATTGTCGATCCGCGGTGGCAGGCTGAACCTCTGGTGAATTCTTCTTCGTGATGGGAAATGAGAGTGACATGTGCCCGACCAAACACCTCCAGCGAGTCTCTCATTGGTTCCCCCTCTTGCAGTTCATGCTGCGGACAAATTGCAGACGGTACGAAAGAGGCATGGAAAGGCGCCGAGTCTCCAAGTGGGGAGATTGTTAGTAAGGGGGCCTGAATGGAGAACACGAGCACCAGGAGATGAAAACTGAGGTGAGTTTCAGAAAGCTTTCCCGATCCCACGGTGTAGCATCCGCTGGGTTTCCAATGAGTGCTTTCGCTGTCGGAAGATTGCGTTGAACCTGGAGAGTTGGGACCCATGGAATGGGGAGCACGCAGGATTCCTTTCAAGGGTCTGCATTTGCTTTCCCAACCTCACTAATCGTCTCAGCCCCAAGAGTGTCCAGCCATATGTCTTCTGCCGCTGGGGCTGTAGATGTGGTCAATCCTGGTTGCATGCCAGTCCCTGAACGCATTTTGGAAGAATTTCTCTCTGTTTTGCCCTGCTTGTTTCTTCTTTATGTTGGAAATGTATCCTCAGAATGGGTCTGAGCAGATTTTCCCTGCTGGTTTTAGGCCGCTTTACACACACTTGATGCCCTTACACAGAGATATCAAGACTTAGCTTTTAAGATGCTTACTAGTCGGATAGATACTTGTGCGATGAACAGGGTCTGGTGAGTCCAGTTGATTGAGCAAGGAGTAGGTCGTGTCCATTCCATATTCGGTTTTCGGAACGGTATCTGTGCTCATTTCAAACTCGAGTTTTATGCGTCACCCCACCTCACCTTTCCCCTGAAGCAGGCATAAGTGTGTTTTCTAAAAGCGTGACTCTGTTCTGTTTGGGGATTCAGTTCATGGGGAGCGATTTTTACATTCCCTCGATAAGTGATATCATAAGTTTCTTTTTTTGTGGGACTGATTTCACTGAGGATGATCGTACCTAAATCCACTCAGGATGCTGCTACCAGCCTCATGACGTGGATTTCATGGCTGAGTGACACTCCATTGGACCTACGTAGCACCACTTGTCCACTTGTCTTTGTCCACTTGTCCACTCGTCTTTGTCCACTTGGCTCTTTCCTGGGATATGAAACGTGTACCGGAGTGGAGGTTCTTGTCAAGACAGCAGCCCTCAACTTTGGGGTCCCTGTGTCTGGTTGATTTTTTCATATGCCCAAGGTCAACGCCCATGTGTGGAAGTGCCCTATGCTCTGTGGTTCTGTGTTTTACATGGTTTGGGAAAGAGGATACACTTGTGAAGATTGGCTGTTGGCCATTGACATCCCGCCCATCAGCTTAACAAGGCTCCCTTGACTCCGTGGCCTGTCCTGCCTTTCTGGTTTTTAGACTTTTTTCGCCTGGCCCTTTTGCCCCTGGGGGGGGCGAGAGATTTCTTTGTAGTGCTGATTTGCTCTCCCAGGTTGCTTGGTTGGCCAAAAAGGGCGTATGCGTTTTTTCCTGAATATATTCAGGAAAAAACGCATACGCCCTTTTTGGCCAACCGCATCATTGTCCACGTTCTGGCGCTTTTCATGTGCTATCGGGGCCATTCCGATGTACCCGTTGACATCCGTTTCCTGCAGTTCTGCCTTGCGTTCAGCGCCTGTTCGTAGCCTGACCTCAATATATTTTGGGGCGATAGTTATCGTTTAGAACTCTGCAGGTTTGGGAAGTGCAGTGTCCCTGAGCTCCACTTCCCAAGTCGCTTTTGTGTGAATGGGACGCAACACGGCTGGATGGCTTCACGCCCTATTGTCGATCCGGGGTGGCAGGCTGAACCTCTGGTGAATTCTTCTTCGTGATGGGAAATGAGAGTGACATGTGCCCGACCAAACACCTCCAGCGAGTCTCTCATTGGTTCCCCCTCTTGCAGTTCATCCTGCGGACAAATTGCAGACGGTACGAAAGAGGCATGGAAAGGCGCCGAGTCTCCAAGTGGGGAGATTGTTAGTAAGGGGGCCTGAATGGAGAACACGAGCACCACGAGATGAAAACTGAGGTGAGTTTCAGAAAGCTTTCCCGATCCCACGGTGTAGCATCTGCTGGGTTTCCAATGAGTGCTTTCGCTGTCGGAAGATTGCGTTGAACCTGGAGAGTTGGGACCCATGGAATGGGGAGCACGCAGGATTCCTTTCAAGGGTCTGCATTTGCTTTCCCAACCTCACCCATCGTCTCAGCCCCAAGAGTGTCCAGCCTTATGTCTTCTGCCGCTGGGGCTGTAGATGTGGTCAATCCTGGTTGCATGCCAGTCCCTGAACGCATTTTGGAAGAATTTCTCTCTGTTTTGCCCTGCTTGTTTCTTCTTTATGTTGGAAATGTATCCTCAGAATGGGTCTGAGCTGATTTTCCCTGCTGGTTTTAGGCCGCTTTACACACACTTGATGCACTTACACAGAGATATCAAGACTTAGCTTTTAAGATGCTTACTAGTCGGATAGATACTTGTGCGATGAACAGGGTGTGGTGAGTCCAGTTGATTGAGCAAGGAGTAGGTCGTGTCCATTCCATATTCGGTTTTCGGAAGGGTGTCTGTGCTCATTTCAAACTCGAGTTTTATGCGTCACGCCACCTCACCTTTCCCCTGAAGCAGGCATAAGTGTGTTTTCTAAAAGCGTGACTCTGTTCTGTTTGGGGATTCATTTCATGGGGAGCGATTTTTACATTCCCTCGATAAGTGATATCATAAGTTTCTTTTTTTGTGGGACTGATTTCACTGAGGATGATCGTACCTAAATCCACTCAGGATGCTGCTACCAGCCTCATGACGTGGATTTCATGGCTGAGTGACACTGCATTGGACCTACGTAGCACCACTTGTCCACTTGTCCACTTGTCGTTGTCCACTTGTCCACTCGTCTTTGTCCACTTGGCTCTTTCCTGGGATATGAAACGTGTACCGGAGTGGAGGTTCTTGTCAAGACAGCAGCCCTCAACTTTGGGGTCCCTGTGTCTGGTTGATTTTTTCATTTTCCCAAGGTCAACGCCCATGTGTGGAAGTGCCCTATGCTCTGTGGTTCTGTGTTTTACATGGTTTGGGAAAGAGGATACACTTGTGAAGATTGGCTGTTGGCCATTGACATCCCGCCCATCAGCTTAACAAGGCTCCCTTGACTCCGTGGCCTGTCCTGCCTTTCTGATTTTTAGACTTTTTTCGCCTGGCCCTTTTGCCCCGGGGGGGGGGGGGCGTGAGATTTCTTTGTAGTGCTGATTTGCTCTCCCAGGTTGCTTGGTTGGCCAAAAAGGGCGTATGCGTTTTTTCCTGAATATATTCAGGAAAAAACGCATACGCCCTTTTTGGCCAACCGCATCATTGTCCACGTTCTGGCGCTTTTCATGTGCTATCGGGGCCATTCCGATGTACCCGTTGACATCCGTTTCCTGCAGTTCTGCCTTGCGTTCAGCGCCTGTTCGTAGCCTGACCTCAATATATTTTGGGGCGATAGTTATCGTTTAGAACTCTGCAGGTTTGGGAAGTGCAGTGCCCCTGAGCTCCATTTCCCAAGTCGCTTTTTTGTGAGTGGGACGCAACACGGCTGGATGGCTTCACGCCCTATTGTCGATCCGCGGTGGCAGGCTGAACCTCTGGTGAATTCTTCTCGTGATGGGAACTGAGAGTGACATGTGCCCGACCAAACACCTCCAGCGAGTCTCTCATTGGTTCCCCCTCTTGCAGTTCATCCTGCGGACAAATTGCAGACGGTACGAAAGAGGCATGGAAAGGCGCCGAGTCTCCAAGTGGGGCGATTGTTAGTAAGGGGGCCTGAATGGAGAACACGAGCACCACGAGATGAAAACTGAGGTGAGTTTCAGAAAGCTTTCCCGATCCCACGGTGTAGCATCCGCTGGGTTTCCAATGAGTGCTTTCGCTGTCGGAAGATTGCGTTGAACCTGGAGAGTTGGGACCCATGGAATGGGGAGCACGCAGGATTCCTTTCAAGGGTCTGCATTTGCTTTCCCAACCTCACCCATCGTCTCAGCCCCAAGAGTGTCCAGCCTTATGTCTTCTGCCGCTGGGGCTGTAGATGTGGTCAATCCTTGGTGCATGCCAGTCCCTGAACGCATTTTGGAAGAATTTCTCTCTGTTTTGCCCTGCTTGTTTCTTCTTTATGTTGGAAATGTATCCTCAGAATGGGTCTGAGCTGATTTTCCCTGCTGGTTTTAGGCCGCTTTACACACACTTGATGCACTTACACAGAGATATCAAGACTTAGCTTTTAAGATGCTTACTAGTCGGATAGATACTTGTGCGATGAACAGGGTCTGGTGAGTCCAGTTGATTGAGCAAGGAGTAGGTCGTGTCCATTCCATATTCGGTTTTCGGAAGGGTATCTGTCCTCATTTCAAACTCGAGTTTTATGCGTCACCCCACCTCACCTTTCCCCTGAAGCAGGCATAAGTGTGTTTTCTAAAAGCGTGACTCTGTTCTGTTTGGGGATTCATTTCATGGGGAGCGATTTTTACATTCCCTCGATAAGTGATATCATAAGTTTCTTTTTTTGTGGGACTGATTTCACTGAGGATGATCGTACCTAAATCCATTCAGGATGCTGCTACCAGCCTCATGACGTGGATTTCATGGCTGAGTGACACTCCATTGGACCTACGTAGCACCACTTGTCCACTTGTCCACTTGTCTTTGTCCACTTGTCCACTTGGCTCTTTCCTAGGATATGAAACGTGTACGGGAGTGGAGGTTCTTGTCAAGAAAGCAGCCCTCAACTTTGGGGTCCCTGTGTCTGGTTGATTTTTTCATATTCCCAAGGTCAACGCCCATGTGTGGAAGTGCCCTATGCTCTGTGGTTCTGTGTTTTACATGGTTTGGGAAAGAGGATACACTTGTGAAGATTGGCTGTTGGCCATTGACATCCCGCCCATCAACTTAACAAGGCTCCCTTGACTCCGTGGCCTGTCCTGCCTTTCTGGTTTTTAGACTTTTTTCGCCTGGCCCTTTTGCCCCTGGGTGGGGCGAGAGATTTCTTTGTAGTGCTGATTTCCTCTCCCAGGTTGCTTGGTTGGCCAAAAAGGGCGTATGCGTTTTTTCCTGAATATATTCAGGAAAAAACGCATACGCCCTTTTTGGCCAACCGCATCATTGTCCACGTTCTGGCGCTTTTCATGTGCTATCGGGGCCATTCCGATGTACCCGTTGACATCCGTTTCCTGCAGTTCTGCCTTGCGTTCAGCGCCTGTTCGTAGCCTGACCTCAATATATTTTGGGGCGATAGTTATCGTTTAGAACTCTGCAGGTTTGGGAAGTGCAGTGCCCCTGAGCTCCATTTCCCAAGTCGCTTTTTTGTGAGTGGGACGCAACACGGCTGGATGGCTTCACGCCCTATTGTCGATCCGCGGTGGCAGGCTGAACCTCTGGTGAATTCTTCTCGTGATGGGAACTGAGAGTGACATGTGCCCGACCAAACACCTCCAGCGAGTCTCTCATTGGTTCCCCCTCTTGCAGTTCATCCTGCGGACAAATTGCAGACGGTACGAAAGAGGCATGGAAAGGCGCCGAGTCTCCAAGTGGGGAGATTGTTAGTAAGGGGGCCTGAATGGAGAACACGAGCACCACGAGATGAAAACTGAGGTGAGTTTCAGAAAGCTTTCCCGATCCCACGGTGTAGCATCCGCTGGGTTTCCAATGAGTGCTTTCGCTGTCGGAAGATTGCGTTGAACCTGGAGAGTTGGGACCCATGGAATGGGGAGCACGCAGGATTCCTTTCAAGGGTCTGCATTTGCTTTCCCAACCTCACCCATCGTCTCAGCCCCAAGAGTGTCCAGCCTTATGTCTTCTGCCGCTGGGGCTGTAGATGTGGTCAATCCTGGTTGCATGCCAGTCCCTGAACGCATTTTGGAAGAATTTCTCTCTGTTTTGCCCTGCTTGTTTCTTCTTTATGTTGGAAATGTATCCTCAGAATGGGTCTGAGCTGATTTTCCCTGCTGGTTTTAGGCCGCTTTACACACACTTGATGCACTTACACAGAGATATCAAGACTTAGCTTTTAAGATGCTTACTAGTCGGATAGATACTTGTGCGATGAACAGGGTCTGGTGAGTCCAGTTGATTGAGCAAGGAGTAGGTCGTGTCCATTCCATATTCGGTTTTCGGAAGGGTATCTGTGCTCATTTCAAACTCGAGTTTTATGCGTCACCCCACCTCACCTTTCCCCTGAAGCAGGCATAAGTGTGTTTTCTAAAAGCGTGACTCTGTTCTGTTTGGGGATTCATTTCATGGGGAGCGATTTTTACATTCCCTCGATAAGTGATATCATAAGTTTCTTTTTTTGTGGGACTGATTTCACTGAGGATGATCGTACCTAAATCCATTCAGGATGCTGCTACCAGCCTCATGACGTGGATTTCATGGCTGAGTGACACTCCATTGGACCTACGTAGCACCACTTGTCCACTTGTCCACTTGTCTTTGTCCACTTGTCCACTTGGCTCTTTCCTAGGATATGAAACGTGTACGGGAGTGGAGGTTCTTGTCAAGAAAGCAGCCCTCAACTTTGGGGTCCCTGTGTCTGGTTGATTTTTTCATATTCCCAAGGTCAACGCCCATGTGTGGAAGTGCCCTATGCTCTGTGGTTCTGTGTTTTACATGGTTTGGGAAAGAGGATACACTTGTGAAGATTGGCTGTTGGCCATTGACATCCCGCCCATCAGCTTAACAAGGCTCCCTTGACTCCGTGGCCTGTCCTGCCTTTCTGGTTTTTAGACTTTTTTCGCCTGGCCCTTTTGCCCCTGGGTGGGGCGAGAGATTTCTTTGTAGTGCTGATTTCCTCTCCCAGGTTGCTTGGTTGGCCAAAAAGGGCGTATGCGTTTTTTCCTGAATATATTCAGGAAAAAACGCATACGCCCTTTTTGGCCAACCGCATCATTGTCCACGTTCTGGCGCTTTTCATGTGCTATCGGGGCCATTCCGATGTACCCGTTGACATCCGTTTCCTGCAGTTCTGCCTTGCGTTCAGCGCCTGTTCGTAGCCTGACCTCAATATATTTTGGGGCGATAGTTATCGTTTAGAACTCTGCAGGTTTGGGAAGTGCAGTGCCCCTGAGCTCCATTTCCCAAGTCGCTTTTTTGTGAGTGGGACGCAACACGGCTGGATGGCTTCACGCCCTATTGTCGATCCGCGGTGGCAGGCTGAACCTCTGGTGAATTCTTCTCGTGATGGGAACTGAGAGTGACATGTGCCCGACCAAACACCTCCAGCGAGTCTCTCATTGGTTCCCCCTCTTGCAGTTCATCCTGCGGACAAATTGCAGACGGTACGAAAGAGGCATGGAAAGGCGCCGAGTCTCCAAGTGGGGAGATTGTTAGTAAGGGGGCCTGAATGGAGAACACGAGCACCACGAGATGAAAACTGAGGTGAGTTTCAGAAAGCTTTCCCGATCCCACGGTGTAGCATCCGCTGGGTTTCCAATGAGTGCTTTCGCTGTCGGAAGATTGCGTTGAACCTGGAGAGTTGGGACCCATGGAATGGGGAGCACGCAGGATTCCTTTCAAGGGTCTGCATTTGCTTTCCCAACCTCACCCATCGTCTCAGCCCCAAGAGTGTCCAGCCTTATGTCTTCTGCCGCTGGGGCTGTAGATGTGGTCAATCCTGGTTGCATGCCAGTCCCTGAACGCATTTTGGAAGAATTTCTCTCTGTTTTGCCCTGCTTGTTTCTTCTTTATGTTGGAAATGTATCCTCAGAATGGGTCTGAGCTGATTTTCCCTGCTGGTTTTAGGCCGCTTTACACACACTTGATGCACTTACACAGAGATATCAAGACTTAGCTTTTAAGATGCTTACTAGTCGGATAGATACTTGTGCGATGAACAGGGTCTGGTGAGTCCAGTTGATTGAGCAAGGAGTAGGTCGTGTCCATTCCATATTCGGTTTTCGGAAGGGTATCTGTGCTCATTTCAAACTCGAGTTTTATGCGTCACCCCACCTCACCTTTCCCCTGAAGCAGGCATAAGTGTGTTTTCTAAAAGCGTGACTCTGTTCTGTTTGGGGATTCATTTCATGGGGAGCGATTTTTACATTCCCTCGATAAGTGATATCATAAGTTTCTTTTTTTGTGGGACTGATTTCACTGAGGATGATCGTACCTAAATCCATTCAGGATGCTGCTACCAGCCTCATGACGTGGATTTCATGGCTGAGTGACACTCCATTGGACCTACGTAGCACCACTTGTCCACTTGTCCACTTGTCTTTGTCCACTTGTCCACTCGTCTTTGTCCACTTGGCTCTTTCCTGGGGTATGAAACGTGTACCGGAGTGGAGGTTCTTGTCAAGACAGCAGCCCTCAACTTTGGGGTCCCTGTGTCTGGTTGATTTTTTCATTTTCCCAAGGTCAACGCCCATGTGTGGAAGTGCCCTATGCTCTGTGGTTCTGTGTTTTACATGGTTTGGGAAAGAGGATACACTTGTGAAGATTGGCTGCTGGCCATTGACATCCCGCCCATCAGCTTAACAAGGCTCCCTTGACTCCGTGGCCTGTCCTGCCTTTCTGGTTTTTAGACTTTTTTCGCCTGGCCCTTTTGCCCCTGGGGGGGGCGAGAGATTTCTTTGTAGTGCTGATTTGCTCTCCCAGGTTGCTTGGTTGGCCAAAAAGGGCGTATGCGTTTTTTCCTGAATATATTCAGGAAAAAACGCATACGCCCTTTTTGGCCAACCGCATCATTGTCCACGTTCTGGCGCTTTTCATGTGCTATCGGGGCCATTCCGATGTCCCCGTTGACATCCGTTTCCTGCAGTTCTGCCTTGCGTTCAGCGCCTGTTCGTAGCCTGACCTCAATATATTTTGGGGCGATAGTTATCGTTTAGAACTCTGCAGGTTTGGGAAGTGCAGTGCCCCTGAGCTCCATTTCCCAAGTCGCTTTTTTGTGAGTGGGACGCAACACGGCTGGATGGCTTCACGCCCTATTGTCGATCCGCGGTGGCAGGCTGAACCTCTGGTGAATTCTTCTCGTGATGGGAACTGAGAGTGACATGTGCCCGACCAAACACCTCCAGCGAGTCTCTCATTGGTTCCCCCTCTTGCAGTTCATCCTGCGGACAAATTGCAGACGGTACGAAAGAGGCATGGAAAGGCGCCGAGTCTCCAAGTGGGGAGATTGTTAGTAAGGGGGCCTGAATGGAGAACACGAGCACCACGAGATGAAAACTGAGGTGAGTTTCAGAAAGCTTTCCCGATCCCACGGTGTAGCATCCGCTGGGTTTCCAATGAGTGCTTTCGCTGTCGGAAGATTGCGTTGAACCTGGAGAGTTGGGACCCATGGAATGGGGAGCACGCAGGATTCCTTTCAAGGGTCTGCATTTGCTTTCCCAACCTCACCCATCGTCTCAGCCCCAAGAGTGTCCAGCCTTATGTCTTCTGCCGCTGGGGCTGTAGATGTGGTCAATCCTGGTTGCATGCCAGTCCCTGAACGCATTTTGGAAGAATTTCTCTCTGTTTTGCCCTGCTTGTTTCTTCTTTATGTTGGAAATGTATCCTCAGAATGGGTCTGAGCTGATTTTCCCTGCTGGTTTTAGGCCGCTTTACACACACTTGATGCACTTACACAGAGATATCAAGACTTAGCTTTTAAGATGCTTACTAGTCGGATAGATACTTGTGCGATGAACAGGGTCTGGTGAGTCCAGTTGATTGAGCAAGGAGTAGGTCGTGTCCATTCCATATTCGGTTTTCGGAAGGGTATCTGTGCTCATTTCAAACTCGAGTTTTATGCGTCACCCCACCTCACCTTTCCCCTGAAGCAGGCATAAGTGTGTTTTCTAAAAGCGTGACTCTGTTCTGTTTGGGGATTCATTTCATGGGGAGCGATTTTTATATTCCCTCGATAAGTGATATCATAAGTTTCTTTTTTTGTGGGACTGATTTCACTGAGGATGATCGTACCTAAATCCACTCAGGATGCTGCTACCAGCCTCATGACGTGGATTTCATGGCTGAGTGACACTCCATTGGACCTACGTAGCACCACTTGTCCACTTGTCCACTTGTCGTTGTCCACTTGTCCACTCGTCTTTGTCCACTTGGCTCTTTCCTGGGGTATGAAACGTGTACCGGAGTGGAGGTTCTTGTCAAGACAGCAGCCCTCAACTTTGGGGTCCCTGTGTCTGGTTGATTTTTTCATTTTCCCAAGGTCAACGCCCATGTGTGGAAGTGCCCTATGCTCTGTGGTTCTGTGTTTTACATGGTTTGGGAGAGAGGATACACTTGTGAAGATTGGCTGTTGGCCATTGACATCCCGCCCATCAGCTTAACAAGGCTCCCTTGACTCCGTGGCCTGTCCTGCCTTTCTGGTTTTTAGACTTTTTTCGCCTGGCCCTTTTGCCCCTGGGGGGGGCGAGAGATTTCTTTGTAGTGCTGATTTGCTCTCCCAGGTTGCTTGGTTGGCCAAAAAGGGCGTATGCGTTTTTTCCTGAATATATTCAGGAAAAAACGCATACGCCCTTTTTGGCCAACCGCATCATTGTCCACGTTCTGGCGCTTTTCATGTGCTATCGGGGCCATTCCGATGTCCCCGTTGACATCCGTTTCCTGCAGTTCTGCCTTGCGTTCAGCGCCTGTTCGTAGCCTGACCTCAATATATTTTGGGGCGATAGTTATCGTTTAGAACTCTGCAGGTTTGGGAAGTGCAGTGCCCCTGAGCTCCATTTCCCAAGTCGCTTTTTTGTGAGTGGGACGCAACACGGCTGGATGGCTTCACGCCCTATTGTCGATCCGCGGTGGCAGGCTGAACCTCTGGTGAATTCTTCTCGTGATGGGAACTGAGAGTGACATGTGCCCGACCAAACACCTCCAGCGAGTCTCTCATTGGTTCCCCCTCTTGCAGTTCATCCTGCGGACAAATTGCAGACGGTACGAAAGAGGCATGGAAAGGCGCCGAGTCTCCAAGTGGGGAGATTGTTAGTAAGGGGGCCTGAATGGAGAACAGGAGCACCACGAGATGAAAACTGAGGTGAGTTTCAGAAAGCCTTCCTTATCCCACGGTGTAGCATCCGCTGGGTTTCCAATGAGTGCTTTCGCTGTCGGAAGATTGCGTTGAACCGGGAGAGTTGGGACCCATGGAATGGGGAGCACGCAGGATTCCTTTCAAGGGTCTGCATTTGCTTTCCCAACCTCACCCATCGTCTCAGCCCCAAGAGTGTCCAGCCTTATGTCTTCTGCCGCTGGGGCTGTAGATGTGGTCAATCCTGGTTGCATGCCAGTCCCTGAACGCATTTTGGAAGAATTTCTCTCTGTTTTGCCCTGCTTGTTTCTTCTTTATGTTGGAAATGTATCCTCAGAATGGGTGTGAGCTGATTTTCCCTGCTGGTTTTAGGCCGCTTTACACACACTTGATGCGCTTACACAGAGATATCAAGACTTAGCTTTTAAGATGCTTACTAGTCGGATAGATACTTGTGCGATGAACAGGGTCTGGTGAGTCCAGTTGATTGAGCAAGGAGTAGGTCGTGTCCATTCCATATTCGGTTTTCGGAAGGGTATCTGTGCTCATTTCAAACTCGAGTTTTATGCGTCACCCCACCTCACCTTTCCCCTGAAGCAGGCATAAGTGTGTTTTCTAAAAGCGTGACTCTGTTCTGTTTGGGGATTCATTTCATGGGGAGCGATTTTTATATTCCCTCGATAAGTGATATCATAAGTTTCTTTTTTTGTGGGACTGATTTCACTGAGGATGATCGTACCTAAATCCACTCAGGATGCTGCTACCAGCCTCATGACGTGGATTTCATGGCTGAGTGACACTCCATTGGACCTACGTAGCACCACTTGTCCACTTGTCCACTCGTCTTTGTCCACTTGTTCACTTGGCTCTTTCCTAGGATATGAAACGTGTACCGGAGTGGAGGTTCTTGTCAAGACAGCAGCCCTCAACTTTGGGGTCCCTGTGTCTGGTTGATTTTTTCATTTTCCCAAGGTCAACGCCCATGTGTGGAAGTGCCCTATGCTCTGTGGTTCTGTGTTTTACATGGTTTGGGAAAGAGGATACACTTGTGAAGATTGGCTGTTGGCCATTGACATCCCGCCCATCAGCTTAACAAGGCTCCCTTGACTCCGTGGCCTGTCCTGCCTTTCTGGTTTTTAGACTTTTTTCGCCTGGCCCTTTTGCCCCGCGGGGGCGGGGGGGCGAGAGATTTCTTTGTAGTGCTGATTTGCTCTCCCAGGTTGCTTGGTTGGCCAAAAAGGGCGTATGCGTTTTTTCCTGAATATATTCAGGAAAAAACGCATACGCCCTTTTTGGCCAACCGCATCATTGTCCACGTTCTGGCGCTTTTCATGTGCTATCGGGGCCATTCCGATGTACCCGTTGACATCCGTTTCCTGCAATTCTGCCTTGCGTTCAACGCCTCTTCGTAGCCTGACCTCAATATATTTTGGGGCGATAGTTATCGTTTAGAACTCTGCAGGTTTGGGAAGTGCAGTGCCCCTGAGCTCCATTTCCCAAGTCGCTTTTTTGTGAGTGGGACGCAACACGGCTGGATGGCTTCACGGCCTATTGTCGATCCGCGGTGGCAGGCTGAACCTCTGGTGAATTCTTCTTCGTGATGGGAAATGAGAGTGACATGTGCCCGACCACACACCTCCAGCGAGTCTCTCATTGGTTCCCCCTCTTGCAGTTCATCCTGCGGACAAATTGCAGATGGTACGAAAGAGGCATGGAAAGGCGCCGAGTCTCCAAGTGGGGAGATTGTTAGTAAGGGGGCCTGAATGGAGAACACGAGCACCAGGAGATGAAAACTGAGGTGAGTTTCAGAAAGCTTTCCCGATCCCACGGTGTAGCATCCGCTGGGTTTCCAATGAGTGCTTTCGCTGTCGGAAGATTGCGTTGAACCTGGAGAGTTGGGACCCATGGAATGGGGAGCACGCAGGATTCCTTTCAAGGGTCTGCATTTGCTTTCCCAACCTCACCCATCGTCTCAGCCCCAAGAGTGTCCAGCCTTATGTCTTCTGCCGCTGGGGCTGTAGATGTGGTCAATCCTGGTTGCATGCCAGTCCCTGAACGCATTTTGGAAGAATTTCTCTCTGTTTTGCCCTGCTTGTTTCTTCTTTGTGTTGGAAATGTATCCTCAGAATGGGTCTGAGCTGATTTTCCCTGCTGGTTTTAGGCGGCTTTACACACACTTGATGCACTTACACAGAGATATCAAGACTTAGTTTTAAGATGCTTACTAGTCGGATAGATACTTGTGCGATGAACAGGGTCTGGTGAGTCCAGTTGATTGAGCAAGGAGTAGGTCATGTCCATTCCATATTCGGTTTTCGGAAGGGTATCTGTGCTCATTTCAAACTCGAGTTTTATGTGTCACCCCACCTCACCTTTCCCCTGAAGCAGGCATAAGTGTGTTTTCTAAAAGCGTGACTCTGTTCTCTTTGGGGATTCAGTTCATGGGGAGCGATTTTTACATTCCCTCGATAAGTGATATCATGTGTTTCTTTTTTTGTGGGACTGATTTCACTGAGGATGATCGTACCTAAATCCACTCAGGATGCTGCTACCAGCCTCATGACGTGGATTTCATGGCTGGGTGACACTCCATTGGACCTACGTAGCACCACTTGTCCACTTATCCACTTGTCGTTGTCCACTTGTCCACTTGCCTCTTTCCTGGGATATGAAACGTGTACCGGAGTGGAGGTTCTTGTCAAGACAGCAGCCCTCAACTTTGGGGTCCCTGTGTCTGGTTGATTTTTTCATTTTCCCAAGGTCAACGCCCATGTGTGGAAGTGCCCTATGCTCTGTGCTTCTGTGTTTTACATGGTTTGGGAAAGAGGATACACTTGTGAGGATTGGCTGTTGGCCATTGACATACCGCCCATCAGCTTAACAAGGCTCCCTTGACTCCGTGGCCTGTCCTGCCTTTCTGGTTTTTAGACTTTTTTCGCCTGGCCCTTTTGCCCCTGGGGGGGGCGAGAGATTTCTTTGTAGTGCTGATTTGCTCTCCCAGGTTGCTTGGTTGGCCAAAAAGGGCGTATGCGTTTTTTCCTGAATATATTCAGGAAAAAACGCATACGCCCTTTTTGGCCAACCGCATCATTGTCCACGTTCTGGCGCTTTTCATGTGCTATCGGGGCCATTCCGATGTACCCGTTGACATCCGTTTCCTGCAGTTCTGCCTTGCGTTCAGCGCCTGTTCGTAGCCTGACCTCAATATATTTTGGGGCGATAGTTATCGTTTAGAACTCTGCAGGTTTGGGAAGTGCAGTGCCCCTGAGCTCCATTTCCCAAGTCGCTTTTTTGTGAGTGGGACGCAACACGGCTGGATGGCTTCACGCCCTATTGTCGATCCGCGGTGGCAGGCTGAACCTCTGGTGAATTCTTCTCGTGATGGGAACTGAGAGTGACATGTGCCCGACCAAACACCTCCAGCGAGTCTCTCATTGGTTCCCCCTCTTGCAGTTCATCCTGCGGACAAATTGCAGACGGTACGAAAGAGGCATGGAAAGGCGCCGAGTCTCCAAGTGGGGAGATTGTTAGTAAGGGGGCCTGAATGGAGAACACGAGCACCAGGAGATGAAAACTGAGGTGAGTTTCAGAAAGCTTTCCCGATCCCACGGTGTAGCATCCGCTGGGTTTCCAATGAGTGCTTTCGCTGTCGGAAGATTGCGTTGAACCTGGAGAGTTGGGACCCATGGAATGGGGAGCACGCAGGATTCCTTTCAAGGGTCTGCATTTGCTTTCCCAACCTCACCCATCGTCTCAGCCCCAAGAGTGTCCAGCCTTATGTCTTCTGCCGCTGGGGCTGTAGATGTGGTCAATCCTGGTTGCATGCCAGTCCCTGAACGCATTTTGGAA
Organism: Kogia breviceps; assembly: GCF_026419965.1. Lineage (NCBI taxonomy): Eukaryota > Metazoa > Chordata > Mammalia > Artiodactyla > Physeteridae > Kogia > Kogia breviceps. The sequence continues at coordinate 52,032,110 of NC_081315.1, read as the reverse complement.
GAATTTCTCTCTGTTTTGCCCTGCTTGTTTCTTCTTTATGTTGGAAATGTATCCTCAGAATGGGTCTGAGCTGATTTTCCCTGCTGGTTTTAGGCCGCTTTACACACACTTGATGCACTTACACAGAGATATCAAGACTTAGCTTTTAAGATGCTTACTAGTCGGATAGATACTTGTGCGATGAACAGGGTCTGGTGAGTCCAGTTGATTGAGCAAGGAGTAGGTCGTGTCCATTCCATATTCGGTTTTCGGAAGGGTATCTGTGCTCATTTCAAACTCGAGTTTTATGCGTCACCCCACCTCACCTTTCCCCTGAAGCAGGCATAAGTGTGTTTTCTAAAAGCGTGACTCTGTTCTGTTTGGGGATTCAGTTCATGGGGAGCGATTTTTACATTCCCTCGATAAGTGATATCATAAGTTTCTTTTTTTGTGGGACTTATTTCACTGAGGATGATCGTACCTAAATCCATTCAGGATGCTGCTACCAGCCTCATAACGTGGATTTCATGGCTGAGTGACACTCCATTGGACCTACGTAGCACCACTTGTCCACTTGTCCACTTGTCTTTGTCCACTTGTCCACTTGGCTCTTTCCTAGGATATGAAACGTGTACGGGAGTGGAGGTTCTTGTCAAGACAGCAGCCCTCAACTTTGGGGTCCCTGTGTCTGGTTGATTTTTTCATATTCCCAAGGTCAACGCCCATGTGTGGAAGTGCCCTATACTCTGTGGTTCTGTGTTTTACATGCTTTGGGAAAGAGGATACACTTGTGAAGATTGGCTGTTGGCCATTGACATCCCGCCCATCAGCTTAACAAGGCTCCCTTGACTCCGTGGCCTGTCCTGCCTTTCTGGTTTTTAGACTTTTTTCGCCTGGCCCTTTTGCCCCTGGGGGGGGCGAGAGATTTCTTTGTAGTGCTGATTTGCTCTCCCAGGTTGCTTGGTTGGCCAAAAAGGGCGTATGCGTTTTTTCCTGAATATATTCAGGAAAAAACGCATACGCCCTTTTTGGCCAACCGCATCATTGTCCACGTTCTGGCGCTTTTCATGTGCTATCGGGGCCATTCCGATGTACCCGTTGACATCCGTTTCCTGCAGTTCTGCCTTGCGTTCAGCGCCTGTTCGTAGCCTGACCTCAATATATTTTGGGGCGGTAGTTATCGTTTAGAACTCTGCAGGTTTGGCAAGTGCAGTGCCCCTGAGCTCCATTTCCCAAGTCGCTTTTTTGTGAGTGGGACGCAACACGGCTGGATGGCTTCACGCCCTATTGTCGATCCGCGGTGGCAGGCTGAACCTCTGGTGAATTCTTCTCGTGATGGGAACTGAGAGTGACATGTGCCCGACCAAACACCTCCAGCGAGTCTCTCATTGGTTCCCCCTCTTGCAGTTCATCCTGCCGACAAATTGCAGACGGTACGAAAGAGGCATGGAAAGGCGCCGAGTCTCCAAGTGGGGAGATTGTTAGTAAGGGGGCCTGAATGGAGAACACGAGCACCACGAGATGAAAACTGAGGTGAGTTTCAGAAAGCTTTCCCGATCCCACGGTGTAGCATCCGCTGGGTTTCCAATGAGTGCTTTCGCTGTCGGAAGATTGCGTTGAACCTGGAGAGTTGGGACCCATGGAATGGGGAGCACGCAGGATTCCTTTCAAGGGTCTGCATTTGCTTTCCCAACCTCACCCATCGTCTCAGCCCCAAGAGTGTCCAGCCTTATGTCTTCTGCCGCTGGGGCTGTAGATGTGGTCAATCCTGGTTGCATGCCAGTCCCTGAACGCATTTTGGAAGAATTTCTCTCTGTTTTGCCCTGCTTGTTTCTTCTTTATGTTGGAAATGTATCCTCAGAATGGGTCTGAGCTGATTTTCCCTGCTGGTTTTAGGCCGCTTTACACACACTTGATGCACTTACAGAGAGATATCAAGACTTAGCTTTTAAGATGCTTACTAGTCGGATAGATACTTGTGCGATGAACAGGGTCTGGTGAGTCCAGTTGATTGAGCAAGGAGTAGGTCGTGTCCATTCCATATTCGGTTTTCGGAAGGGTGTCTGTGCTCATTTCAAACTCGAGTTTTATGCGTCACCCCACCTCACCTTTCCCCTGAAGCAGGCATAAGTGTGTTTTCTAAAAGTGTGACTCTGTTCTGTTTGGGGATTCAGTTCATGGGGAGCGATTTTTACATTCCCTCGATAAGTGATATCATAAGTTTCTTTTTTTGTGGGACTGATTTCACTGAGGATGATCGTACCTAAATCCACTCAGGATGCTGCTACCAGCCTCATGACGTGGATTTCATGGCTGAGTGACACTCCATTGGACCTACGTAGCACCTCTTGTCCACTTGTCCACTTGTCTTTGTCCACTTGTCCACTTGGCTCTTTCCTGGGATATGAAACGTGTACCGGAGTGGAGGTTCCTGGCAAGACAGCAGCCCTCAACTTTGGGGTCCCTGTGTCTGGTTGATTTTTTCATTTTCCCAAGGTCAACGCCCATGTGTGGAAGTGCCCTATGCTCTGTGGTTCTGTGTTTTACATGGTTTGGGAAAGAGGATACACTTGTGAAGATTGGCTGTTGGCCATTGACATCCCGCCCATCAGCTTAACAAGGCTCCCTTGACTCCGTGGCCTGTCCTGCCTTTCTGGTTTTTAGAGTTTTTTCGCCTGGCCCTTTTGCCCCTGGGGGGGGCGAGAGATTTCTTTGTAGTGCTGATTTGCTCTCCCAGGTTGCTTGGTTGGCCAAAAAGGGCGTATGCGTTTTTTCCTGAATATATTCAGGAAAAAACGCATACGCCCTTTTTGGCCAACCGCATCATTGTCCACGTTCTGGCGCTTTTCATGTGCTATCGGGGCCATTCCGATGTACCCGTTGACATCCGTTTCCTGCAATTCTGCCTTGCGTTCAACGCCTCTTCGTAGCCTGACCTCAATATATTTTGGGGCGATAGTTATCGTTTAGAACTCTGCAGGTTTGGGAAGTGCAGTGCCCCTGAGCTCCATTTCCCAAGTCGCTTTTTTGTGAGTGGGACGCAACACGGCTGGATGGCTTCACGCCCTATTGTCGATCCGCGGTGGCAGGCTGAACCTCTGGTGAATTCTTCTCGTGATGGGAACTGAGAGTGACATGTGCCCGACCAAACACCTCCAGCGAGTCTCTCATTGGTTCCCCCTCTTGCAGTTCATCCTGCGGACAAATTGCAGACGGTACGAAAGAGGCATGGAAAGGCGCCGAGTCTCCAAGTGGGGAGATTGTTAGTAAGGGGGCCTGAATGGAGAACACGAGCACCAGGAGATGAAAACTGAGGTGAGTTTCAGAAAGCTTTCCCGATCCCACGGTGTAGCATCCGCTGGGTTTCCAATGAGTGCTTTCGCTGTCGGAAGATTGTGTTGAACCTGGAGAGTTGGGACCCATGGAATGGGGAGCACGCAGAATTCCTTTCAAGGGTCTGCATTTGCTTTCCCAACCTCACCCATCGTCTCAGCCCCAAGAGTGTCCAGCCTTATGTCTTCTGCCGCTGGGGCTGTAGATGTGGTCAATCCTGGTTGCATGCCAGTCCCTGAACGCATTTTGGAAGAATTTCTCTCTGTTTTGCCCTGCTTGTTTCTTCTTTATGTTGGAAATGTATCCTCAGAATGGGTCTGAGCTGATTTTCCCTGCTGGTTTTAGGCCGCTTTACACACACTTGATGCACTTACACAGAGATATCAAGACTTAGCTTTTAAGATGCTTACTAGTCGGATAGATACTTGTGCGATGAACAGGGTCTGGTGAGTCCAGTTGATTGAGCAAGGAGTAGGTCGTGTCCATTCCATATTCGGTTTTCGGAAGGGTATCTGTGCTCATTTCAAACTCGAGTTTTATGCGTCACCCCACCTCACCTTTCCCCTGAAGCAGGCATAAGTGTGTTTTCTAAAAGCGTGACTCTGTTCTGTTTGGGGATTCAGTTCATGGGGAGCGATTTTTACATTCCCTCGATAAGTGATATCATAAGTTTCTTTTTTTGTGGGACTTATTTCACTGAGGATGATCGTACCTAAATCCACTCAGGATGCTGCTACCAGCCTCATGACGTGGATTTCATGGCTGAGTGACACTCCATTGGACCTACGTAGCACCACTTGTCCACTTGTCCACTTGTCTTTGTCCACTTGTCCACTCGTCTTTGTCCACTTGGCTCTTTCCTGGGATATGAAACGTGTACCGGAGTGGAGGTTCTTGTCAAGACAGCAGCCCTCAACTTTGGGGTCCCTGTGTCTGGTTGATTTTTTCATTTTCCCAAGGTCAACGCCCATGTGTGGAAGTGCCCTATGCTCTGTGGTTCTGTGTTTTACCTGGTTTGGGAAAGAGGATACACTTGTGAAGATTGGCTGTTGGCCATTGACATCCCGCCCATCAGCTTAACAAGGCTCCCTTGACTCCGTGGCCTGTCCTGCCTTCTGGTTTTTAGACTTTTTTCGCCTGGCCCTTTTGCCCCTTGGGGGGGCGAGAGATTTCTTTGTAGTGCTGATTTGCTCTCCCAGGTTGCTTGGTTGGCCAAAAAGGGCGTATGCGTTTTTTCCTGAATATATTCAGGAAAAAACGCATACGCCCTTTTTGGCCAACCGCATCATTGTCCACGTTCTGGCGCTTTTCATGTGCTATCGGGGCCATTCCGATGTACCCGTTGACATCCGTTTCCTGCAGTTCTGCCTTGCGTTCAGCGCCTGTTCGTAGCCTGACCTCAATATATTTTGGGGCGGTAGTTATCGTTTAGAACTCTGCAGGTTTGGGAAGTGCAGTGCCCCTGAGCTCCATTTCCCAAGTCGCTTTTTTGTGAGTGGGACGCAACACGGCTGGATGGCTTCACGCCCTATTGTCGATCCGCGGTGGCAGGCTGAACCTCTGGTGAATTCTTCTCGTGATGGGAACTGAGAGTGACATGTGCCCGACCAAACACCTCCAGCGAGTCTCTCATTGGTTCCCCCTCTTGCAGTTCATCCTGCGGACAAATTGCAGACGGTACGAAAGAGGCATGGAAAGGCGCCGAGTCTCCAAGTGGGGAGATTGTTAGTAAGGGGGCCTGAATGGAGAACACGAGCACCACGAGATGAAAACTGAGGTGAGTTTCAGAAAGCTTTCCCGATCCCACGGTGTAGCATCCGCTGGGTTTCCAATGAGTGCTTTCGCTGTCGGAAGATTGCGTTGAACCTGGAGAGTTGGGACCCATGGAATGGGGAGCACGCAGGATTCCTTTCAAGGGTCTGCATTTGCTTTCCCAACCTCACCCATCGTCTCAGCCCCAAGAGTGTCCAGCCTTATGTCTTCTGCCGCTGGGGCTGTAGATGTGGTCAATCCTGGTTGCATGCCAGTCCCTGAACGCATTTTGGAAGAATTTCTCTCTGTTTTGCCCTGCTTGTTTCTTCTTTATGTTGGAAATGTATCCTCAGAATGGGTCTGAGCTGATTTTCCCTGCTGGTTTTAGGACGCTTTACACACACTTGATGCACTTACACAGAGATATCAAGCCTTAGCTTTTAAGATGCTTACTAGTCGCATAGATACTTGTGCGATGAACAGGGTCTGGTGAGTCCAGTTGATTGAGCAAGGAGTAGGTCGTGTCCATTCCATATTCGGTTTTCGGAAGGGTATCTGTGCTCATTTCAAACTCGAGTTTTATGCGTCACCCCACCTCACCTTTCCCCTGAAGCAGGCATAAGTGTGTTTTCTAAAAGCGTGACTCTGTTCTGTTTGGGGATTCATTTCATGGGGAGCGATTTTTACATTCCCTCGATAAGTGATATCATAAGTTTCTTTTTTTGTGGGACTGATTTCACTGAGGATGATCGTACCTAAATCCACTCAGGATGCTGCTACCAGCCTCATGACGTGGATTTCATGGCTGAGTGACACTCCATTGGACCTACGTAGCACCACTTGTCCACTTGTCCACTTGTCTTTGTCCACTTGTCCACTCGTCTTTGTCCACTTGGCTCTTTCCTGGGATATGAAACGTGTACCGGAGTGGAGGTTCTTGTCAAGACAGCAGCCCTCAACTTTGGGGTCCCTGTGTCTGGTTGATTTTTTCATTTTCCCAAGGTCAACGCCCATGTGTGGAAGTGCCCTATGCTCTGTGGTTCTGTGTTTTACATGGTTTGGGAAAGAGGATACACTTGTGAAGATTGGCTGTTGGCCATTGACATCCCGCCCATCAGCTTAACAAGGCTCCCTTGACTCCGTGGGCTGTCCTGCCTTTCTGGTTTTTAGACTTTTTTCGCCTGGCCCTTTTGCCCCGGGGGGGGGGCGAGAGATTTCTTTGTAGTGCTGATTTGCTCTCCCAGGTTGCTTGGTTGGCCAAAAAGGGCGTATGCGTTTTTTCCTGAATATATTCAGGAAAAAACGCATACGCCCTTTTTGGCCAACCGCATCATTGTCCACGTTCTGGCGCTTTTCATGTGCTATCGGGGCCATTCCGATGTAGCCGTTGACATCCGTTTCCTGCAGTTCTGCCTTGCGTTCAGCGCCTCTTCGTAGCCTGACCTCAATATATTTTGGGGCGATAGTTATCGTTTAGAACTCTGCAGGTTTGGGAAGTGCAGTGCCCCTGAGCTCCATTTCCCAAGTCGCTTTTTTGTGAGTGGGACGCAACACGGCTGGATGGCTTCACGCCCTATTGTCGATCCGGGGTGGCAGGCTGAACCTCTGGTGAATTCTTCTTCGTGATGGGAAATGAGAGTGACATGTGCCCGACCAAACACCTCCAGCGAGTCTCTCATTGGTTCCCCCTCTTGCAGTTCATCCTGCGGACAAATTGCAGACGGTACGAAAGAGGCATGGAAAGGCGCCGAGTCTCCAAGTGGGGAGATTGTTAGTAAGGGGGCCTGAATGGAGAACACGAGCACCAGGAGATGAAAACTGAGGTGAGTTTCAGAAAGCTTTCCCGATCCCACGGTGTAGCATCCGCTGGGTTTCCAATGAGTGCTTTCGCTGTCGGAAGATTGCGTTGAACCTGGAGAGTTGGGACCCATGGAATGGGGAGCACGCAGGATTCCTTTCAAGGGTCTGCATTTGCTTTCCCAACCTCACCCATCTTCTCAGCCCCAAGAGTGTCCAGCCTTATGTCTTCTGCCGCTGGGGCTGTAGATGTGGTCAATCCTGGTTGCATGCCAGTCCCTGAACGCATTTTGGAAGAATTTCTCTCTGTTTTGCCCTGCTTGTTTCTTCTTTATGTTGGAAATGTATCCTCAGAATGGGTTTGAGCTGATTTTCCCTGCTGGTTTTAGGCGGCTTTACACACACTTGATGCACTTACACAGAGATATCAAGACTTAGCTTTTAAGATGCTTACTAGTCGGATAGATACTTGTGCGATGAACAGGGTCTGGTGAGTCCAGTTGATTGAGCAAGGAGTAGGTCGTGTCCATTCCATATTCGGTTTTCGGAAGGGTGTCTGTGCTCATTTCAAACTCGAGTTTTATGCGTCACGCCACCTCACCTTTCCCCTGAAGCAGGCATAAGTGTGTTTTCTAAAAGCGTGACTCTGTTCTGTTTGGGGATTCAGTTCATGGGGAGCCATTTTTACATTCCCTCGATAAGTGATATCATAAGTTTCTTTTTTTGTGGGACTTATTTCACTGAGGATGATCGTACCTAAATCCATTCAGGATGCTGCTACCAGCCTCATGACGTGGATTTCATGGCTGAGTGACACTCCATTGGACCTACGTAGCACCACTTGTCCACTTGTCCACTTGTCTTTGTCCACTTGTCCACTTGGCTCTTTCCTGGGATATGAAACGTGTACTGGAGTGGAGGTTCTTGTCAAGACAGCAGCCCTCAACTTTGGGGTCCCTGTGTCTGGTTGATTTTTTCATTTTCCCAAGGTCAACGCCCATGTGTGGAAGTGCCCTATGCTCTGTGGTTCTGTGTTTTACCTGGTTTGGGAAAGAGGATACACTTGTGAAGATTGGCTGTTGGCCATTGACATCCCGCCCATCAGCTTAACAAGGCTCCCTTGACTCCGTGGCCTGTCCTGCCTTTCTGGTTTTTAGACTTTTTTCGCCTGGCCCTTTTGCCCCGGGAGGGGGGGGGGGCCGAGAGATTTCTTTGTAGTGCTGATTTGCTCTCCCAGGTTGCTTGGTTGGCCAAAAAGGGCGTATGCGTTTTTTCCTGAATATATTCAGGAAAAAACGCATACGCCCTTTTTGGCCAACCGCATCATTGTCCACGTTCTGGCGCTTTTCATGTGCTATCGGGGCCATTCCGATGTACCCGTTGACATCCGTTTCCTGCAATTCTGCCTTGCGTTCAACGCCTCTTCGTAGCCTGACCTCAATATATTTGGGGGCGATAGTTATCGTTTTGAACTCTGCAGGTTTGGGAAGTGCAGTGCCCCTGAGCTCCATTTCCCAAGTCGCTTTTTTGTGAGTGGGACGCAACACGGCTGGATGGCTTCACGCCCTATTGTCGATCCGGGGTGGCAGGCTGAGCCTTTGGTGAATTCTTCTTCGTGATGGGAAATGAGAGTGACATGTGCCCGACCAAACACCTCCAGCGAGTCTCTCATTGGTTCCCCCTCTTGCAGTTCATCCTGCGGACAAATTGCAGACGGTACGAAAGAGGCATGGAAAGGCGCCGAGTCTCCAAGTGGGGAGATTGTTAGTAAGGGGGCCTGAATGGAGAACACGAGCACCAGGAGATGAAAACTGAGGTGAGTTTCAGAAAGCTTTCCCGATCCCACGGTGTAGCATCCGCTGGGTTTCCAATGAGTGCATTCGCTGTCGGAAGATTGCGTTGAACCTGGAGAGTTGGGACCCATGGAATGGGGAGCACGCAGGATTCCTTTCAAGGGTCTGCATTTGCTTTCCCAACCTCACCCATCGTCTCAGCCCCAAGAGTGTCCAGCCTTATGTCTTCTGCCGCTGGGGCTGTAGATGTGGTCAATCCTGGTTGCATGCCAGTCCCTGAACGCATTTTGGAAGAATTTCTCTCTGTTTTGCCCTGCTTGTTTCTTCTTTGTGTTGGAAATGTATCCTCAGAATGGGTCTGAGCTGATTTTCCCTGCTGGTTTTAGGCGGCTTTACACACACTTGATGCACTTACACAGAGATATCAAGACTTAGTTTTAAGATGCTTACTAGTCGGATAGATACTTGTGCGATGAACAGGGTCTGGTGAGTCCAGTTGATTGAGCAAGGAGTAGGTCGTGTCCATTCCATATTCGGTTTTCGGAAGGGTATCTGTGCTCATTTCAAACTCGAGTTTTATGTGTCACCCCACCTCACCTTTCCCCTGAAGCAGGCATAAGTGTGTTTTCTAAAAGCGTGACTCTGTTCTGTTTGGGGATTCAGTTCATGGGGAGCGATTTTTACATTCCCTCTATAAGTGATATCATGTGTTTCTTTTTTTGTGGGACTGATTTCACTGAGGATGATCGTACCTAAATCCACTCAGGATGCTGCTACCAGCCTCATGACGTGGATTTCATGGCTGAGTGACACTCCATTGGACCTACGTAGCACCACTTGTCCACTTGTCCACTTGTCGTTGTCCACTTGTCCACTTGCCTCTTTCCTGGGATATGAAACGTGTACCGGAGTGGAGGTTCTTGTCAAGACAGCAGCCCTCAACTTTGGGGTCCCTGTGTCTGGTTGATTTTTTCATTTTCCCAAGGTCAACGCCCATGTGTGGAAGTGCCCTATGCTCTGTGGTTCTGTGTTTTACATGGTTTGGGAAAGAGGATACACTTGTGAAGATTGGCTGTTGGCCATTGACATCCCGCCCATCAGCTTAACAAGGCTCCCTTGACTCCGTGGCCTGTCCTGCCTTTCTGGTTTTTAGACTTTTATCGCCTGGCCCTTTTGCCCCGGGGGGGGGGGCCGTGAGATTTCTTTGTAGTGCTGATTTGCTCTCCCAGGTTGCTTGGTTGGCCAAAAAGGGCGTATGCGTTTTTTCCTGAATATATTCAGGAAAAAACGCATACGCCCTTTTTGGCCAACCGCATCATTGTCCACGTTCTGGCGCTTTTCATGTGCTATCGGGGCCATTCCGATGTACCCGTTGACATCCGTTTCCTGCAATTCTGCCTTGCGTTCAACGCCTCTTCGTAGCCTGACCTCAATATATTTTGGGGCGATAGTTATCGTTTAGAACTCTGCAGGTTTGGGAAGTGCAGTGTCCCTGAGCTCCACTTCCCAAGTCGCTTTTGTGTGAGTGGGACGCAACACGGCTGGATGGCTTCACGCCCTATTGTCGATCCGCGGTGGCAGGCTGAACCTCTGGTGAATTCTTCTTCGTGATGGGAAATGAGAGTGACATGTGCCCGACCAAACACCTCCAGCGAGTCTCTCATTGGTTCCCCCTCTTGCAGTTCATCCTGCGGACAAATTGCAGACGGTACGAAAGAGGCATGGAAAGGCGCCGAGTCTCCAAGTGGGGAGATTGTTAGTAAGGGGGCCTGAATGGAGAACACGAGCACCAGGAGATGAAAACTGAGGTGAGTTTCAGAAAGCTTTCCCGATCCCACGGTGTAGCATCCGCTGGGTTTCCAATGAGTGCATTCGCTGTCGGAAGATTGCGTTGAACCTGGAGAGTTGGGACCCATGGAATGGGGAGCACGCAGGATTCCTTTCAAGGGTCTGCATTTGCTTTCCCAACCTCACCCATCGTCTCAGCCCCAAGAGTGTCCAGCCTTATGTCTTCTGCCGCTGGGGCTGTAGATGTGGTCAATCCTGGTTGCATGCCAGTCCCTGAACGCATTTTGGAAGAATTTCTCTCTGTTTTGCCCTGCTTGTTTCTTCTTTGTGTTGGAAATGTATCCTCAGAATGGGTCTGAGCTGATTTTCCCTGCTGGTTTTAGGCGGCTTTACACACACTTGATGCACTTACACAGAGATATCAAGACTTAGTTTTAAGATGCTTACTAGTCGGATAGATACTTGTGCGATGAACAGGGTCTGGTGAGTCCAGTTGATTGAGCAAGGAGTAGGTCATGTCCATTCCATATTCGGTTTTCGGAAGGGTATCTGTGCTCATTTCAAACTCGAGTTTTATGTGTCACCCCACCTCACCTTTCCCCTGAAGCAGGCATAAGTGTGTTTTCTAAAAGCGTGACTCTGTTCTGTTTGGGGATTCAGTTCATGGGGAGCGATTTTTACATTCCCTCGATAAGTGATATCATGTGTTTCTTTTTTTGTGGGACTGATTTCACTGAGGATGATCGTACCTAAATCCACTCAGGATGCTGCTACCAGCCTCATGACGTGGATTTCATGGCTGAGTGACACTCCATTGGACCTACGTAGCACCACTTGTCCACTTGTCCACTTGTCGTTGTCCACTTGTCCACTTGGCTCTTTCCTGGGATATGAAACGTGTACCGGAGTGGAGGTTCTTGTCAAGACAGCAGCCCTCAACTTTGGGGTCCCTGTGTCTGGTTGATTTTTTCATTTTCCCAAGGTCAACGCCCATGTGTGGAAGTGCCCTATGCTCTGTGGTTCTGTGTTTTACATGGTTTGGGAAAGAGGATACACTTGTGAAGATTGGCTGTTGGCCATTGACATCCCGCCCATCAGCTTAACAAGGCTCCCTTGACTCCGTGGCCTGTCCTGCCTTTCTGGTTTTTAGACTTTTATCGCCTGGCCCTTTTGCCCCGGGGGGGGGCCGTGAGATTTCTTTGTAGTGCTGATTTGCTCTCCCAGGTTGCTTGGTTGGCCAAAAAGGGCGTATGCGTTTTTTCCTGAATATATTCAGGAAAAAACGCATACGCCCTTTTTGGCCAACCGCATCATTGTCCACGTTCTGGCGCTTTTCATGTGCTATCGGGGCCATTCCGATGTACCCGTTGACATCCGTTTCCTGCAATTCTGCCTTGCGTTCAACGCCTCTTCGTAGCCTGACCTCAATATATTTTGGGGCGATAGTTATCGTTTAGAACTCTGCAGGTTTGGGAAGTGCAGTGTCCCTGAGCTCCACTTCCCAAGTCGCTTTTGTGTGAGTGGGACGCAACACGGCTGGATGGCTTCACGCCCTATTGTCGATCCGCGGTGGCAGGCTGAACCTCTGGTGAATTCTTCTTCGTGATGGGAAATGAGAGTGACATGTGCCCCACCAAACACCTCCAGCGAGTCTCTCATTGGTTCCCCCTCTTGCAGTTCATCCTGCGGACAAATTGCAGACGGTACGAAAGAGGCATGGAAAGGCGCCGAGTCTCCAAGTGGGGAGATTGTTAGTAAGGGGGCCTGAATGGAGAACACGAGCACCAGGAGATGAAAACTGAGGTGAGTTTCAGAAAGCTTTCCCGATCCCACGGTGTAGCATCCGCTGGGTTTCCAATGAGTGCTTTCGCTGTCGGAAGATTGCGTTGAACATGGAGAGTTGGGACCCATGGAATGGGGAGCACGCAGGATTCCTTTCAAGGGTCTGCATTTGCTTTCCCAACCTCACCCATCGTCTCAGCCCCAAGAGTGTCCAGCCTTATGTCTTCTGCCGCTGGGGCTGTAGATGTGGTCAATCCTGGTTGCATGCCAGTCCCTGAACGCATTTTGGAAGAATTTCTCTCTGTTTTGCCCTGCTTGTTTCTTCTTTATGTTGGAAATGTATCCTCAGAATGGGTCTGAGCTGATTTTCCCTGCTGGTTTTAGGCCGCTTTACACACACTTGATGCACTTACACAGAGATATCAAGCCTTAGCTTTTAAGATGCTTACTAGTCGCATAGATACTTGTGCGATGAACAGGGTCTGGTGAGTCCAGTTGATTGAGCAAGGAGTAGGTCGTGTCCATTCCATATTCGGTTTTCGGAAGGGTATCTGTGCTCATTTCAAACTCGAGTTTTATGCGTCACCCCACCTCACCTTTCCCCTGAAGCAGGCATAAGTGTGTTTTCTAAAAGCGTGACTCTGTTCTGTTTGGGGATTCAGTTCATGGGGAGCGATTTTTACATTCCCTCGATAAGTGATATCATAAGTTTCTTTTTTGGTGGGACTGATTTCACTGAGGATGATCGTACCTAAATCCACTCAGGATGCTGCTACCAGCCTCATGACGTGGATTTCATGGCTGAGTGACACTCCATTGGACCTACGTAGCACCACTTGTCCACTTGTCCTCTTGTCTTTGTCCACTTGTCCACTCGTCTTTGTCCACTTGGCTCTTTCCTGGGATATGAAACGTGTACCGGAGTGGAGGTTCTTGTCAAGACAGCAGCCCTCAACTTTGGGGTCCCTGTGTCTGGTTGATTTTTTCATTTTCCCAAGGTCAACGCCCATGTGTGGAAGTGCCCTATGCTCCGTGGTTCTGTGTTTTACCTGGTTTGGGAAAGAGGATACACTTGTGAAGATTGGCTCTTGGCCATTGACATCCCGCCCATCAGCTTAACAAGGCTCCCTTGACTCCGTGGCCTGTCCTGCCTTTCTGGTTTTTAGACTTTTTTCGCCTGGCCCTTTTGCCCCGGGGGTGGGGCGGGGGCGAGAGATTTCTTTGTAGTGCTGATTTGCTCTCCCAGGTTGCTTGGTTGGCCAAAAAGGGCGTATGCGTTTTTTCCTGAATATATTCAGGAAAAAACGCATACGCCCTTTTTGGCCAACCGCATCATTGTCCACGTTCTGGCGCTTTTCATGTGCTATCGGGGCCATTCCGATGTACCCGTTGACATCCGTTTCCTGCAATTCTGCCTTGCGTTCAACGCCTCTTCGTAGCCTGACCTCAATATATTTTGGGGCGATAGTTATCGTTTAGAACTCTGCAGGTTTGGGAAGTGCAGTGCCCCTGAGCTCCATTTCCTAAGTCGCTTTTTTGTGAGTGGGACGCAACACGGCTGGATGGCTTCACGCCCTATTGTCGATCCACGGTGGCAGGCTGAACCTCTGGTGAATTCTTCTTCGTGATGGGAAATGAGAGTGACATGTGCCCGACGAAACACCTCCAGCGAGTCTCTCATTGGTTCCCCCTCTTGCAGTTCATCCTGCGGACAAATTGCAGACGGTACGAAAGAGGCATGGAAAGGCGCCGAGTCTCCAAGTGGGGAGATTGTTAGTAAGGGGGCCTGAATGGGGAACACGAGCACCAGGAGATGAAAACTGAGGTGAGTTTCAGAAAGCTTTCCCGATCCCACGGTGTAGCATCCGCTGGGTTTCCAATGAGTGCTTTCGCTGTCGGACGATTGCGTTGAACCTGGAGAGTTGGGACCCATGGAATGGGGAGCACGCAGGATTCCTTTCAAGGGTCTGCATTTGCTTTCCCAACCTCACCCATCGTCTCAGCCCCAAGAGTGTCCAGCCTTATGTCTTCTGCCGCTGGGGCTGTAGATGTGGTCAATCCTGGTTGCATGCCAGTCCCTGAACGCATTTTGGAAGAATTTCTCTCTGTTTTGCCCTGCTTGTTTCTTCTTTATGTTGGAAATGTATCCTCAGAATGGGTCTGAGCTGATTTTCCCTGCTGGTTTTAGGCCGCTTTACACACACTTGATGCCCTTACACAGAGATATCAAGCCTTAGCTTTTAAGATGCTTACTAGTCGCATAGATACTTGTGCGATGAACAGGGTCTGGTGAGTCCAGTTGATTGAGCAAGGAGTAGGTCGTGTCCATTCCATATTCGGTTTTCGGAAGGGTATCTGTGCTCATTTCAAACTCGAGTTTTATGCGTCATCCCACCTCACTTTCCCCTGAAGCAGGCATAAGTGTGTTTTCTAAAAGCGTGACTCTGTTCTGTTTGGGGATTCATTTCATGGGGAGCGATTTTTACATTCCCTCGATAAGTGATATCATAAGTTTCTTTTTTTGTGGGACTGATTTCACTGAGGATGATCGTACCTAAATCCACTCAGGATGCTGCTACCAGCCTCATGACGTGGATTTCATGGCTGAGTGACACTCCATTGGACCTACGTAGCACCACTTGTCCACTTGTCCACTTGTCTTTGTCCACTTGTCCACTCGTCTTTGTCCACTTGGCTCTTTCCTGGGATATGAAACGTGTACCGGAGTGGAGGTTCTTGTCAAGACAGCAGCCCTCAAATTTGGGGTCCCTGTGTCTGGTTGATTTTTTCATTTTCCCAAGGTCAACGCCCATGTGTGGAAGTGCCCTATGCTCCGTGGTTCTGTGTTTTACATGGTTTGGGAAAGAGGATACACTTGTGAAGATTGGCTGTTGGCCATTGACATCCCGCCCATCAGCTTAACAAGGCTCCCTTGACTCCGTGGCCTGTCCTGCCTTTCTGGTTTTTAGACTTTTTTCGCCTGGCCCTTTTGCCCCGGGGGGGGGGGCGAGAGATTTCTTTGTAGTGCTGATTTGCTCTCCCAGGTTGCTTGGTTGGCCAAAAAGGGCGTATGCGTTTTTTCCTGAATATATTCAGGAAAAAACGCATACGCCCTTTTTGGCCAACCGCATCATTGTCCACGTTCTGGCGCTTTTCATGTACTATCGGGGCCATTCCGATGTACCCGTTGACATCCGTTTCCTGCAATTCTGCCTTGCGTTCAACGCCTCTTCGTAGCCTGACCTCAATATATTTTGGGGCGATAGTTATCGTTTAGAACTCTGCAGGTTTGGGAAGTGCAGTGCCCCTGAGCTCCATTTCCCAAGTCGCTTTTGTGTGAGTGGGACGCAACACGGCTGGATGGCTTCACGCCCTATTGTTGATCCGCGGTGGCAGGCTGAACCTCTGGTGAATTCTTCTTCGTGATGGGAAATGAGAGTGACATGTGCCCGACCAAACACCTCCAGCGAGTCTCTCATTGGTTCCCCCTCTTGCAGTTCATCCTGCGGACAAATTGCAGACGGTACGAAAGAGGCATGGAAAGGCGCCGAGTCTCCAAGTGGGGAGATTGTTAGTAAGGGGTCCTGAATGGAGAACACGAGCACCAGGAGATGAAACCTGAGGTGAGTTTCAGAAAGCTTTCCCGATCCCACGGTGTAGCATCCGCTGGGTTTCCAATGAGTGCTTTCGCTGTCGGAAGATTGCGTTGAACCTGGAGAGTTGGGACCCATGGAATGGGGAGCACGCAGGATTCCTTTCAAGGGTCTGCATTTGCTTTCCCAACCTCACCCATCGTCTCAGCCCCAAGAGTGTCCAGCATTATGTCTTCTGCCGCTGGGGCTGTAGATGTGGTCAATCCTGGTTGCATGCCAGTCCCTGAACGCATTTTGGAAGAATTTCTCTCTGTTTTGCCCTGCTTGTTTCTTCTTTATGTTGGAAATGTATCCTCAGAATGGGTCTGAGCTGATTTTCCCTGCTGGTTTTAGGCCGCTTTACACACACTTGATGCACTTACACAGAGATATCAAGACTTAGCTTTTAAGATGCTTACTAGTCGCATAGATACTTGTGCGATGAACAGGGTGTGTTGAGTCCAGTTGATTGAGCAAGGAGTAGGTCGTGTCCATTCCATATTCGGTTTTCGGAAGGGTGTCTGTGCTCATTTCAAACTCGAGTTTTATGCGTCACCCCACCTCACCTTTCCCCTGAAGCAGGCATAAGTGTGTTTTCTAAAAGCGTGACTCTGTTCTCTTTGGGGATTCATTTCATGGGGAGCGATTTTTACATTCCCTCGATAAGTGATATCATAAGTTTCTTTTTTGTGGGACTGATTTCACTGAGGATGATCGTACCTAAATCCACTCAGGATGCTGCTACCAGCCTCATGACGTGGATTTCATGGCTGAGTGACACTCCATTGGACCTACGTAGCACCACTTGTCCACTTGTCCACTTGTCGTTGTCCACTTGTCCACTCGTCTTTGTCCACTTGGCTCTTTCCTGGGATATGAAACGTGTACCGGAGTGGAGGTTCTTGTCAAGACAGCAGCCCTCAACTTTGGGGTCCCTGTGTCTGGTTGATTTTTTCATATTCCGAAGGTCAACGCCCATGTGTGGAAGTGCCCTATGCTCTGTGGTTCTGTGTTTTACATGGTTTGGGAAAGAGGATACACTTGTGAAGATTGGCTGTTGGCCATTGACATCCCGCCCATCAGCTTAACAAGGCTCCCTTGACTCCGTGGGCTGTCCTGCCTTTCCGGTTTTTAGACTTTTTTCGCCTGGCCCTTTTGCCCCGGGGGGGGGCGAGAGATTTCTTTGTAGTGCTGATTTGCTCTCCCAGGTTGCTTGGTTGGCCAAAAAGGGCGTATGCGTTTTTTCCTGAATATATTCAGGAAAAAACGCATACGCCCTTTTTGGCCAACCGCATCATTGTCCACGTTCTGGCGCTTTTCATGTGCTATCGGGGCCATTCCGATGTACCCGTTGACATCCGTTTCCTGCAATTCTGCCTTGCGTTCAGCGCCTGTTCGTAGCCTGACCTCAATATATTTTGGGGCGATAGTTATCGTTTAGAACTCTGCAGGTTTGGGAAGTGCAGTGCCCCTGAGCTCCATTTCCCAAGTCGCTTTTGTGTGAGTGGGACGCAACACGGCTGGATGGCTTCACGCCCTATTGTCGATCCGCGGTGGCAGGCTGAACCTCTGGTGAATTCTTCTTCGTGATGGGAAATGAGAGTGACATGTGCCCGACCAAACACCTCCAGCGAGTCTCTCATTGGTTCCCCCTCTTGCAGTTCATCCTGCGGACAAATTGCAGACGGTACGAAAGAGGCATGGAAAGGCGCCGAGTCTCCAAGTGGGGAGATTGTTAGTAAGGGGGCCTGAATGGAGAACACGAGCACCAGGAGATGAAAACTGAGGTGAGTTTCAGAAAGCTTTCCCGATCCCACGGTGTAGCATCCGCTGGGTTTCCAATGAGTGCTTTCGCTGTCGGAAGATTGCGTTGAACCTGGAGAGTTGGGACCCATGGAATGGGGAGCACGCAGGATTCCTTTCAAGGGTCTGCATTTGCTTTCCCAACCTAACCCATCGTCTCAGCCCCAAGAGTGTCAAGCCTTATGTCTTCTGCCGCTGGGGCTGTAGATGTGGTCAATCCTGGTTGCATGCCAGTCCCTGAACGCATTTTGGAAGAATTTCTCTCTGTTTTGCCCTGCTTGTTTCTTCTTTATGTTGGAAATGTATCCTCAGAATGGGTCTGAGCTGATTTTCCCTGCTGGTGTTAGTCCGCTTTACACACACTTGATGCACTTACACAGAGATATCAAGACTTAGCTTTTAAGATGCTTACTAGTCGCATAGATACTTGTGCGATGAACAGGGTCTGGTGAGTCCAGTTGATTGAGCAAGGAGTAGGTCGTGTCCATTCCATATTCGGTTTTCGGAAGGGTATCTGTGCTCATTTCAAACTCGAGTTTTATGTGTCACCCCACCTCACCTTTCCCCTGAAGCAGGCATAAGTGTGTTTTCTAAAAGCGTGACTCTGTTCTGTTTGGGGATTCATTTCATGGGGAGCGATTTTTACATTCCCTCGATAAGTGATATCATAAGTTTCTTTTTTTGTGGGACTGATTTCACTGAGGATGATCGTACCTAAATCCACTCAGGATGCTGCTACCAGCCTCATGACGTGGATTTCATGGCTGAGTGACACTGCATTGGACCTACGTAGCACCACTTGTCCACTTGTCCTCTTGTCGTTGTCCACTTGTCCACTCGTCTTTGTCCACTTGGCTCTTTCCTGGGATATGAAACGTGTACCGGAGTGGAGGTTCTTGTCAAGACAGCAGCCCTCAACTTTGGGGTCCCTGTGTCTGGTTGATTTTTTCATTTTCCCAAGGTCAACGCCCATGTGTGGAAGTGCCCTATGCTCTGTGGTTCTGTGTTTTACATGGTTTGGGAAAGAGGATACACTTGTGAAGATTGGCTGTTGGCCATTGACATCCCGCCCATCAGCTTAACAAGACTCCCTTGACTCCGTGGCCTGTCCTGCCTTTCTGGTTTTTAGACTTTTTTCGCCTGGCCCTTTTGCCCCGGGGGGTGGCGAGAGATTTCTTTGTAGTGCTGATTTGCTCTCCCAGGTTGCTTGGTTGGCCAAAAAGGGCGTATGCGTTTTTTCCTGAATATATTCAGGAAAAAACGCATACGCCCTTTTTGGCCAACCGCATCATTGTCCACGTTCTGGCGCTTTTCATGTGCTATCGGGGCCATTCCGATGTACCCGTTGACATCCGTTTCCTGCAATTCTGCCTTGCGTTCAACGCCTCTTCGTAGCCTGACCTCAATATATTTTGGGGCGATAGTTATCGTTTAGAACTCTGCAGGTTTGGGAAGTGCAGTGCCCCTGAGCTCCATTTCCCAAGTCGCTTTTGTGTGAGTGGGACGCAACACGGCTGGATGGCTTCACGCCCTATTGTCGATCCGGGGTGGC
Source organism: Kogia breviceps (assembly GCF_026419965.1). Taxonomy (NCBI): domain Eukaryota; kingdom Metazoa; phylum Chordata; class Mammalia; order Artiodactyla; family Physeteridae; genus Kogia; species Kogia breviceps. The sequence continues at coordinate 52,012,899 of NC_081315.1, read as the reverse complement.
AGGCTGAACCGCTGGTGAATTCTTCTTCGTGATGGGAAATGAGAGTGACATGTGCCCGACCAAACACCTCCAGCGAGTCTCTCATTGGTTCCCCCTCTTGCAGTTCATCCTGCGGACAAATTGCAGACGGTACGAAAGAGGCATGGAAAGGCGCCGAGTCTCCAAGTGGGGAGATTGTTAGTAAGGGGGCCTGAATGGAGAACACGAGCACCACGAGATGAAAACTGAGGTGAGTTTCAGAAAGCTTTCCCGATCCCACGGTGTAGCATCCGCTGGGTTTCCAATGAGTGCTTTCGCTGTCGGAAGATTGCGTTGAACCTGGAGAGTTGGGACCCATGGAATGGGGAGCACGCAGGATTCCTTTCAAGGGTCTGCATTTGCTTTCCCAACCTCACCCATCGTCTCAGCCCCAAGACTGTCCAGCCTTATGTCTTCTGCCGCTGGGGCTGTAGATGTGGTCAATCCTGGTTGCATGCCAGTCCCTGAACGCATTTTGGAAGAATTTCTCTCTGTTTTGCCCTGCTTGTTTCTTCTTTATGTTGGAAATGTATCCTCAGAATGGGTCTGAGCTGATTTTCCCTGCTGGTTTTAGGCCGCTTTACACACACTTGATGCACTTACACAGAGATATCAAGACTTAGCTTTTAAGATGCTTACTAGTCGGATAGATACTTGTGCGATGAACAGGGTCTGGTGAGTCCAGTTGATTGAGCAAGGAGTAGGTCGTGTCCATTCCATATTCGGTTTTCGGAAGGGTATCTGTGCTCATTTCAAACTCGAGTTTTATGCGTCACCCCACCTCACCTTTCCCCTGAAGCAGGCATAAGTGTGTTTTCTAAAAGCGTGACTCTGTTCTGTTTGGGGATTCAGTTCATGGGGAGCGATTTTTACATTCCCTCGATAAGCGATATCATAAGTTTCTTTTTTTGTGGGACTGATTTCACTGAGGATGATCGTACCTAAATCCACTCAGGATGCTGCTACCAGCCTCATGACGTGGATTTCATGGCTGAGTGACACTCCATTGGACCTACGTAGCACCACTTGTCCACTTGTCCACTTGTCGTTGTCCACTTGTCCACTCGTCTTTGTCCACTTGGCTCTTTCCTGGGATATGAAACGTGTACCGGAGTGGAGGTTCTTGTCAAGACAGCAGCCCTCAACTTTGGGGTCCCTGTGTCTGGTTGATTTTTTCATTTTCCCAAGGTCAACGCCCATGTGTGGAAGTGCCCTATGCTCTGTGGTTCTGTGTTTTACATGGTTTGGGAAAGAGGATACACTTGTGAAGATTGGCTGTTGGCCATTGACATCCCGCCCATCAGCTTAACAAGGCTCCCTTGACTCCGTGGCCTGTCCTGCCTTTCTGGTTTTTAGACTTTTTTCGCCTGGCCCTTTTGCCCCGGGGGTGGGGCGGGGGCGAGAGATTTCTTTGTAGTGCTGATTTGCTCTCCCAGGTTGCTTGGTTGGCCAAAAAGGGCGTATGCGTTTTTTCCTGAATATATTCAGGAAAAAACGCATACGCCCTTTTTGGCCAACCGCATCATTGTCCACGTTCTGGCGCTTTTCATGTGCTATCGGGGCCATTCCGATGTACCCGTTGACATCCGTTTCCTGCAGTTCTGCCTTGCGTTCAACGCCTCTTCGTAGCCTGACCTCAATATATTTTGGGGCGATAGTTATCGTTTAGAACTCTGCAGGTTTGGGAAGTGCAGTGCCCCTGAGCTCCATTTCCCAAGTCGCTTTTGTGTGAGTGGGACGCAACACGGCTGGATGGCTTCACGCCCTATTGTCGATCCGCGGTGGCAGGCTGAACCTCTGGTGAATTCTTCTTCGTGATGGGAAATGAGAGTGACATGTGCCCGACCAAACACCTCCAGCGAGTCTCTCATTGGTTCCCCCTCTTGCAGTTCATCCTGCGGACAAATTGCAGACGGTACGAAAGAGGCATGGAAAGGCGCCGAGTCTCCAAGTGGGGAGATTGTTAGTAAGGGGGCCTGAATGGAGAACACGAGCACCAGGAGATGAAAACTGAGGTGAGTTTCAGAAAGCTTTCCCGATCCCACGGTGTAGCATCCGCTGGGTTTCCAATGAGTGCTTTCGCTGTCGGAAGATTGCGTTGAACCTGGAGAGTTGGGACCCATGGAATGGGGAGCACGCAGGATTCCTTTCAAGGGTCTGCATTTGCTTTCCCAACCTCACCCATCGTCTCAGCCCCAAGACTGTCCAGCCTTATGTCTTCTGCCGCTGGGGCTGTAGATGTGGTCAATCCTGGTTGCATGCCAGTCCCTGAACGCATTTTGGAAGAATTTCTCTCTGTTTTGCCCTGCTTGTTTCTTCTTTATGTTGGAAATGTATCCTCAGAATGGGTCTGAGCTGATTTTCCCTGCTGGTTTTAGGCCGCTTTACACACACTTGATGCACTTACACAGAGATATCAAGCCTTAGCTTTTAAGATGCTTACTAGTCGCATAGATACTTGTGCGATGAACAGGGTCTGGTGAGTCCAGTTGATTGAGCAAGGAGTAGGTCGTGTCCATTCCATATTCGGTTTTCGGAAGGGTATCTGTGCTCATTTCAAACTCGAGTTTTATGCGTCACCCCACCTCACCTTTCCCCTGAAGCAGGCATAAGTGTGTTTTCTAAAAGCGTGACTCTGTTCTGTTTGGGGATTCCGTTCATGGGGAGCGATTTTTACATTCCCTCGATAAGTGATATCATAAGTTTCTTTTTTTGTGGGACTGATTTCACTGAGGATGATCGTACCTAAATCCACTCAGGATGCTGCTACCAGCCTCATGACGTGGATTTCATGGCTGAGTGACACTCCATTGGACCTACGTAGCACCACTTGTCCACTTGTCCACTTGTCGTTGTCCACTTGTCCACTCGTCTTTGTCCACTTGGCTCTTTCCTGGGATATGAAACGTGTACCGGAGTGGAGGTTCTTGTCAAGACAGCAGCCCTCAACTTTGGGGTCCCTGTGTCTGGTTGATTTTTTCATTTTCCCAAGGTCCACGCCCATGTGTGGAAGTGCCCTATGCTCTGTGGTTCTGTGTTTTACATGGTTTGGGAAAGAGGATACACTTGTGAAGATTGGCTGTTGGCCATTGACATCCCGCCCATCAGCTTAACAAGGCTCCCTTGACTCCGTGGCCTGTCCTGCCTTTCTGGTTTTTAGACTTTTTTCGCCTGGCCCTTTTGCCCCGGGGTGGGGGGGGCGAGAGATTTCTTTGTAGTGCTGATTTGCTCTCCCAGGTTGCTTGGTTGGCCAAAAAGGGCGTATGCGTTTTTTCCTGAATATATTCAGGAAAAAACGCATACGCCCTTTTTGGCCAACCGCATCATTGTCCTCGTTCTGGCGCTTTTCATGTGCTATCGGGGCCATTCCGATGTACCCGTTGACATCCGTTTCCTGCAGTTCTGCCTTGCGTTCAGCGCCTGTTCGTAGCCTGACCTCAATATATTTTGGGGCGATAGTTATCGTTTAGAACTCTGCAGGTTTGGGAAGTGCAGTGCCCCTGAGCTCCATTTCCCAAGTCGCTTTTGTGTGAGTGGGACGCAACACGGCTGGATGGCTTCACGCCCTATTGTCGATCCGCGGTGGCAGGCTGAACCTCTGGTGAATTCTTCTTCGTGATGGGAAATGAGAGTGACATGTGCCCGACCAAACACCTCCAGCGAGTCTCTCATTGGTTCCCCCTCTTGCAGTTCATCCTGCGGACAAATTGCAGACGGTACGAAAGAGGCATGGAAAGGCGCCGAGTCTCCAAGTGGGGAGATTGTTAGTAAGGGGGCCTGAATGGAGAACACGAGCACCAGGAGATGAAAACTGAGGTGAGTTTCAGAAAGCTTTCCCGATCCCACGGTGTAGCATCCGCTGGGTTTCCAATGAGTGCTTTCGCTGTCGGAAGATTGCGTTGAACCTGGAGAGTTGGGACCCATGGAATGGGGAGCACGCAGGATTCCTTTCAAGGGTCTGCATTTGCTTTCCCAACCTCACCCATCGTCTCAGCCCCAAGACTGTCCAGCCTTATGTCTTCTGCCGCTGGGGCTGTAGATGTGGTCAATCCTGGTTGCATGCCAGTCCCTGAACGCATTTTGGAAGAATTTCTCTCTGTTTTGCCCTGCTTGTTTCTTCTTTATGTTGGAAATGTATCCTCAGAATGGGTCTGAGCTGATTTTCCCTGCTGGTTTTAGGCCGCTTTACACACACTTGATGCACTTACACAGAGATATCAAGCCTTAGCTTTTAAGATGCTTACTAGTCGCATAGATACTTGTGCGATGAACAGGTTCTGGTGAGTCCAGTTGATTGAGCAAGGAGTAGGTCGTGTCCATTCCATATTCGGTTTTCGGAAGGGTATCTGTGCTCATTTCAAACTCGAGTTTTATGCGTCACCCCACCTCACCTTTCCCCTGAAGCAGGCATAAGTGTGTTTTCTAAAAGCGTGACTCTGTTCTGTTTGGGGATTCCGTTCATGGGGAGCGATTTTTACATTCCCTCGATAAGTGATATCATAAGTTTCTTTTTTTGTGGGACTGATTTCACTGAGGATGATCGTACCTAAATCCACTCAGGATGCTGCTACCAGCCTCATGACGTGGATTTCATGGCTGAGTGACACTGCATTGGACCTACGTAGCACCACTTGTCCACTTGTCCACTTGTCGTTGTCCACTTGTCCACTCGTCTTTGTCCACTTGGCTCTTTCCTGGGATATGAAACGTGTACCGGAGTGGAGGTTCTTGTCAAGACAGCAGCCCTCAACTTTGGGGTCCCTGTGTCTGGTTGATTTTTTCATTTTCCCAAGGTCCACGCCCATGTGTGGAAGTGCCCTATGCTCTGTGGTTCTGTGTTTTACATGGTTTGGGAAAGAGGATACACTTGTGAAGATTGGCTGTTGGCCATTGACATCCCGCCCATCAGCTTAACAAGGCTCCCTTGACTCCGTGGCCTGTCCTGCCTTTCTGGTTTTTAGACTTTTTTCGCCTGGCCCTTTTGCCCCGGGGTGGGGGGGGCGAGAGATTTCTTTGTAATGCTGATTTGCTCTCCCAGGTTGCTTGGTTGGCCAAAAAGGGCGTATGCGTTTTTTCCTGAATATATTCAGGAAAAAACGCATACGCCCTTTTTGGCCAACCGCATCATTGTCCTCGTTCTGGCGCTTTTCATGTGCTATCGGGGCCATTCCGATGTACCCGTTGACATCCGTTTCCTGCAGTTCTGCCTTGCGTTCAGCGCCTGTTCGTAGCCTGACCTCAATATATTTTGGGGCGATAGTTATCGTTTAGAACTCTGCAGGTTTGGGAAGTGCAGTGCCCCTGAGCTCCATTTCCCAAGTCGCTTTTGTGTGAGTGGGACGCAACACGGCTGGATGGCTTCACGCCCTATTGTCGATCCGCGGTGGCAGGCTGAACCTCTGGTGAATTCTTCTTCGTGATGGGAAATGAGAGTGACATGTGCCCGACCAAACACCTCCAGCGAGTCTCTCATTGGTTCCCCCTCTTGCAGTTCATCCTGCGGACAAATTGCAGACGGTACGAAAGAGGCATGGAAAGGCGCCGAGTCTCCAAGTGGGGAGATTGTTAGTAAGGGGGCCTGAATGGAGAACACGAGCACCAGGAGATGAAAACTGAGGTGAGTTTCAGAAAGCTTTCCCGATCCCACGGTGTAGCATCCGCTGGGTTTCCAATGAGTGCTTTCGCTGTCGGACGATTGCGTTGAACCTGGAGAGTTGGGACCCATGGAATGGGGAGCACGCAGGATTCCTTTCAAGGGTCTGCATTTGCTTTCCCAACCTCACCCATCGTCTCAGCCCCAAGAGTGTCCAGCCTTATGTCTTCTGCCGCTGGGGCTGTAGATGTGGTCAATCCTGGTTGCATGCCAGTCCCTGAACGCATTTTGGAAGAATTTCTCTCTGTTTTGCCCTGCTTGTTTCTTCTTTATGTTGGAAATGTATCCTCAGAATGGGTCTGAGCTGATTTTCCCTGCTGGTTTTAGGACGCTTTACACACACTTGATGCACTTACACAGAGATATCAAGCCTTAGCTTTTAAGATGCTTACTAGTCGCATAGATACTTGTGCGATGAACAGGGTCTGGTGAGTCCAGTTGATTGAGCAAGGAGTAGGTCGTGTCCATTCCATATTCGGTTTTCGGAAGGGTATCTGTGCTCATTTCAAACTCGAGTTTTATGCGTCACCCCACCTCACCTTTCCCCTGAAGCAGGCATAAGTGTGTTTTCTAAAAGCGTGACTCTGTTCTGTTTGGGGATTCATTTCATGGGGAGCGATTTTTACATTCCCTCGATAAGTGATATCATAAGTTTCTTTTTTTGTGGGACTGATTTCACTGAGGATGATCGTACCTAAATCCACTCAGGATGCTGCTACCAGCCTCATGACGTGGATTTCATGGCTGAGTGACACTCCATTGGACCTACGTAGCACCACTTGTCCACTTGTCCACTTGTCGTTGTCCACTTGTCCACTCGTCTTTGTCCACTTGGCTCTTTCCTGGGATATGAAACGTGTACCGGAGTGGAGGTTCTTGTCAAGACAGCAGCCCTCAACTTTGGGGTCCCTGTGTCTGGTTGATTTTTTCATTTTCCCAAGGTCAACGCCCATGTGTGGAAGTGCCCTATGCTCTGTGGTTCTGTGTTTTACATGGTTTGGGAAAGAGGATACACTTGTGAAGATTGGCTGTTGGCCATTGACATCCCGCCCATCAGCTTAACAAGGCTCCCTTGACTCCGTGGCCTGTCCTGCCTTTCTGGTTTTTAGACTTTTTTCGCCTGGCCCTTTTGCCCCGGGGTGGGGGGGGCGAGAGATTTCTTTGTAGTGCTGATTTGCTCTCCCAGGTTGCTTGGTTGGCCAAAAAGGGCGTATGCGTTTTTTCCTGAATATATTCAGGAAAAAACGCATACGCCCTTTTTGGCCAACCGCATCATTGTCCACGTTCTGGCGCTTTTCATGTGCTATCGGGGCCATTCCGATGTACCCGTTGACATCCGTTTCCTGAAATTCTGCTTTGCGTTCAACGCCTCTTCGTAGCCTGACCTCAATATATTTTGGGGCGATAGTTATCGTTTAGAACTCTGCAGGTTTGGGAAGTGCAGTGCCCCTGAGCTCCATTTCGCAAGTCGCTTTTGTGTGAGTGGGACGCAACACGGCTGGATGGCTTCACGCCCTATTGTCGATCCGCCGTGGCAGGCTGAACCTCTGGTGAATTCTTCTTCGTGATGGGAAATGAGAGTGACATGTGCCCGACCAAACACCTCCAGCGAGTCTCTCATTGGTTCCCCCTCTTGCAGTTCATCCTGCGGACAAATTGCAGACGGTACGAAAGAGGCATGGAAAGGCGCCGAGTCTCCAAGTGGGGAGATTGTTAGTAAGGGGGCCTGAATGGAGAACACGAGCACCAGGAGATGAAAACTGAGGTGAGTTTCAGAAAGCTTTCCCGATCCCACGGTGTAGCATCCGCTGGGTTTCCAATGAGTGCTTTCGCTGTCGGAAGATTGCGTTGAACCTGGAGAGTTGGGACCCATGGAATGGGGAGCACGCAGGATTCCTTTCAAGGGTCTGCATTTGCTTTCCCAACCTCACCCATCGTCTCAGCCCCAAGAGTGTCCAGCCTTATGTCTTCTGCCGCTGGGGCTGTAGATGTGGTCAATCCTGGTTGCATGCCAGTCCCTGAACGCATTTTGGAAGAATTTCTCTCTGTTTTGCCCTGCTTGTTTCTTCTTTATGTTGGAAATGTATCCTCAGAATGGGTCTGAGCTGATTTTCCCTGCTGGTTTTAGGACGCTTTACACACACTTGATGCACTTACACAGAGATATCAAGCCTTAGCTTTTAAGATGCTTACTAGTCGCATAGATACTTGTGCGATGAACAGGGTCTGGTGAGTCCAGTTGATTGAGCAAGGAGTAGGTCGTGTCCATTCCATATTCGGTTTTCGGAAGGGTATCTGTGCTCATTTCAAACTCGAGTTTTATGCGTCACCCCACCTCACCTTTCCCCTGAAGCAGGCATAAGTGTGTTTTCTAAAAGCGTGACTCTGTTCTGTTTGGGGATTCATTTCATGGGGAGCGATTTTTACATTCCCTCGATAAGTGATATCATAAGTTTCTTTTTTTGTGGGACTGATTTCACTGAGGATGATCGTACCTAAATCCACTCAGGATGCTGCTACCAGCCTCATGACGTGGATTTCATGGCTGAGTGACACTCCATTGGACCTACGTAGCACCACTTGTCCACTTGTCCACTTGTCGTTGTCCACTTGTCCACTCGTCTTTGTCCACTTGGCTCTTTCCTGGGATATGAAACGTGTACCGGAGTGGAGGTTCTTGTCAAGACAGCAGCCCTCAACTTTGGGGTCCCTGTGTCTGGTTGATTTTTTCATTTTCCCAAGGTCAACGCCCATGTGTGGAAGTGCCCTATGCTCTGTGGTTCTGTGTTTTACATGGTTTGGGAAAGAGGATACACTTGTGGAGATTGGCTGTTGGCCATTGACATCCCGCCCATCAGCTTAACAAGGCTCCCTTGACTCCGTGGCCTGTCCTGCCTTTCTGGTTTTTAGACTTTTTTCGCCTGGCCCTTTTGCCCCGGGGTGGGGGGGGCGAGAGATTTCTTTGTAGTGCTGATTTGCTCTCCCAGGTTGCTTGGTTGGCCAAAAAGGGCGTATGCGTTTTTTCCTGAATATATTCAGGAAAAAACGCATACGCCCTTTTTGGCCAACCGCATCATTGTCCACGTTCTGGCGCTTTTCATGTGCTATCGGGGCCATTCCGATGTACCCGTTGACATCCGTTTCCTGAAATTCTGCCTTGCGTTCAACGCCTCTTCGTAGCCTGACCTCAATATATTTTGGGGCGATAGTTATCGTTTAGAACTCTGCAGGTTTGGGAAGTGCAGTGCCCCTGAGCTCCATTTCGCAAGTCGCTTTTGTGTGAGTGGGACGCAACACGGCTGGATGGCTTCACGCCCTATTGTCGATCCGCCGTGGCAGGCTGAACCTCTGGTGAATTCTTCTTCGTGATGGGAAATGAGAGTGACATGTGCCCGACCAAACACCTCCAGCGAGTCTCTCATTGGTTCCCCCTCTTGCAGTTCATCCTGCGGACAAATTGCAGACGGTACGAAAGAGGCATGGAAAGGCGCCGAGTCTCCAAGTGGGGAGATTGTTAGTAAGGGGGCCTGAATGGAGAACACGAGCACCAGGAGATGAAAACTGAGGTGAGTTTCAGAAAGCTTTCCCGATCCCACGGTGTAGCATCCGCTGGGTTTCCAATGAGTGCTTTCGCTGTCGGAAGATTGCGTTGAACCTGGAGAGTTGGGACCCATGGAATGGGGAGCACGCAGGATTCCTTTCAAGGGTCTGCATTTGCTTTCCCAACCTCACCCATCGTCTCAGCCCCAAGACTGTCCAGCCTTATGTCTTCTGCCGCTGGGGCTGTAGATGTGGTCAATCCTGGTTGCATGCCAGTCCCTGAACGCATTTTGGAAGAATTTCTCTCTGTTTTGCCCTGCTTGTTTCTTCTTTATGTTGGAAATGTATCCTCAGAATGGGTCTGAGCTGATTTTCCCTGCTGGTTTTAGGCCGCTTTACACACACTTGATGCACTTACACAGAGATATCAAGCCTTAGCTTTTAAGATGCTTACTAGTCGCATAGATACTTGTGCGATGAACAGGGTCTGGTGAGTCCAGTTGATTGAGCAAGGAGTAGGTCGTGTCCATTCCATATTCGGTTTTCGGAAGGGTATCTGTGCTCATTTCAAACTCGAGTTTTATGCGTCACCCCACCTCACCTTTCCCCTGAAGCAGGCATAAGTGTGTTTTCTAAAAGCGTGACTCTGTTCTGTTTGGGGATTCATTTCATGGGGAGCGATTTTTACATTCCCTCGATAAGTGATATCATAAGTTTCTTTTTTTGTGGGACTGATTTCACTGAGGATGATCGTACCTAAATCCACTCAGGATGCTGCTACCAGCCTCATGACGTGGATTTCATGGCTGAGTGACACTCCATTGGACCTACGTAGCACCACTTGTCCACTTGTCCACTTGTCGTTGTCCACTTGTCCACTCGTCTTTGTCCACTTGGCTCTTTCCTGGGATATGAAACGTGTACCGGAGTGGAGGTTCTTGTCAAGACAGCAGCCCTCAACTTTGGGGTCCCTGTGTCTGGTTGATTTTTTCATTTTCCCAAGGTCAACGCCCATGTGTGGAAGTGCCCTATGCTCTGTGGTTCTGTGTTTTACATGGTTTGGGAAAGAGGATACACTTGTGGAGATTGGCTGTTGGCCATTGACATCCCGCCCATCAGCTTAACAAGGCTCCCTTGACTCCGTGGCCTGTCCTGCCTTTCTGGTTTTTAGACTTTTTTCGCCTGGCCCTTTTGCCCCGGGGTGGGGGGGGCGAGAGATTTCTTTGTAGTGCTGATTTGCTCTCCCAGGTTGCTTGGTTGGCCAAAAAGGGCGTATGCGTTTTTTCCTGAATATATTCAGGAAAAAACGCATACGCCCTTTTTGGCCAACCGCATCATTGTCCACGTTCTGGCGCTTTTCATGTGCTATCGGGGCCATTCCGATGTACCCGTTGACATCCGTTTCCTGAAATTCTGCCTTGCGTTCAACGCCTCTTCGTAGCCTGACCTCAATATATTTTGGGGCGATAGTTATCGTTTAGAACTCTGCAGGTTTGGGAAGTGCAGTGCCCCTGAGCTCCATTTCGCAAGTCGCTTTTGTGTGAGTGGGACGCAACACGGCTGGATGGCTTCACGCCCTATTGTCGATCCGCCGTGGCAGGCTGAACCTCTGGTGAATTCTTCTTCGTGATGGGAAATGAGAGTGACATGTGCCCGACCAAACACCTCCAGCGAGTCTCTCATTGGTTCCCCCTCTTGCAGTTCATCCTGCGGACAAATTGCAGACGGTACGAAAGAGGCATGGAAAGGCGCCGAGTCTCCAAGTGGGGAGATTGTTAGTAAGGGGGCCTGAATGGAGAACACGAGCACCAGGAGATGAAAACTGAGGTGAGTTTCAGAAAGCTTTCCCGATCCCACGGTGTAGCATCCGCTGGGTTTCCAATGAGTGCTTTCGCTGTCGGAAGATTGCGTTGAACCTGGAGAGTTGGGACCCATGGAATGGGGAGCACGCAGGATTCCTTTCAAGGGTCTGCATTTGCTTTCCCAACCTCACCCATCGTCTCAGCCCCAAGACTGTCCAGCCTTATGTCTTCTGCCGCTGGGGCTGTAGATGTGGTCAATCCTGGTTGCATGCCAGTCCCTGAACGCATTTTGGAAGAATTTCTCTCTGTTTTGCCCTGCTTGTTTCTTCTTTATGTTGGAAATGTATCCTCAGAATGGGTCTGAGCTGATTTTCCCTGCTGGTTTTAGGCCGCTTTACACACACTTGATGCACTTACACAGAGATATCAAGCCTTAGCTTTTAAGATGCTTACTAGTCGCATAGATACTTGTGCGATGAACAGGGTCTGGTGAGTCCAGTTGATTGAGCAAGGAGTAGGTCGTGTCCATTCCATATTCGGTTTTCGGAAGGGTATCTGTGCTCATTTCAAACTCGAGTTTTATGCGTCACCCCACCTCACCTTTCCCCTGAAGCAGGCATAAGTGTGTTTTCTAAAAGCGTGACTCTGTTCTGTTTGGGGATTCATTTCATGGGGAGCGATTTTTACATTCCCTCGATAAGTGATATCATAAGTTTCTTTTTTTGTGGGACTGATTTCACTGAGGATGATCGTACCTAAATCCACTCAGGATGCTGCTACCAGCCTCATGACGTGGATTTCATGGCTGAGTGACACTCCATTGGACCTACGTAGCACCACTTGTCCACTTGTCCACTTGTCGTTGTCCACTTGTCCACTCGTCTTTGTCCACTTGGCTCTTTCCTGGGATATGAAACGTGTACCGGAGTGGAGGTTCTTGTCAAGACAGCAGCCCTCAACTTTGGGGTCCCTGTGTCTGGTTGATTTTTTCATTTTCCCAAGGTCAACGCCCATGTGTGGAAGTGCCCTATGCTCTGTGGTTCTGTGTTTTACATGGTTTGGGAAAGAGGATACACTTGTGGAGATTGGCTGTTGGCCATTGACATCCCGCCCATCAGCTTAACAAGGCTCCCTTGACTCCGTGGCCTGTCCTGCCTTTCTGGTTTTTAGACTTTTTTCGCCTGGCCCTTTTGCCCCGGGGTGGGGGGGGCGAGAGATTTCTTTGTAGTGCTGATTTGCTCTCCCAGGTTGCTTGGTTGGCCAAAAAGGGCGTATGCGTTTTTTCCTGAATATATTCAGGAAAAAACGCATACGCCCTTTTTGGCCAACCGCATCATTGTCCACGTTCTGGCGCTTTTCATGTGCTATCGGGGCCATTCCGATGTACCCGTTGACATCCGTTTCCTGAAATTCTGCCTTGCGTTCAACGCCTCTTCGTAGCCTGACCTCAATATATTTTGGGGCGATAGTTATCGTTTAGAACTCTGCAGGTTTGGGAAGTGCAGTGCCCCTGAGCTCCATTTCGCAAGTCGCTTTTGTGTGAGTGGGACGCAACACGGCTGGATGGCTTCACGCCCTATTGTCGATCCGCCGTGGCAGGCTGAACCTCTGGTGAATTCTTCTTCGTGATGGGAAATGAGAGTGACATGTGCCCGACCAAACACCTCCAGCGAGTCTCTCATTGGTTCCCCCTCTTGCAGTTCATCCTGCGGACAAATTGCAGACGGTACGAAAGAGGCATGGAAAGGCGCCGAGTCTCCAAGTGGGGAGATTGTTAGTAAGGGGGCCTGAATGGAGAACACGAGCACCAGGAGATGAAAACTGAGGTGAGTTTCAGAAAGCTTTCCCGATCCCACGGTGTAGCATCCGCTGGGTTTCCAATGAGTGCTTTCGCTGTCGGAAGATTGCGTTGAACCTGGAGAGTTGGGACCCATGGAATGGGGAGCACGCAGGATTCCTTTCAAGGGTCTGCATTTGCTTTCCCAACCTCACCCATCGTCTCAGCCCCAAGACTGTCCAGCCTTATGTCTTCTGCCGCTGGGGCTGTAGATGTGGTCAATCCTGGTTGCATGCCAGTCCCTGAACGCATTTTGGAAGAATTTCTCTCTGTTTTGCCCTGCTTGTTTCTTCTTTATGTTGGAAATGTATCCTCAGAATGGGTCTGAGCTGATTTTCCCTGCTGGTTTTAGGCCGCTTTACACACACTTGATGCACTTACACAGAGATATCAAGCCTTAGCTTTTAAGATGCTTACTAGTCGCATAGATACTTGTGCGATGAACAGGGTCTGGTGAGTCCAGTTGATTGAGCAAGGAGTAGGTCGTGTCCATTCCATATTCGGTTTTCGGAAGGGTATCTGTGCTCATTTCAAACTCGAGTTTTATGCGTCACCCCACCTCACCTTTCCCCTGAAGCAGGCATAAGTGTGTTTTCTAAAAGCGTGACTCTGTTCTGTTTGGGGATTCATTTCATGGGGAGCGATTTTTACATTCCCTCGATAAGTGATATCATAAGTTTCTTTTTTTGTGGGACTGATTTCACTGAGGATGATCGTACCTAAATCCACTCAGGATGCTGCTACCAGCCTCATGACGTGGATTTCATGGCTGAGTGACACTCCATTGGACCTACGTAGCACCACTTGTCCACTTGTCCACTTGTCGTTGTCCACTTGTCCACTCGTCTTTGTCCACTTGGCTCTTTCCTGGGATATGAAACGTGTACCGGAGTGGAGGTTCTTGTCAAGACAGCAGCCCTCAACTTTGGGGTCCCTGTGTCTGGTTGATTTTTTCATTTTCCCAAGGTCAACGCCCATGTGTGGAAGTGCCCTATGCTCTGTGGTTCTGTGTTTTACATGGTTTGGGAAAGAGGATACACTTGTGAAGATTGGCTGTTGGCCATTGACATCCCGCCCATCAGCTTAACAAGGCTCCCTTGACTCCGTGGCCTGTCCTGCCTTTCTGGTTTTTAGACTTTTTTCGCCTGGCCCTTTTGCCCCGGGGTGGGGGGGGCGAGAGATTTCTTTGTAGTGCTGATTTGCTCTCCCAGGTTGCTTGGTTGGCCAAAAAGGGCGTATGCGTTTTTTCCTGAATATATTCAGGAAAAAACGCATACGCCCTTTTTGGCCAACCGCATCATTGTCCACGTTCTGGCGCTTTTCATGTGCTATCGGGGCCATTCCGATGTACCCGTTGACATCCGTTTCCTGCAATTCTGCCTTGCGTTCAACGCCTCTTCGTAGCCTGACCTCAATATATTTTGGGGCGATAGTTATCGTTTAGAACTCTGCAGGTTTGGGAAGTGCAGTGCCCCTGAGCTCCATTTCGCAAGTCGCTTTTGTGTGAGTGGGACGCAACACGGCTGGATGGCTTCACGCCCTATTGTCGATCCGCCGTGGCAGGCTGAACCTCTGGTGAATTCTTCTTCGTGATGGGAAATGAGAGTGACATGTGCCCGACCAAACACCTCCAGCGAGTCTCTCATTGGTTCCCCCTCTTGCAGTTCATCCTGCGGACAAATTGCAGACGGTACGAAAGAGGCATGGAAAGGCGCCGAGTCTCCAAGTGGGGAGATTGTTAGTAAGGGGGCCTGAATGGAGAACACGAGCACCAGGAGATGAAAACTGAGGTGAGTTTCAGAAAGCTTTCCCGATCCCACGGTGTAGCATCCGCTGGGTTTCCAATGAGTGCTTTCGCTGTCGGAAGATTGCGTTGAACCTGGAGAGTTGGGACCCATGGAATGGGGAGCACGCAGGATTCCTTTCAAGGGTCTGCATTTGCTTTCCCAACCTCACCCATCGTCTCAGCCCCAAGAGTGTCCAGCCTTATGTCTTCTGCCGCTGGGGCTGTAGATGTGGTCAATCCTGGTTGCATGCCAGTCCCTGAACGCATTTTGGAAGAATTTCTCTCTGTTTTGCCCTGCTTGTTTCTTCTTTATGTTGGAAATGTATCCTCAGAATGGGTCTGAGCTGATTTTCCCTGCTGGTTTTAGGACGCTTTACACACACTTGATGCACTTACACAGAGATATCAAGCCTTAGCTTTTAAGATGCTTACTTGTCGCATAGATACTTGTGCGATGAACAGGGTCTGGTGAGTCCAGTTGATTGAGCAAGGAGTAGGTCGTGTCCATTCCATATTCGGTTTTCGGAAGGGTATCTGTGCTCATTTCAAACTCGAGTTTTATGCGTCACCCCACCTCACCTTTCCCCTGAAGCAGGCATAAGTGTGTTTTCTAAAAGCGTGACTCTGTTCTGTTTGGGGATTCATTTCATGGGGAGCGATTTTTACATTCCCTCGATAAGTGATATCATAAGTTTCTTTTTTTGTGGGACTGATTTCACTGAGGATGATCGTACCTAAATCCACTCAGGATGCTGCTACCAGCCTCATGACGTGGATTTCATGGCTGAGTGACACTCCATTGGACCTACGTAGCACCACTTGTCCACTTGTCCACTTGTCGTTGTCCACTTGTCCACTCGTCTTTGTCCACTTGGCTCTTTCCTGGGATATGAAACGTGTACCGGAGTGGAGGTTCTTGTCAAGACAGCAGCCCTCAACTTTGGGGTCCCTGTGTCTGGTTGATTTTTTCATTTTCCCAAGGTCAACGCCCATGTGTGGAAGTGCCCTATGCTCCGTGGTTCTGTGTTTTACATGGTTTGGGAAAGAGGATACACTTGTGAAGATTGGCTGTTGGCCATTGACATCCCGCCCATCAGCTTAACAAGGCTCCCTTGACTCCGTGGCCTGTCCTGCCTTTCTGGTTTTTAGACTTTTTTCGCCTGGCCCTTTTGCCCCGGGGGTGGGGCGGGGGCGAGAGATTTCTTTGTAGTGCTGATTTGCTCTCCCAGGTTGCTTGGTTGGCCAAAAAGGGCGTATGCGTTTTTTCCTGAATATATTCAGGAAAAAACGCATACGCCCTTTTTGGCCAACCGCATCATTGTCCACGTTCTGGCGCTTTTCATGTGCTATCGGGGCCATTCCGATGTACCCGTTGACATCCGTTTCCTGAAATTCTGCTTTGCGTTCAACGCCTCTTCGTAGCCTGACCTCAATATATTTTGGGGCGATAGTTATCGTTTAGAACTCTGCAGGTTTGGGAAGTGCAGTGCCCCTGAGCTCCATTTCGCAAGTCGCTTTTGTGTGAGTGGGACGCAACACGGCTGGATGGCTTCACGCCCTATTGTCGATCCGCCGTGGCAGGCTGAACCTCTGGTGAATTCTTCTTCGTGATGGGAAATGAGAGTGACATGTGCCCGACCAAACACCTCCAGCGAGTCTCTCATTGGTTCCCCCTCTTGCAGTTCATCCTGCGGACAAATTGCAGACGGTACGAAAGAGGCATGGAAAGGCGCCGAGTCTCCAAGTGGGGAGATTGTTAGTAAGGGGGCCTGAATGGAGAACACGAGCACCAGGAGATGAAAACTGAGGTGAGTTTCAGAAAGCTTTCCCGATCCCACGGTGTAGCATCCGCTGGGTTTCCAATGAGTGCTTTCGCTGTCGGAAGATTGCGTTGAACCTGGAGAGTTGGGACCCATGGAATGGGGAGCACGCAGGATTCCTTTCAAGGGTCTGCATTTGCTTTCCCAACCTCACCCATCGTCTCAGCCCCAAGAGTGTCCAGCCTTATGTCTTCTGCCGCTGGGGCTGTAGATGTGGTCAATCCTGGTTGCATGCCAGTCCCTGAACGCATTTTGGAAGAATTTCTCTCTGTTTTGCCCTGCTTGTTTCTTCTTTATGTTGGAAATGTATCCTCAGAATGGGTCTGAGCTGATTTTCCCTGCTGGTTTTAGGACGCTTTACACACACTTGATGCACTTACACAGAGATATCAAGCCTTAGCTTTTAAGATGCTTACTAGTCGCATAGATACTTGTGCGATGAACAGGGTCTGGTGAGTCCAGTTGATTGAGCAAGGAGTAGGTCGTGTCCATTCCATATTCGGTTTTCGGAAGGGTATCTGTGCTCATTTCAAACTCGAGTTTTATGCGTCACCCCACCTCACCTTTCCCCTGAAGCAGGCATAAGTGTGTTTTCTAAAAGCGTGACTCTGTTCTGTTTGGGGATTCATTTCATGGGGAGCGATTTTTACATTCCCTCGATAAGTGATATCATAAGTTTCTTTTTTTGTGGGACTGATTTCACTGAGGATGATCGTACCTAAATCCACTCAGGATGCTGCTACCAGCCTCATGACGTGGATTTCATGGCTGAGTGACACTCCATTGGACCTACGTAGCACCACTTGTCCACTTGTCCACTTGTCGTTGTCCACTTGTCCACTCGTCTTTGTCCACTTGGCTCTTTCCTGGGATATGAAACGTGTACCGGAGTGGAGGTTCTTGTCAAGACAGCAGCCCTCAACTTTGGGGTCCCTGTGTCTGGTTGATTTTTTCATTTTCCCAAGGTCAACGCCCATGTGTGGAAGTGCCCTATGCTCTGTGGTTCTGTGTTTTACATGGTTTGGGAAAGAGGATACACTTGTGGAGATTGGCTGTTGGCCATTGACATCCCGCCCATCAGCTTAACAAGGCTCCCTTGACTCCGTGGCCTGTCCTGCCTTTCTGGTTTTTAGACTTTTTTCGCCTGGCCCTTTTGCCCCGGGGTGGGGGGGGCGAGAGATTTCTTTGTAGTGCTGATTTGCTCTCCCAGGTTGCTTGGTTGGCCAAAAAGGGCGTATGCGTTTTTTCCTGAATATATTCAGGAAAAAACGCATACGCCCTTTTTGGCCAACCGCATCATTGTCCACGTTCTGGCGCTTTTCATGTGCTATCGGGGCCATTCCGATGTACCCGTTGACATCCGTTTCCTGAAATTCTGCCTTGCGTTCAACGCCTCTTCGTAGCCTGACCTCAATATATTTTGGGGCGATAGTTATCGTTTAGAACTCTGCAGGTTTGGGAAGTGCAGTGCCCCTGAGCTCCATTTCGCAAGTCGCTTTTGTGTGAGTGGGACGCAACACGGCTGGATGGCTTCACGCCCTATTGTCGATCCGCCGTGGCAGGCTGAACCTCTGGTGAATTCTTCTTCGTGATGGGAAATGAGAGTGACATGTGCCCGACCAAACACCTCCAGCGAGTCTCTCATTGGTTCCCCCTCTTGCAGTTCATCCTGCGGACAAATTGCAGACGGTACGAAAGAGGCATGGAAAGGCGCCGAGTCTCCAAGTGGGGAGATTGTTAGTAAGGGGGCCTGAATGGAGAACACGAGCACCAGGAGATGAAAACTGAGGTGAGTTTCAGAAAGCTTTCCCGATCCCACGGTGTAGCATCCGCTGGGTTTCCAATGAGTGCTTTCGCTGTCGGAAGATTGCGTTGAACCTGGAGAGTTGGGACCCATGGAATGGGGAGCACGCAGGATTCCTTTCAAGGGTCTGCATTTGCTTTCCCAACCTCACCCATCGTCTCAGCCCCAAGACTGTCCAGCCTTATGTCTTCTGCCGCTGGGGCTGTAGATGTGGTCAATCCTGGTTGCATGCCAGTCCCTGAACGCATTTTGGAAGAATTTCTCTCTGTTTTGCCCTGCTTGTTTCTTCTTTATGTTGGAAATGTATCCTCAGAATGGGTCTGAGCTGATTTTCCCTGCTGGTTTTAGGACGCTTTACACACACTTGATGCACTTACACAGAGATATCAAGCCTTAGCTTTTAAGATGCTTACTAGTCGCATAGATACTTGTGCGATGAACAGGGTCTGGTGAGTCCAGTTGATTGAGCAAGGAGTAGGTCGTGTCCATTCCATATTCGGTTTTCGGAAGGGTATCTGTGCTCATTTCAAACTCGAGTTTTATGCGTCACCCCACCTCACCTTTCCCCTGAAGCAGGCATAAGTGTGTTTTCTAAAAGCGTGACTCTGTTCTGTTTGGGGATTCATTTCATGGGGAGCGATTTTTACATTCCCTCGATAAGTGATATCATAAGTTTCTTTTTTTGTGGGACTGATTTCACTGAGGATGATCGTACCTAAATCCACTCAGGATGCTGCTACCAGCCTCATGACGTGGATTTCATGGCTGAGTGACACTCCATTGGACCTACGTAGCACCACTTGTCCACTTGTCCACTTGTCGTTGTCCACTTGTCCACTCGTCTTTGTCCACTTGGCTCTTTCCTGGGATATGAAACGTGTACCGGAGTGGAGGTTCTTGTCAAGACAGCAGCCCTCAACTTTGGGGTCCCTGTGTCTGGTTGATTTTTTCATTTTCCCAAGGTCAACGCCCATGTGTGGAAGTGCCCTATGCTCTGTGGTTCTGTGTTTTACATGGTTTGGGAAAGAGGATACACTTGTGGAGATTGGCTGTTGGCCATTGACATCCCGCCCATCAGCTTAACAAGGCTCCCTTGACTCCGTGGCCTGTCCTGCCTTTCTGGTTTTTAGACTTTTTTCGCCTGGCCCTTTTGCCCCGGGGTGGGGGGGGCGAGAGATTTCTTTGTAGTGCTGATTTGCTCTCCCAGGTTGCTTGGTTGGCCAAAAAGGGCGTATGCGTTTTTTCCTGAATATATTCAGGAAAAAACGCATACGCCCTTTTTGGCCAACCGCATCATTGTCCACGTTCTGGCGCTTTTCATGTGCTATCGGGGCCATTCCGATGTACCCGTTGACATCCGTTTCCTGAAATTCTGCCTTGTGTTCAATGCCTCTTCGTAGCCTGACCTCAATATATTTTGGGGCGATAGTTATCGTTTAGAACTCTGCAGGTTTGGGAAGTGCAGTGCCCCTGAGCTCCATTTCGCAAGTCGCTTTTGTGTGAGTGGGACGCAACACGGCTGGATGGCTTCACGCCCTATTGTCGATCCGCCGTGGCAGGCTGAACCTCTGGTGAATTCTTCTTCGTGATGGGAAATGAGAGTGACATGTGCCCGACCAAACACCTCCAGCGAGTCTCTCATTGGTTCCCCCTCTTGCAGTTCATCCTGCGGACAAATTGCAGACGGTACGAAAGAGGCATGGAAAGGCGCCGAGTCTCCAAGTGGGGAGATTGTTAGTAAGGGGGCCTGAATGGAGAACACGAGCAGCAGGAGATGAAAACTGAGGTGAGTTTCAGAAAGCTTTCCCGATCCCACGGTGTAGCATCCGCTGGGTTTCCAATGAGTGCTTTCGCTGTCGGAAGATTGCGTTGAACCTGGAGAGTTGGGACCCATGGAATGGGGAGCACGCAGGATTCCTTTCAAGGGTCTGCATTTGCTTTCCCAACCTCACCCATCGTCTCAGCCCCAAGAGTGTCCAGCCTTATGTCTTCTGCCGCTGGGGCTGTAGATGTGGTCAATCCTGGTTGCATGCCAGTCCCTGAACGCATTTTGGAAGAATTTCTCTCTGTTTTGCCCTGCTTGTTTCTTCTTTATGTTGGAAATGTATCCTCAGAATGGGTCTGAGCTGATTTTCCCTGCTGGTTTTAGGCCGCTTTACACACACTTGATGCACTTACACAGAGATATCAAGCCTTAGCTTTTAAGATGCTTACTAGTCGCATAGATACTTGTGCGATGAACAGGGTCTGGTGAGTCCAGTTGATTGAGCAAGGAGTAGGTCGTGTCCATTCCATATTCGGTTTTCGGAAGGGTATCTGTGCTCATTTCAAACTCGAGTTTTATGCGTCACCCCACCTCACCTTTCCCCTGAAGCAGGCATAAGTGTGTTTTCTAAAAGCGTGACTCTGTTCTGTTTGGGGATTCATTTCATGGGGAGCGATTTTTACATTCCCTCGATAAGTGATATCATAAGTTTCTTTTTTTGTGGGACTGATTTCACTGAGGATGATCGTACCTAAATCCACTCAGGATGCTGCTACCAGCCTCATGACGTGGATTTCATGGCTGAGTGACACTCCATTGGACCTACGTAGCACCACTTGTCCACTTGTCCACTTGTCATTGTCCACTTGTCCACTCGTCTTTGTCCACTTGGCTCTTTCCTGGGATATGAAACGTGTACCGGAGTGGAGGTTCTTGTCAAGACAGCAGCCCTCAACTTTGGGGTCCCTGTGTCTGGTTGATTTTTTCATTTTCCCAAGGTCAACGCCCATGTGTGGAAGTGCCCTATGCTCTGTGGTTCTGTGTTTTACATGGTTTGGGAAAGAGGATACACTTGTGGAGATTGGCTGTTGGCCATTGACATCCCGCCCATCAGCTTAACAAGGCTCCCTTGACTCCGTGGCCTGTCCTGCCTTTCTGGTTTTTAGACTTTTTTCGCCTGGCCCTTTTGCCCCGGGGTGGGGGGGGCGAGAGATTTCTTTGTAGTGCTGATTTGCTCTCCCAGGTTGCTTGGTTGGCCAAAAAGGGCGTATGCGTTTTTTCCTGAATATATTCAGGAAAAAACGCATACGCCCTTTTTGGCCAACCGCATCATTGTCCACGTTCTGGCGCTTTTCATGTGCTATCGGGGCCATTCCGATGTACCCGTTGACATCCGTTTCCTGAAATTCTGCCTTGCGTTCAACGCCTCTTCGTAGCCTGACCTCAATATATTTTGGGGCGATAGTTATCGTTTAGAACTCTGCAGGTTTGGGAAGTGCAGTGCCCCTGAGCTCCATTTCGCAAGTCGCTTTTGTGTGAGTGGGACGCAACACGGCTGGATGGCTTCACGCCCTATTGTCGATCCGCCGTGGCAGGCTGAACCTCTGGTGAATTCTTCTTCGTGATGGGAAATGAGAGTGACATGTGCCCGACCAAACACCTCCAGCGAGTCTCTCATTGGTTCCCCCTCTTGCAGTTCATCCTGCGGACAAATTGCAGACGGTACGAAAGAGGCATGGAAAGGCGCCGAGTCTCCAAGTGGGGAGATTGTTAGTAAGGGGGCCTGAATGGAGAACACGAGCACCAGGAGATGAAAACTGAGGTGAGTTTCAGAAAGCTTTCCCGATCCCACGGTGTAGCATCCGCTGGGTTTCCAATGAGTGCTTTCGCTGTCGGAAGATTGCGTTGAACCTGGAGAGTTGGGACCCATGGAATGGGGAGCACGCAGGATTCCTTTCAAGGGTCTGCATTTGCTTTCCCAACCTCACCCATCGTCTCAGCCCCAAGAGTGTCCAGCCTTATGTCTTCTGCCGCTGGGGCTGTAGATGTGGTCAATCCTGGTTGCATGCCAGTCCCTGAACGCATTTTGGAAGAATTTCTCTCTGTTTTGCCCTGCTTGTTTCTTCTTTATGTTGGAAATGTATCCTCAGAATGGGTCTGAGCTGATTTTCCCTGCTGGTTTTAGGCCGCTTTACACACACTTGATGCACTTACACAGAGATATCAAGCCTTAGCTTTTAAGATGCTTACTAGTCGCATAGATACTTGTGCGATGAACAGGGTCTGGTGAGTCCAGTTGATTGAGCAAGGAGTAGGTCGTGTCCATTCCATATTCGGTTTTCGGAAGGGTATCTGTGCTCATTTCAAACTCGAGTTTTATGCGTCACCCCACCTCACCTTTCCCCTGAAGCAGGCATAAGTGTGTTTTCTAAAAGCGTGACTCTGTTCTGTTTGGGGATTCATTTCATGGGGAGCGATTTTTACATTCCCTCGATAAGTGATATCATAAGTTTCTTTTTTTGTGGGACTGATTTCACTGAGGATGATCGTACCTAAATCCACTCAGGATGCTGCTACCAGCCTCATGACGTGGATTTCATGGCTGAGTGACACTCCATTGGACCTACGTAGCACCACTTGTCCACTTGTCCACTTGTCGTTGTCCACTTGTCCACTCGTCTTTGTCCACTTGGCTCTTTCCTGGGATATGAAACGTGTACCGGAGTGGAGGTTCTTGTCAAGACAGCAGCCCTCAACTTTGGGGTCCCTGTGTCTGGTTGATTTTTTCATTTTCCCAAGGTCAACGCCCATGTGTGGAAGTGCCCTATGCTCTGTGGTTCTGTGTTTTACATGGTTTGGGAAAGAGGATACACTTGTGAAGATTGGCTGTTGGCCATTGACATCCCGCCCATCAGCTTAACAAGGCTCCCTTGACTCCGTGGCCTGTCCTGCCTTTCTGGTTTTTAGACTTTTTTCGCCTGGCCCTTTTGCCCCGGGGGTGGGGCGGGGGCGAGAGATTTCTTTGTAGTGCTGATTTGCTCTCCCAGGTTGCTTGGTTGGCCAAAAAGGGCGTATGCGTTTTTTCCTGAATATATTCAGGAAAAAACGCATACGCCCTTTTTGGCCAACCGCATCATTGTCCACGTTCTGGCGCTTTTCATGTGCTATCGGGGCCATTCCGATGTACCCGTTGACATCCGTTTCCTGAAATTCTGCTTTGCGTTCAACGCCTCTTCGTAGCCTGACCTCAATATATTTTGGGGCGATAGTTATCGTTTAGAACTCTGCAGGTTTGGGAAGTGCAGTGCCCCTGAGCTCCATTTCGCAAGTCGCTTTTGTGTGAGTGGGACGCAACACGGCTGGATGGCTTCACGCCCTATTGTCGATCCGCCGTGGCAGGCTGAACCTCTGGTGAATTCTTCTTCGTGATGGGAAATGAGAGTGACATGTGCCCGACCAAACACCTCCAGCGAGTCTCTCATTGGTTCCCCCTCTTGCAGTTCATCCTGCGGACAAATTGCAGACGGTACGAAAGAGGCATGGAAAGGCGCCGAGTCTCCAAGTGGGGAGATTGTTAGTAAGGGGGCCTGAATGGAGAACACGAGCACCAGGAGATGAAAACTGAGGTGAGTTTCAGAAAGCTTTCCCGATCCCACGGTGTAGCATCCGCTGGGTTTCCAATGAGTGCTTTCGCTGTCGGAAGATTGCGTTGAACCTGGAGAGTTGGGACCCATGGAATGGGGAGCACGCAGGATTCCTTTCAAGGGTCTGCATTTGCTTTCCCAACCTCACCCATCGTCTCAGCCCCAAGAGTGTCCAGCCTTATGTCTTCTGCCGCTGGGGCTGTAGATGTGGTCAATCCTGGTTGCATGCCAGTCCCTGAACGCATTTTGGAAGAATTTCTCTCTGTTTTGCCCTGCTTGTTTCTTCTTTATGTTGGAAATGTATCCTCAGAATGGGTCTGAGCTGATTTTCCCTGCTGGTTTTAGGACGCTTTACACACACTTGATGCACTTACACAGAGATATCAAGCCTTAGCTTTTAAGATGCTTACTAGTCGCATAGATACTTGTGCGATGAACAGGGTCTGGTGAGTCCAGTTGATTGAGCAAGGAGTAGGTCGTGTCCATTCCATATTCGGTTTTCGGAAGGGTATCTGTGCTCATTTCAAACTCGAGTTTTATGCGTCACCCCACCTCACCTTTCCCCTGAAGCAGGCATAAGTGTGTTTTCTAAAAGCGTGACTCTGTTCTGTTTGGGGATTCATTTCATGGGGAGCGATTTTTACATTCCCTCGATAAGTGATATCATAAGTTTCTTTTTTTGTGGGACTGATTTCACTGAGGATGATCGTACCTAAATCCACTCAGGATGCTGCTACCAGCCTCATGACGTGGATTTCATGGCTGAGTGACACTCCATTGGACCTACGTAGCACCACTTGTCCACTTGTCCACTTGTCGTTGTCCACTTGTCCACTCGTCTTTGTCCACTTGGCTCTTTCCTGGGATATGAAACGTGTACCGGAGTGGAGGTTCTTGTCAAGACAGCAGCCCTCAACTTTGGGGTCCCTGTGTCTGGTTGATTTTTTCATTTTCCCAAGGTCAACGCCCATGTGTGGAAGTGCCCTATGCTCTGTGGTTCTGTGTTTTACATGGTTTGGGAAAGAGGATACACTTGTGGAGATTGGCTGTTGGCCATTGACATCCCGCCCATCAGCTTAACAAGGCTCCCTTGACTCCGTGGCCTGTCCTGCCTTTCTGGTTTTTAGACTTTTTTCGCCTGGCCCTTTTGCCCCGGGGTGGGGGGGGCGAGAGATTTCTTTGTAGTGCTGATTTGCTCTCCCAGGTTGCTTGGTTGGCCAAAAAGGGCGTATGCGTTTTTTCCTGAATATATTCAGGAAAAAACGCATACGCCCTTTTTGGCCAACCGCATCATTGTCCACGTTCTGGCGCTTTTCATGTGCTATCGGGGCCATTCCGATGTACCCGTTGACATCCGTTTCCTGAAATTCTGCCTTGCGTTCAACGCCTCTTCGTAGCCTGACCTCAATATATTTTGGGGCGATAGTTATCGTTTAGAACTCTGCAGGTTTGGGAAGTGCAGTGCCCCTGAGCTCCATTTCGCAAGTCGCTTTTGTGTGAGTGGGACGCAACACGGCTGGATGGCTTCACGCCCTATTGTCGATCCGCCGTGGCAGGCTGAACCTCTGGTGAATTCTTCTTCGTGATGGGAAATGAGAGTGACATGTGCCCGACCAAACACCTCCAGCGAGTCTCTCATTGGTTCCCCCTCTTGCAGTTCATCCTGCGGACAAATTGCAGACGGTACGAAAGAGGCATGGAAAGGCGCCGAGTCTCCAAGTGGGGAGATTGTTAGTAAGGGGGCCTGAATGGAGAACACGAGCACCAGGAGATGAAAACTGAGGTGAGTTTCAGAAAGCTTTCCCGATCCCACGGTGTAGCATCCGCTGGGTTTCCAATGAGTGCTTTCGCTGTCGGAAGATTGCGTTGAACCTGGAGAGTTGGGACCCATGGAATGGGGAGCACGCAGGATTCCTTTCAAGGGTCTGCATTTGCTTTCCCAACCTCACCCATCGTCTCAGCCCCAAGAGTGTCCAGCCTTATGTCTTCTGCCGCTGGGGCTGTAGATGTGGTCAATCCTGGTTGCATGCCAGTCCCTGAACGCATTTTGGAAGAATTTCTCTCTGTTTTGCCCTGCTTGTTTCTTCTTTATGTTGGAAATGTATCCTCAGAATGGGTCTGAGCTGATTTTCCCTGCTGGTTTTAGGACGCTTTACACACACTTGATGCACTTACACAGAGATATCAAGCCTTAGCTTTTAAGATGCTTACTAGTCGCATAGATACTTGTGCGATGAACAGGGTCTGGTGAGTCCAGTTGATTGAGCAAGGAGTAGGTCGTGTCCATTCCATATTCGGTTTTCGGAAGGGTATCTGTGCTCATTTCAAACTCGAGTTTTATGCGTCACCCCACCTCACCTTTCCCCTGAAGCAGGCATAAGTGTGTTTTCTAAAAGCGTGACTCTGTTCTGTTTGGGGATTCATTTCATGGGGAGCGATTTTTACATTCCCTCGATAAGTGATATCATAAGTTTCTTTTTTTGTGGGACTGATTTCACTGAGGATGATCGTACCTAAATCCACTCAGGATGCTGCTACCAGCCTCATGACGTGGATTTCATGGCTGAGTGACACTCCATTGGACCTACGTAGCACCACTTGTCCACTTGTCCACTTGTCGTTGTCCACTTGTCCACTCGTCTTTGTCCACTTGGCTCTTTCCTGGGATATGAAACGTGTACCGGAGTGGAGGTTCTTGTCAAGACAGCAGCCCTCAACTTTGGGGTCCCTGTGTCTGGTTGATTTTTTCATTTTCCCAAGGTCAACGCCCATGTGTGGAAGTGCCCTATGCTCTGTGGTTCTGTGTTTTACATGGTTTGGGAAAGAGGATACACTTGTGGAGATTGGCTGTTGGCCATTGACATCCCGCCCATCAGCTTAACAAGGCTCCCTTGACTCCGTGGCCTGTCCTGCCTTTCTGGTTTTTAGACTTTTTTCGCCTGGCCCTTTTGCCCCGGGGTGGGGGGGGCGAGAGATTTCTTTGTAGTGCTGATTTGCTCTCCCAGGTTGCTTGGTTGGCCAAAAAGGGCGTATGCGTTTTTTCCTGAATATATTCAGGAAAAAACGCATACGCCCTTTTTGGCCAACCGCATCATTGTCCACGTTCTGGCGCTTTTCATGTGCTATCGGGGCCATTCCGATGTACCCGTTGACATCCGTTTCCTGAAATTCTGCCTTGCGTTCAACGCCTCTTCGTAGCCTGACCTCAATATATTTTGGGGCGATAGTTATCGTTTAGAACTCTGCAGGTTTGGGAAGTGCAGTGCCCCTGAGCTCCATTTCGCAAGTCGCTTTTGTGTGAGTGGGACGCAACACGGCTGGATGGCTTCACGCCCTATTGTCGATCCGCCGTGGCAGGCTGAACCTCTGGTGAATTCTTCTTCGTGATGGGAAATGAGAGTGACATGTGCCCGACCAAACACCTCCAGCGAGTCTCTCATTGGTTCCCCCTCTTGCAGTTCATCCTGCGGACAAATTGCAGACGGTACGAAAGAGGCATGGAAAGGCGCCGAGTCTCCAAGTGGGGAGATTGTTAGTAAGGGGGCCTGAATGGAGAACACGAGCAGCAGGAGATGAAAACTGAGGTGAGTTTCAGAAAGCTTTCCCGATCCCACGGTGTAGCATCCGCTGGGTTTCCAATGAGTGCTTTCGCTGTCGGAAGATTGCGTTGAACCTGGAGAGTTGGGACCCATGGAATGGGGAGCACGCAGGATTCCTTTCAAGGGTCTGCATTTGCTTTCCCAACCTCACCCATCGTCTCAGCCCCAAGACTGTCCAGCCTTATGTCTTCTGCCGCTGGGGCTGTAGATGTGGTCAATCCTGGTTGCATGCCAGTCCCTGAACGCATTTTGGAAGAATTTCTCTCTGTTTTGCCCTGCTTGTTTCTTCTTTATGTTGGAAATGTATCCTCAGAATGGGTCTGAGCTGATTTTCCCTGCTGGTTTTAGGCCGCTTTACACACACTTGATGCACTTACACAGAGATATCAAGCCTTAGCTTTTAAGATGCTTACTAGTCGCATAGATACTTGTGCGATGAACAGGGTCTGGTGAGTCCAGTTGATTGAGCAAGGAGTAGGTCGTGTCCATTCCATATTCGGTTTTCGGAAGGGTATCTGTGCTCATTTCAAACTCGAGTTTTATGCGTCACCCCACCTCACCTTTCCCCTGAAGCAGGCATAAGTGTGTTTTCTAAAAGCGTGACTCTGTTCTGTTTGGGGATTCATTTCATGGGGAGCGATTTTTACATTCCCTCGATAAGTGATATCATAAGTTTCTTTTTTTGTGGGACTGATTTCACTGAGGATGATCGTACCTAAATCCACTCAGGATGCTGCTACCAGCCTCATGACGTGGATTTCATGGCTGAGTGACACTCCATTGGACCTACGTAGCACCACTTGTCCACTTGTCCACTTGTCGTTGTCCACTTGTCCACTCGTCTTTGTCCACTTGGCTCTTTCCTGGGATATGAAACGTGTACCGGAGTGGAGGTTCTTGTCAAGACAGCAGCCCTCAACTTTGGGGTCCCTGTGTCTGGTTGATTTTTTCATTTTCCCAAGGTCAACGCCCATGTGTGGAAGTGCCCTATGCTCTGTGGTTCTGTGTTTTACATGGTTTGGGAAAGAGGATACACTTGTGGAGATTGGCTGTTGGCCATTGACATCCCGCCCATCAGCTTAACAAGGCTCCCTTGACTCCGTGGCCTGTCCTGCCTTTCTGGTTTTTAGACTTTTTTCGCCTGGCCCTTTTGCCCCGGGGTGGGGGGGGCGAGAGATTTCTTTGTAGTGCTGATTTGCTCTCCCAGGTTGCTTGGTTGGCCAAAAAGGGCGTATGCGTTTTTTCCTGAATATATTCAGGAAAAAACGCATACGCCCTTTTTGGCCAACCGCATCATTGTCCACGTTCTGGCGCTTTTCATGTGCTATCGGGGCCATTCCGATGTACCCGTTGACATCCGTTTCCTGAAATTCTGCCTTGCGTTCAACGCCTCTTCGTAGCCTGACCTCAATATATTTTGGGGCGATAGTTATCGTTTAGAACTCTGCAGGTTTGGGAAGTGCAGTGCCCCTGAGCTCCATTTCGCAAGTCGCTTTTGTGTGAGTGGGACGCAACACGGCTGGATGGCTTCACGCCCTATTGTCGATCCGCCGTGGCAGGCTGAACCTCTGGTGAATTCTTCTTCGTGATGGGAAATGAGAGTGACATGTGCCCGACCAAACACCTCCAGCGAGTCTCTCATTGGTTCCCCCTCTTGCAGTTCATCCTGCGGACAAATTGCAGACGGTACGAAAGAGGCATGGAAAGGCGCCGAGTCTCCAAGTGGGGAGATTGTTAGTAAGGGGGCCTGAATGGAGAACACGAGCAGCAGGAGATGAAAACTGAGGTGAGTTTCAGAAAGCTTTCCCGATCCCACGGTGTAGCATCCGCTGGGTTTCCAATGAGTGCTTTCGCTGTCGGAAGATTGCGTTGAACCTGGAGAGTTGGGACCCATGGAATGGGGAGCACGCAGGATTCCTTTCAAGGGTGTGCATTTGCTTTCCCAACCTCACCCATCGTCTCAGCCCCAAGACTGTCCAGCCTTATGTCTTCTGCCGCTGGGGCTGTAGATGTGGTCAATCCTGGTTGCATGCCAGTCCCTGAACGCATTTTGGAAGAATTTCTCTCTGTTTTGCCCTGCTTGTTTCTTCTTTATGTTGGAAATGTATCCTCAGAATGGGTCTGAGCTGATTTTCCCTGCTGGTTTTAGGCCGCTTTACACACACTTGATGCACTTACACAGAGATATCAAGCCTTAGCTTTTAAGATGCTTACTAGTCGCATAGATACTTGTGCGATGAACAGGTTCTGGTGAGTCCAGTTGATTGAGCAAGGAGTAGGTCGTGTCCATTCCATAATCGGTTTTCGGAAGGGTATCTGTGCTCATTTCAAACTCGAGTTTTATGCGTCACCCCACCTCACCTTTCCCCTGAAGCAGGCATAAGTGTGTTTTCTAAAAGCGTGACTCTGTTCTGTTTGGGGATTCATTTCATGGGGAGCGATTTTTACATTCCCTCGATAAGTGATATCATAAGTTTCTTTTTTTGTGGGACTGATTTCACTGAGGATGATCGTACCTAAATCCACTCAGGATGCTGCTACCAGCCTCATGACGTGGATTTCATGGCTGAGTGACACTCCATTGGACCTACGTAGCACCACTTGTCCACTTGTCCACTTGTCGTTGTCCACTTGTCCACTCGTCTTTGTCCACTTGGCTCTTTCCTGGGATATGAAACGTGTACCGGAGTGGAGGTTCTTGTCAAGACAGCAGCCCTCAACTTTGGGGTCCCTGTGTCTGGTTGATTTTTTCATTTTCCCAAGGTCAACGCCCATGTGTGGAAGTGCCCTATGCTCTGTGGTTCTGTGTTTTACATGGTTTGGGAAAGAGGATACACTTGTGAAGATTGGCTGTTGGCCATTGACATCCCGCCCATCAGCTTAACAAGGCTCCCTTGACTCCGTGGCCTGTCCTGCCTTTCTGGTTTTTAGACTTTTTTCGCCTGGCCCTTTTGCCCCGGGGTGGGGGGGGCGAGAGATTTCTTTGTAGTGCTGATTTGCTCTCCCAGGTTGCTTGGTTGGCCAAAAAGGGCGTATGCGTTTTTTCCTGAATATATTCAGGAAAAAACGCATACGCCCTTTTTGGCCAACCGCATCATTGTCCACGTTCTGGCGCTTTTCATGTGCTATCGGGGCCATTCCGATGTACCCGTTGACATCCGTTTCCTGAAATTCTGCTTTGCGTTCAACGCCTCTTCGTAGCCTGACCTCAATATATTTTGGGGCGATAGTTATCGTTTAGAACTCTGCAGGTTTGGGAAGTGCAGTGCCCCTGAGCTCCATTTCGCAAGTCGCTTTTGTGTGAGTGGGACGCAACACGGCTGGATGGCTTCACGCCCTATTGTCGATCCGCCGTGGCAGGCTGAACCTCTGGTGAATTCTTCTTCGTGATGGGAAATGAGAGTGACATGTGCCCGACCAAACACCTCCAGCGAGTCTCTCATTGGTTCCCCCTCTTGCAGTTCATCCTGCGGACAAATTGCAGACGGTACGAAAGAGGCATGGAAAGGCGCCGAGTCTCCAAGTGGGGAGATTGTTAGTAAGGGGGCCTGAATGGAGAACACGAGCACCAGGAGATGAAAACTGAGGTGAGTTTCAGAAAGCTTTCCCGATCCCACGGTGTAGCATCCGCTGGGTTTCCAATGAGTGCTTTCGCTGTCGGAAGATTGCGTTGAACCTGGAGAGTTGGGACCCATGGAATGGGGAGCACGCAGGATTCCTTTCAAGGGTCTGCATTTGCTTTCCCAACCTCACCCATCGTCTCAGCCCCAAGAGTGTCCAGCCTTATGTCTTCTGCCGCTGGGGCTGTAGATGTGGTCAATCCTGGTTGCATGCCAGTCCCTGAACGCATTTTGGAAGAATTTCTCTCTGTTTTGCCCTGCTTGTTTCTTCTTTATGTTGGAAATGTATCCTCAGAATGGGTCTGAGCTGATTTTCCCTGCTGGTTTTAGGACGCTTTACACACACTTGATGCACTTACACAGAGATATCAAGCCTTAGCTTTTAAGATGCTTACTAGTCGCATAGATACTTGTGCGATGAACAGGGTCTGGTGAGTCCAGTTGATTGAGCAAGGAGTAGGTCGTGTCCATTCCATATTCGGTTTTCGGAAGGGTATCTGTGCTCATTTCAAACTCGAGTTTTATGCGTCACCCCACCTCACCTTTCCCCTGAAGCAGGCATAAGTGTGTTTTCTAAAAGCGTGACTCTGTTCTGTTTGGGGATTCATTTCATGGGGAGCGATTTTTACATTCCCTCGATAAGTGATATCATAAGTTTCTTTTTTTGTGGGACTGATTTCACTGAGGATGATCGTACCTAAATCCACTCAGGATGCTGCTACCAGCCTCATGACGTGGATTTCATGGCTGAGTGACACTCCATTGGACCTACGTAGCACCACTTGTCCACTTGTCCACTTGTCGTTGTCCACTTGTCCACTCGTCTTTGTCCACTTGGCTCTTTCCTGGGATATGAAACGTGTACCGGAGTGGAGGTTCTTGTCAAGACAGCAGCCCTCAACTTTGGGGTCCCTGTGTCTGGTTGATTTTTTCATTTTCCCAAGGTCAACGCCCATGTGTGGAAGTGCCCTATGCTCTGTGGTTCTGTGTTTTACATGGTTTGGGAAAGAGGATACACTTGTGAAGATTGGCTGTTGGCCATTGACATCCCGCCCATCAGCTTAACAAGGCTCCCTTGACTCCGTGGCCTGTCCTGCCTTTCTGGTTTTTAGACTTTTTTCGCCTGGCCCTTTTGCCCCGGGGTGGGGGGGGCGAGAGATTTCTTTGTAGTGCTGATTTGCTCTCCCAGGTTGCTTGGTTGGCCAAAAAGGGCGTATGCGTTTTTTCCTGAATATATTCAGGAAAAAACGCATACGCCCTTTTTGGCCAACCGCATCATTGTCCACGTTCTGGCGCTTTTCATGTGCTATCGGGGCCATTCCGATGTACCCGTTGACATCCGTTTCCTGAAATTCTGCTTTGCGTTCAACGCCTCTTCGTAGCCTGACCTCAATATATTTTGGGGCGATAGTTATCGTTTAGAACTCTGCAGGTTTGGGAAGTGCAGTGCCCCTGAGCTCCATTTCCCAAGTCGCTTTTGTGTGAGTGGGACGCAACACGGCTGGATGGCTTCACGCCCTATTGTCGATCCGCCGTGGCAGGCTGAACCTCTGGTGAATTCTTCTTCGTGATGGGAAATGAGAGTGACATGTGCCCGACCAAACACCTCCAGCGAGTCTCTCATTGGTTCCCCCTCTTGCAGTTCATCCTGCGGACAAATTGCAGACGGTACGAAAGAGGCATGGAAAGGCGCCGAGTCTCCAAGTGGGGAGATTGTTAGTAAGGGGGCCTGAATGGAGAACACGAGCACCAGGAGATGAAAACTGAGGTGAGTTTCAGAAAGCTTTCCCGATCCCACGGTGTAGCATCCGCTGGGTTTCCAATGAGTGCTTTCGCTGTCGGAAGATTGCGTTGAACCTGGAGAGTTGGGACCCATGGAATGGGGAGCACGCAGGATTCCTTTCAAGGGTCTGCATTTGCTTTCCCAACCTCACCCATCGTCTCAGCCCCAAGAGTGTCCAGCCTTATGTCTTCTGCCGCTGGGGCTGTAGATGTGGTCAATCCTGGTTGCATGCCAGTCCCTGAACGCATTTTGGAAGAATTTCTCTCTGTTTTGCCCTGCTTGTTTCTTCTTTATGTTGGAAATGTATCCTCAGAATGGGTCTGAGCTGATTTTCCCTGCTGGTTTTAGGCCGCTTTACACACACTTGATGCACTTACACAGAGATATCAAGCCTTAGCTTTTAAGATGCTTACTAGTCGCATAGATACTTGTGCGATGAACAGGGTCTGGTGAGTCCAGTTGATTGAGCAAGGAGTAGGTCGTGTCCATTCCATATTCGGTTTTCGGAAGGGTATCTGTGCTCATTTCAAACTCGAGTTTTATGCGTCACCCCACCTCACCTTTCCCCTGAAGCAGGCATAAGTGTGTTTTCTAAAAGCGTGACTCTGTTCTGTTTGGGGATTCATTTCATGGGGAGCGATTTTTACATTCCCTCGATAAGTGATATCATAAGTTTCTTTTTTTGTGGGACTGATTTCACTGAGGATGATCGTACCTAAATCCACTCAGGATGCTGCTACCAGCCTCATGACGTGGATTTCATGGCTGAGTGACACTCCATTGGACCTACGTAGCACCACTTGTCCACTTGTCCACTTGTCGTTGTCCACTTGTCCACTCGTCTTTGTCCACTTGGCTCTTTCCTGGGATATGAAACGTGTACCGGAGTGGAGGTTCTTGTCAAGACAGCAGCCCTCAACTTTGGGGTCCCTGTGTCTGGTTGATTTTTTCATTTTCCCAAGGTCAACGCCCATGTGTGGAAGTGCCCTATGCTCGGTGGTTCTGTGTTTTACATGGTTTGGGAAAGAGGATACACTTGTGAAGATTGGCTGTTGGCCATTGACATCCCGCCCATTAGCTTAACAAGGCTCCCTTGACTCCGTGGCCTGTCCTGCCTTTCTGGTTTTTAGACTTTTTTCGCCTGGCCCTTTTGCCCCGGGGGTGGGGCGGGGGCGAGAGATTTCTTTGTAGTGCTGATTTGCTCTCCCAGGTTGCTTGGTTGGCCAAAAAGGGCGTATGCGTTTTTTCCTGAATATATTCAGGAAAAAACGCATACGCCCTTTTTGGCCAACCGCATCATTGTCCACGTTCTGGCGCTTTTCATGTGCTATCGGGGCCATTCCGATGTACCCGTTGACATCCGTTTCCTGCAATTCTGCTTTGCGTTCAACGCCTCTTCGTAGCCTGACCTCAATATATTTTGGGGCGATAGTTATCGTTTAGAACTCTGCAGGTTTGGGAAGTGCAGTGCCCCTGAGCTCCATTTCCCAAGTCGCTTTTGTGTGAGTGGGAAGCAACACGGCTGGATGGCTTCACGCCCTATTGTCGATCCGGGGTGGCAGGCTGAACCTCTGGTGAATTCTTCTTCGTGATGGGAAATGAGAGTGACATGTGCCCGACCAAACACCTCCAGCGAGTCTCTCATTGGTTCCCCCTCTTGCAGTTCATCCTGCGGACAAATTGCAGACGGTACGAAAGAGGCATGGAAAGGCGCCGAGTCTCCAAGTGGGGAGATTGTTAGTAAGGGGGCCTGAATGGAGAACACGAGCACCAGGAGATGAAAACTGAGGTGAGTTTCAGAAAGCTTTCCCGATCCCACGGTGTAGCATCCGCTGGGTTTCCAATGAGTGCTTTCGCTGTCGGAAGATTGCGTTGAACCTGGAGAGTTGGGACCCATGGAATGGGGAGCACGCAGGATTCCTTTCAAGGGTCTGCATTTGCTTTCCCAACCTGACCCATCGTCTCAGCCCCAAGACTGTCCAGCCTTATGTCTTCTGCCGCTGGGGCTGTAGATGTGGTCAATCCTGGTTGCATGCCAGTCCCTGAACGCATTTTGGAAGAATTTCTCTCTGTTTTGCCCTGCTTGTTTCTTCTTTATGTTGGAAATGTATCCTCAGAATGGGTCTGAGCTGATTTTCCCTGCTGGTTTTAGGCCGCTTTACACACACTTGATGCACTTACACAGAGATATCAAGCCTTAGCTTTTAAGATGCTTACTAGTCGCATAGATACTTGTGCGATGAACAGGGTCTGGTGAGTCCAGTTGATTGAGCAAGGAGTAGGTCGTGTCCATTCCATATTCGGTTTTCGGAAGGGTATCTGTGCTCATTTCAAACTCGAGTTTTATGCGTCACCCCACCTCACCTTTCCCCTGAAGCAGGCATAAGTGTGTTTTCTAAAAGCGTGACTCTGTTCTGTTTGGGCATTCATTTCATGGGGAGCGATTTTTACATTCCCTCGATAAGTGATATCATAAGTTTCTTTTTTTGTGGGACTGATTTCACTGAGGATGATCGTACCTAAATCCACTCAGGATGCTGCTACCAGCCTCATGACGTGGATTTCATGGCTGAGTGACACTCCATTGGACCTACGTAGCACCACTTGTCCACTTGTCCACTTGTCGTTGTCCACTTGTCCACTCGTCTTTGTCCACTTGGCTCTTTCCTGGGATATGAAACGTGTACCGGAGTGGAGGTTCTTGTCAAGACAGCAGCCCTCAACTTTGGGGTCCCTGTGTCTGGTTGATTTTTTCATTTTCCCAAGGTCAACGCCCATGTGTGGAAGTGCCCTATGCTCGGTGGTTCTGTGTTTTACATGGTTTGGGAAAGAGGATACACTTGTGAAGATTGGCTGTTGGCCATTGACATCCCGCCCATTAGCTTAACAAGGCTCCCTTGACTCCGTGGCCTGTCCTGCCTTTCTGGTTTTTAGACTTTTTTCGCCTGGCCCTTTTGCCCCGGGGGTGGGGCGGGGGCGAGAGATTTCTTTGTAGTGCTGATTTGCTCTCCCAGGTTGCTTGGTTGGCCAAAAAGGGCGTATGCGTTTTTTCCTGAATATATTCAGGAAAAAACGCATACGCCCTTTTTGGCCAACCGCATCATTGTCCACGTTCTGGCGCTTTTCATGTGCTATCGGGGCCATTCCGATGTACCCGTTGACATCCGTTTCCTGCAATTCTGCTTTGCGTTCAACGCCTCTTCGTAGCCTGACCTCAATATATTTTGGGGCGATAGTTATCGTTTAGAACTCTGCAGGTTTGGGAAGTGCAGTGCCCCTGAGCTCCATTTCCCAAGTCGCTTTTGTGTGAGTGGGAAGCAACACGGCTGGATGGCTTCACGCCCTATTGTCGATCCGGGGTGGCAGGCTGAACCTCTGGTGAATTCTTCTTCGTGATGGGAAATGAGAGTGACATGTGCCCGACCAAACACCTCCAGCGAGTCTCTCATTGGTTCCCCCTCTTGCAGTTCATCCTGCGGACAAATTGCAGACGGTACGAAAGAGGCATGGAAAGGCGCCGAGTCTCCAAGTGGGGAGATTGTTAGTAAGGGGGCCTGAATGGAGAACACGAGCACCAGGAGATGAAAACTGAGGTGAGTTTCAGAAAGCTTTCCCGATCCCACGGTGTAGCATCCGCTGGGTTTCCAATGAGTGCTTTCGCTGTCGGAAGATTGCGTTGAACCTGGAGAGTTGGGACCCATGGAATGGGGAGCACGCAGGATTCCTTTCAAGGGTCTGCATTTGCTTTCCCAACCTGACCCATCGTCTCAGCCCCAAGACTGTCCAGCCTTATGTCTTCTGCCGCTGGGGCTGTAGATGTGGTCAATCCTGGTTGCATGCCAGTCCCTGAACGCATTTTGGAAGAATTTCTCTCTGTTTTGCCCTGCTTGTTTCTTCTTTATGTTGGAAATGTATCCTCAGAATGGGTCTGAGCTGATTTTCCCTGCTGGTTTTAGGCCGCTTTACACACACTTGATGCACTTACACAGAGATATCAAGCCTTAGCTTTTAAGATGCTTACTAGTCGCAAAGATACTTGTGCGATGAACAGGGTCTGGTGAGTCCAGTTGATTGAGCAAGGAGTAGGTCGTGTCCATTCCATATTCGGTTTTCGGAAGGGTATCTGTGCTCATTTCAAACTCGAGTTTTATGCGTCACCCCACCTCACCTTTCCCCTGAAGCAGGCATAAGTGTGTTTTCTAAAAGCGTGACTCTGTTCTGTTTGGGCATTCATTTCATGGGGAGCGATTTTTACATTCCCTCGATAAGTGATATCATAAGTTTCTTTTTTTGTGGGACTGATTTCACTGAGGATGATCGTACCTAAATCCACTCAGGATGCTGCTACCAGCCTCATGACGTGGATTTCATGGCTGAGTGACACTCCATTGGAACTACGTAGCACCACTTGTCCACTTGTCCACTTGTCGTTGTCCACTTGTCCACTCGTCTTTGTCCACTTGGCTCTTTCCTGGGATATGAAACGTGTACCGGAGTGGAGGTTCTTGTCAAGACAGCAGCCCTCAACTTTGGGGTCCCTGTGTCTGGTTGATTTTTTCATTTTCCCAAGGTCAACGCCCATGTGTGGAAGTGCCCTATGCTCTGTGGTTCTGTGTTTTACATGGTTTGGGAAAGAGGATACACTTGTGAAGATTGGCTGTTGGCCATTGACATCCCGCCCATCAGCTTAACAAGGCTCCCTTGACTCCGTGGCCTGTCCTGCCTTTCTGGTTTTTAGACTTTTTTCGCCTGGCCCTTTTGCCCCGGGGGTGGGGCGGGGGCGAGAGATTTCTTTGTAGTGCTGATTTGCTCTCCCAGGTTGCTTGGTTGGCCAAAAAGGGCGTATGCGTTTTTTCCTGAATATATTCAGGAAAAAACGCATACGCCCTTTTTGGCCAACCGCATCATTGTCCACGTTCTGGCGCTTTTCATGTGCTATCGGGGCCATTCCGATGTACCCGTTGACATCCGTTTCCTGAAATTCTGCTTTGCGTTCAACGCCTCTTCGTAGCCTGACCTCAATATATTTTGGGGCGATAGTTATCGTTTAGAACTCTGCAGGTTTGGGAAGTGCAGTGCCCCTGAGCTCCATTTCGCAAGTCGCTTTTGTGTGAGTGGGACGCAACACGGCTGGATGGCTTCACGCCCTATTGTCGATCCGCCGTGGCAGGCTGAACCTCTGGTGAATTCTTCTTCGTGATGGGAAATGAGAGTGACATGTGCCCGACCAAACACCTCCAGCGAGTCTCTCATTGGTTCCCCCTCTTGCAGTTCATCCTGCGGACAAATTGCAGACGGTACGAAAGAGGCATGGAAAGGCGCCGAGTCTCCAAGTGGGGAGATTGTTAGTAAGGGGGCCTGAATGGAGAACACGAGCACCAGGAGATGAAAACTGAGGTGAGTTTCAGAAAGCTTTCCCGATCCCACGGTGTAGCATCCGCTGGGTTTCCAATGAGTGCTTTCGCTGTCGGAAGATTGCGTTGAACCTGGAGAGTTGGGACCCATGGAATGGGGAGCACGCAGGATTCCTTTCAAGGGTCTGCATTTGCTTTCCCAACCTCACCCATCGTCTCAGCCCCAAGAGTGTCCAGCCTTATGTCTTCTGCCGCTGGGGCTGTAGATGTGGTCAATCCTGGTTGCATGCCAGTCCCTGAACGCATTTTGGAAGAATTTCTCTCTGTTTTGCCCTGCTTGTTTCTTCTTTATGTTGGAAATGTATCCTCAGAATGGGTCTGAGCTGATTTTCCCTGCTGGTTTTAGGCCGCTTTACACACACTTGATGCACTTACACAGAGATATCAAGCCTTAGCTTTTAAGATGCTTACTAGTCGCATAGATACTTGTGCGATGAACAGGGTCTGGTGAGTCCAGTTGATTGAGCAAGGAGTAGGTCGTGTCCATTCCATATTCGGTTTTCGGAAGGGTATCTGTGCTCATTTCAAACTCGAGTTTTATGCGTCACCCCACCTCACCTTTCCCCTGAAGCAGGCATAAGTGTGTTTTCTAAAAGCGTGACTCTGTTCTGTTTGGGGATTCATTTCATGGGGAGCGATTTTTACATTCCCTCGATAAGTGATATCATAAGTTTCTTTTTTTGTGGGACTGATTTCACTGAGGATGATCGTACCTAAATCCACTCAGGATGCTGCTACCAGCCTCATGACGTGGATTTCATGGCTGAGTGACACTCCATTGGAACTACGTAGCACCACTTGTCCACTTGTCCACTTGTCGTTGTCCACTTGTCCACTAGTCTTTGTCCACTTGGCTCTTTCCTGGGATATGAAACGTGTACCGGAGTGGAGGTTCTTGTCAAGACAGCAGCCCTCAACTTTGGGGTCCCTGTGTCTGGTTGATTTTTTCATTTTCCCAAGGTCAACGCCCATGTGTGGAAGTGCCCTATGCTCTGTGGTTCTGTGTTTTACATGGTTTGGGAAAGAGGATACACTTGTGAAGATTGGCTGTTGGCCATTGACATCCCGCCCATCAGCTTAACAAGGCTCCCTTGACTCCGTGGCCTGTCCTGCCTTTCTGGTTTTTAGACTTTTTTCGCCTGGCCCTTTTGCCCCGGGGTGGGGGGGGCGAGAGATTTCTTTGTAGTGCTGATTTGCTCTCCCAGGTTGCTTGGTTGGCCAAAAAGGGCGTATGCGTTTTTTCCTGAATATATTCAGGAAAAAACGCATACGCCCTTTTTGGCCAACCGCATCATTGTCCACGTTCTGGCGCTTTTCATGTGCTATCGGGGCCATTCCGATGTACCCGTTGACATCCGTTTCCTGAAATTCTGCTTTGCGTTCAACGCCTCTTCGTAGCCTGACCTCAATATATTTTGGGGCGATAGTTATCGTTTAGAACTCTGCAGGTTTGGGAAGTGCAGTGCCCCTGAGCTCCATTTCGCAAGTCGCTTTTGTGTGAGTGGGACGCAACACGGCTGGATGGCTTCACGCCCTATTGTCGATCCGCCGTGGCAGGCTGAACCTCTGGTGAATTCTTCTTCGTGATGGGAAATGAGAGTGACATGTGCCCGACCAAACACCTCCAGCGAGTCTCTCATTGGTTCCCCCTCTTGCAGTTCATCCTGCGGACAAATTGCAGACGGTACGAAAGAGGCATGGAAAGGCGCCGAGTCTCCAAGTGGGGAGATTGTTAGTAAGGGGGCCTGAATGGAGAACACGAGCACCAGGAGATGAAAACTGAGGTGAGTTTCAGAAAGCTTTCCCGATCCCACGGTGTAGCATCCGCTGGGTTTCCAATGAGTGCTTTCGCTGTCGGAAGATTGCGTTGAACCTGGAGAGTTGGGACCCATGGAATGGGGAGCACGCAGGATTCCTTTCAAGGGTCTGCATTTGCTTTCCCAACCTCACCCATCGTCTCAGCCCCAAGAGTGTCCAGCCTTATGTCTTCTGCCGCTGGGGCTGTAGATGTGGTCAATCCTGGTTGCATGCCAGTCCCTGAACGCATTTTGGAAGAATTTCTCTCTGTTTTGCCCTGCTTGTTTCTTCTTTATGTTGGAAATGTATCCTCAGAATGGGTCTGAGCTGATTTTCCCTGCTGGTTTTAGGCCGCTTTACACACACTTGATGCACTTACACAGAGATATCAAGCCTTAGCTTTTAAGATGCTTACTAGTCGCATAGATACTTGTGCGATGAACAGGGTCTGGTGAGTCCAGTTGATTGAGCAAGGAGTAGGTCGTGTCCATTCCATATTCGGTTTTCGGAAGGGTATCTGTGCTCATTTCAAACTCGAGTTTTATGCGTCACCCCACCTCACCTTTCCCCTGAAGCAGGCATAAGTGTGTTTTCTAAAAGCGTGACTCTGTTCTGTTTGGGGATTCATTTCATGGGGAGCGATTTTTACATTCCCTCGATAAGTGATATCATAAGTTTCTTTTTTTGTGGGACTGATTTCACTGAGGATGATCGTACCTAAATCCACTCAGGATGCTGCTACCAGCCTCATGACGTGGATTTCATGGCTGAGTGACACTCCATTGGACCTACGTAGCACCACTTGTCCACTTGTCCACTTGTCGTTGTCCACTTGTCCACTCGTCTTTGTCCACTTGGCTCTTTCCTGGGATATGAAACGTGTACTGGAGTGGAGGTTCTTGTCAAGACAGCAGCCCTCAACTTTGGGGTCCCTGTGTCTGGTTGATTTTTTCATTTTCCCAAGGTCAACGCCCATGTGTGGAAGTGCCCTATGCTCTGTGGTTCTGTGTTTTACATGGTTTGGGAAAGAGGATACACTTGTGAAGATTGGCTGTTGGCCATTGACATCCCGCCCATCTGCTTAACAAGGCTCCCTTGACTCCGTGGCCTGTCCTGCCTTTCTGGTTTTTAGACTTTTTTCGCCTGGCCCTTTTGCCCCGGGGTGGGGGGGGCGAGAGATTTCTTTGTAGTGCTGATTTGCTCTCCCAGGTTGCTTGGTTGGCCAAAAAGGGCGTATGTGTTTTTTCCTGAATATATTCAGGAAAAAACGCATACGCCCTTTTTGGCCAACCGCATCATTGTCCACGTTCTGGCGCTTTTCATGTGCTATCGGGGCCATTCCGATGTACCCGTTGACATCCGTTTCCTGAAATTCTGCTTTGCGTTCAACGCCTCTTCGTAGCCTGACCTCAATATATTTTGGGGCGATAGTTATCGTTTAGAACTCTGCAGGTTTGGGAAGTGCAGTGCCCCTGAGCTCCATTTCCCAAGTCGCTTTTGTGTGAGTCGGACGCAACACGGCTGGATGGCTTCACGCCCTATTGTCGATCCGCGGTGGCAGGCTGAACCTCTGGTGAATTCTTCTTCGTGATGGGAAATGAGAGTGACATGTGCCCGACCAAACACCTCCAGCGAGTCTCTCATTGGTTCCCCCTCTTGCAGTTCATCCTGCGGACAAATTGCAGACGGTACGAAAGAGGCATGGAAAGGCGCCGAGTCTCCAAGTGGGGAGATTGTTAGTAAGGGGGCCTGAATGGAGAACACGAGCACCAGGAGATGAAAACTGAGGTGAGTTTCAGAAAGCTTTCCCGATCCCACGGTGTAGCATCCGCTGGGTTTCCAATGAGTGCTTTCGCTGTCGGAAGATTGCGTTGAACCTGGAGAGTTGGGACCCATGGAATGGGGAGCACGCAGGATTCCTTTCAAGGGTCTGCATTTGCTTTCCCAACCTCACCCATCGTCTCAGCCCCAAGAGTGTCCAGCCTTATGTCTTCTGCCGCTGGGGCTGTAGATGTGGTCAATCCTGGTTGCATGCCAGTCCCTGAACGCATTTTGGAAGAATTTCTCTCTGTTTTGCCCTGCTTGTTTCTTCTTTATGTTGGAAATGTATCCTCAGAATGGGTCTGAGCTGATTTTCCCTGCTGGTTTTAGGCCGCTTTACACACACTTGATGCACTTACACAGAGATATCAAGACTTAGCTTTTAAGATGCTTACTAGTCGCATAGATACTTGTGCGATGAACAGGGTCTGGTGAATCCAGTTGATTGAGCAAGGAGTAGGTCGTGTCCATTCCATATTCGGTTTTCGGAAGGGTATCTGTGCTCATTTCAAACTCGAGTTTTATGCGTCACCCCACCTCACCTTTCCCCTGAAGCAGGCATAAGTGTGTTTTCTAAAAGCGTGACTCTGTTCTGTTTGGGGATTCATTTCATGGGGAGCGATTTTTACATTCCCTCGATAAGTGATATCATAAGTTTCTTTTTTTGTGGGACTGATTTCACTGAGGATGATCGTACCTAAATCCACTCAGGATGCTGCTACCAGCCTCATGACGTGGATTTCATGGCTGAGTGACACTGCATTGGACCTACGTAGCACCACTTGTCCACTTGTCCACTTGTCGTTGTCCACTTGTCCACTCGTCTTTGTCCACTTGGCTCTTTCCTGGGATATGAAACGTGTACCGGATTGGAGGTTCTTGTCAAGACAGCAGCCCTCAACTTTGGGGTCCCTGTGTCTGGTTGATTTTTTCATTTTCCCAAGGTCAACGCCCATGTGTGGAAGTGCCCTATGCTCGGTGGTTCTGTGTTTTACATGGTTTGGGAAAGAGGATACACTTGTGAAGATTGGCTGTTGGCCATTGACATCCCGCCCATTAGCTTAACAAGGCTCCCTTGACTCCGTGGCCTGTCCTGCCTTTCTGGTTTTTAGACTTTTTTCGCCTGGCCCTTTTGCCCCGGGGGTGGGGCGGGGGCGAGAGATTTCTTTGTAGTGCTGATTTGCTCTCCCAGGTTGCTTGGTTGGCCAAAAAGGGCGTATGCGTTTTTTCCTGAATATATTCAGGAAAAAACGCATACGCCCTTTTTGGCCAACCGCATCATTGTCCACGTTCTGGCGCTTTTCATGTGCTATCGGGGCCATTCCGATGTACCCGTTGACATCCGTTTCCTGCAATTCTGCCTTGCGTTCAACGCCTCTTCGTAGCCTGACCTCAATATATTTTGGGGCGATAGTTATCGTTTAGAACTCTGCAGGTTTGGGAAGTGCAGTGCCCCTGAGCTCCATTTCCCAAGTCGCTTTTGTGTGAGTGGGAAGCAACACGGCTGGATGGCTTCACGCCCTATTGTCGATCCGGGGTGGCAGGCTGAACCTCTGGTGAATTCTTCTTCGTGATGGGAAATGAGAGTGACATGTGCCCGACCAAACACCTCCAGCGAGTCTCTCATTGGTTCCCCCTCTTGCAGTTCATCCTGCGGACAAATTGCAGACGGTACGAAAGAGGCATGGAAAGGCGCCGAGTCTCCAAGTGGGGAGATTGTTAGTAAGGGGGCCTGAATGGAGAACACGAGCACCAGGAGATGAAAACTGAGGTGAGTTTCAGAAAGCTTTCCCGATCCCACGGTGTAGCATCCGCTGGGTTTCCAATGAGTGCTTTCGCTGTCGGAAGATTGCGTTGAACCTGGAGAGTTGGGACCCATGGAATGGGGAGCACGCAGGATTCCTTTCAAGGGTCTGCATTTGCTTTCCCAACCTCACCCATCGTCTCAGCCCCAAGAGTGTCCAGCCTTATGTCTTCTGCCGCTGGGGCTGTAGATGTGGTCAATCCTGGTTGCATGCCAGTCCCTGAACGCATTTTGGAAGAATTTCTCTCTGTTTTGCCCTGCTTGTTTCTTCTTTATGTTGGAAATGTATCCTCAGAATGGGTGTGAGCTGATTTTCCCTGCTGGTTTTAG
Source organism: Kogia breviceps (assembly GCF_026419965.1). NCBI lineage: Eukaryota > Metazoa > Chordata > Mammalia > Artiodactyla > Physeteridae > Kogia > Kogia breviceps. The sequence goes on along the minus strand of NC_081315.1, from coordinate 51,969,062 downwards.
GCCGCTTTACACACACTTGATGCACTTACACAGAGATATCAAGCCTTAGCTTTTAAGATGCTTACTAGTCGCAAAGATACTTGTGCGATGAACAGGGTCTGGTGAGTCCAGTTGATTGAGCAAGGAGTAGGTCGTGTCCATTCCATATTCGGTTTTCGGAAGGGTATCTGTGCTCATTTCAAACTCGAGTTTTATGCGTCACCCCACCTCACCTTTCCCCTGAAGCAGGCATAAGTGTGTTTTCTAAAAGCGTGACTCTGTTCTGTTTGGGCATTCATTTCATGGGGAGCGATTTTTACATTCCCTCGATAAGTGATATCATAAGTTTCTTTTTTTGTGGGACTGATTTCACTGAGGATGATCGTACCTAAATCCACTCAGGATGCTGCTACCAGCCTCATGACGTGGATTTCATGGCTGAGTGACACTCCATTGGAACTACGTAGCACCACTTGTCCACTTGTCCACTTGTCGTTGTCCACTTGTCCACTCGTCTTTGTCCACTTGGCTCTTTCCTGGGATATGAAACGTGTACCGGAGTGGAGGTTCTTGTCAAGACAGCAGCCCTCAACTTTGGGGTCCCTGTGTCTGGTTGATTTTTTCATTTTCCCAAGGTCAACGCCCATGTGTGGAAGTGCCCTATGCTCTGTGGTTCTGTGTTTTACATGGTTTGGGAAAGAGGATACACTTGTGAAGATTGGCTGTTGGCCATTGACATCCCGCCCATCAGCTTAACAAGGCTCCCTTGACTCCGTGGCCTGTCCTGCCTTTCTGGTTTTTAGACTTTTTTCGCCTGGCCCTTTTGCCCCGGGGGTGGGGCGGGGGCGAGAGATTTCTTTGTAGTGCTGATTTGCTCTCCCAGGTTGCTTGGTTGGCCAAAAAGGGCGTATGCGTTTTTTCCTGAATATATTCAGGAAAAAACGCATACGCCCTTTTTGGCCAACCGCATCATTGTCCACGTTCTGGCGCTTTTCATGTGCTATCGGGGCCATTCCGATGTACCCGTTGACATCCGTTTCCTGCAATTCTGCTTTGCGTTCAACGCCTCTTCGTAGCCTGACCTCAATATATTTTGGGGCGATAGTTATCGTTTAGAACTCTGCAGGTTTGGGAAGTGCAGTGCCCCTGAGCTCCATTTCGCAAGTCGCTTTTGTGTGAGTGGGACGCAACACGGCTGGATGGCTTCACGCCCTATTGTCGATCCGGGGTGGCAGGCTGAACCTCTGGTGAATTCTTCTTCGTGATGGGAAATGAGAGTGACATGTGCCCGACCAAACACCTCCAGCGAGTCTCTCATTGGTTCCCCCTCTTGCAGTTCATCCTGCGGACAAATTGCAGACGGTACGAAAGAGGCATGGAAAGGCGCCGAGTCTCCAAGTGGGGAGATTGTTAGTAAGGGGGCCTGAATGGAGAACACGAGCACCAGGAGATGAAAACTGAGGTGAGTTTCAGAAAGCTTTCCCGATCCCACGGTGTAGCATCCGCTGGGTTTCCAATGAGTGCTTTCGCTGTCGGAAGATTGCGTTGAACCTGGAGAGTTGGGACCCATGGAATGGGGAGCACGCAGGATTCCTTTCAAGGGTCTGCATTTGCTTTCCCAACCTCACCCATCGTCTCAGCCCCAAGAGTGTCCAGCCTTATGTCTTCTGCCGCTGGGGCTGTAGATGTGGTCAATCCTGGTTGCATGCCAGTCCCTGAACGCATTTTGGAAGAATTTCTCTCTGTTTTGCCCTGCTTGTTTCTTCTTTATGTTGGAAATGTATCCTCAGAATGGGTCTGAGCTGATTTTCCCTGCTGGTTTTAGGCCGCTTTACACACACTTGATGCACTTACACAGAGATATCAAGCCTTAGCTTTTAAGATGCTTACTAGTCGCATAGATACTTGTGCGATGAACAGGGTCTGGTGAGTCCAGTTGATTGAGCAAGGAGTAGGTCGTGTCCATTCCATATTCGGTTTTCGGAAGGGTATCTGTGCTCATTTCAAACTCGAGTTTTATGCGTCACCCCACCTCACCTTTCCCCTGAAGCAGGCATAAGTGTGTTTTCTAAAAGCGTGACTCTGTTCTGTTTGGGCATTCATTTCATGGGGAGCGATTTTTACATTCCCTCGATAAGTGATATCATAAGTTTCTTTTTTTGTGGGACTGATTTCACTGAGGATGATCGTACCTAAATCCACTCAGGATGCTGCTACCAGCCTCATGACGTGGATTTCATGGCTGAGTGACACTCCATTGGACCTACGTAGCACCACTTGTCCACTTGTCCACTTGTCGTTGTCCACTTGTCCACTCGTCTTTGTCCACTTGGCTCTTTCCTGGGATATGAAACGTGTACCGGAGTGGAGGTTCTTGTCAAGACAGCAGCCCTCAACTTTGGGGTCCCTGTGTCTGGTTGATTTTTTCATTTTCCCAAGGTCAACGCCCATGTGTGGAAGTGCCCTATGCTCTGTGGTTCTGTGTTTTACATGGCTTGGGAAAGAGGATACACTTGTGAAGATTGGCTGTTGGCCATTGACATCCCGCCCATCAGCTTAACAAGGCTCCCTTGACTCCGTGGCCTGTCCTGCCTTTCTGGTTTTTAGACTTTTTTCGCCTGGCCCTTTTGCCCCGGGGTGGGGGGGGGCGAGAGATTTCTTTGTAGTGCTGATTTACTCTCCCAGGTTGCTTGGTTGGCCAAAAAGGGCGTATGCGTTTTTTCCTGAATATATTCAGGAAAAAACGCATACGCCCTTTTTGGCCAACCGCATCATTGTCCACGTTCTGGCGCTTTTCATGTGCTATCGGGGCCATTCCGATGTACCCGTTGACATCCGTTTCCTGAAATTCTGCTTTGCGTTCAACGCCTCTTCGTAGCCTGACCTCAATATATTTTGGGGCGATAGTTATCGTTTAGAACTCTGCAGGTTTGGGAAGTGCAGTGCCCCTGAGCTCCATTTCGCAAGTCGCTTTTGTGTGAGTGGGACGCAACACGGCTGGATGGCTTCACGCCCTATTGTCGATCCGGGGTGGCAGGCTGAACCTCTGGTGAATTCTTCTTCGTGATGGGAAATGAGAGTGACATGTGCCCGACCAAACACCTCCAGCGAGTCTCTCATTGGTTCCCCCTCTTGCAGTTCATCCTGCGGACAAATTGCAGACGGTACGAAAGAGGCATGGAAAGGCGCCGAGTCTCCAAGTGGGGAGATTGTTAGTAAGGGGGCCTGAATGGAGAACACGAGCACCAGGAGATGAAAACTGAGGTGAGTTTCAGAAAGCTTTCCCGATCCCACGGTGTAGCATCCGCTGGGTTTCCAATGAGTGCTTTCGCTGTCGGAAGATTGCGTTGAACCTGGAGAGTTGGGACCCATGGAATGGGGAGCACGCAGGATTCCTTTCAAGGGTCTGCATTTGCTTTCCCAACCTCACCCATCGTCTCAGCCCCAAGAGTGTCCAGCCTTATGTCTTCTGCCGCTGGGGCTGTAGATGTGGTCAATCCTGGTTGCATGCCAGTCCCTGAACGCATTTTGGAAGAATTTCTCTCTGTTTTGCCCTGCTTGTTTCTTCTTTATGTTGGAAATGTATCCTCAGAATGGGTCTGAGCTGATTTTCCCTGCTGGTTTTAGGACGCTTTACACACACTTGATGCACTTACACAGAGATATCAAGCCTTAGCTTTTAAGATGCTTACTAGTCGCATAGATACTTGTGCGATGAACAGGGTCTGGTGAGTCCAGTTGATTGAGCAAGGAGTAGGTCGTGTCCATTCCATATTCGGTTTTCGGAAGGGTATCTGTGCTCATTTCAAACTCGAGTTTTATGCGTCACCCCACCTCACCTTTCCCCTGAAGCAGGCATAAGTGTGTTTTCTAAAAGCGTGACTCTGTTCTGTTTGGGGATTCATTTCATGGGGAGCGATTTTTACATTCCCTCGATAAGTGATATCATAAGTTTCTTTTTTTGTGGGACTGATTTCACTGAGGATGATCGTACCTAAATCCACTCAGGATGCTGCTACCAGCCTCATGACGTGGATTTCATGGCTGAGTGACACTCCATTGGACCTACGTAGCACCACTTGTCCACTTGTCCACTTGTCGTTGTCCACTTGTCCACTCGTCTTTGTCCACTTGGCTCTTTCCTGGGATATGAAACGTGTACCGGAGTGGAGGTTCTTGTCAAGACAGCAGCCCTCAACTTTGGGGTCCCTGTGTCTGGTTGATTTTTTCATTTTCCCAAGGTCAACGCCCATGTGTGGAAGTGCCCTATGCTCTGTGGTTCTGTGTTTTACATGGTTTGGGAAAGAGGATACACTTGTGAAGATTGGCTGTTGGCCATTGACATCCCGCCCATCAGCTTAACAAGGCTCCCTTGACTCCGTGGCCTGTCCTGCCTTTCTGGTTTTTAGACTTTTTTCGCCTGGCCCTTTTGCCCCGGGGTGGGGGGGGCGAGAGATTTCTTTGTAGTGCTGATTTGCTCTCCCAGGTTGCTTGGTTGGCCAAAAAGGGCGTATGCGTTTTTTCCTGAATATATTCAGGAAAAAACGCATACGCCCTTTTTGGCCAACCGCATCATTGTCCACGTTCTGGCGCTTTTCATGTGCTATCGGGGCCATTCCGATGTACCCGTTGACATCCGTTTCCTGAAATTCTGCTTTGCGTTCAACGCCTGTTCGTAGCCTGACCTCAATATATTTTGGGGCGATAGTTATCGTTTAGAACTCTGCAGGTTTGGGAAGTGCAGTGCCCCTGAGCTCTATTTCGCAAGTCGCTTTTGTGTGAGTGGGACGCAACACGGCTGGATGGCTTCACGCCCTATTGTCGATCCGCCGTGGCAGGCTGAACCTCTGGTGAATTCTTCTTCGTGATGGGAAATGAGAGTGACATGTGCCCGACCAAACACCTCCAGCGAGTCTCTCATTGGTTCCCCCTCTTGCAGTTCATCCTGCGGACAAATTGCAGACGGTACGAAAGAGGCATGGAAAGGCGCCGAGTCTCCAAGTGGGGAGATTGTTAGTAAGGGGGCCTGAATGGAGAACACGAGCACCAGGAGATGAAAACTGAGGTGAGTTTCAGAAAGCTTTCCCGATCCCACGGTGTAGCATCCGCTGGGTTTCCAATGAGTGCTTTCGCTGTCGGAAGATTGCGTTGAACCTGGAGAGTTGGGACCCATGGAATGGGGAGCACGCAGGATTCCTTTCAAGGGTCTGCATTTGCTTTCCCAACCTCACCCATCGTCTCAGCCCCAAGAGTGTCCAGCCTTATGTCTTCTGCCGCTGGGGCTGTAGATGTGGTCAATCCTGGTTGCATGCCAGTCCCTGAACGTATTTTGGAAGAATTTCTCTCTGTTTTGCCCTGCTTGTTTCTTCTTTATGTTGGAAATGTATCCTCAGAATGGGTCTGAGCTGATTTTCCCTGCTGGTTTTAGGACGCTTTACACACACTTGATGCACTTACACAGAGATATCAAGCCTTAGCTTTTAAGATGCTTACTAGTCGCCTAGATACTTGTGCGATGAACAGGGTCTGGTGAGTCCAGTTGATTGAGCAAGGAGTAGGTCGTGTCCATTCCATATTCGGTTTTCGGAAGGGTATCTGTGCTCATTTCAAACTCGAGTTTTATGCGTCACCCCACCTCACCTTTCCCCTGAAGCAGGCATAAGTGTGTTTTCTAAAAGCGTGACTCTGTTCTGTTTGGGGATTCCGTTCATGGGGAGCGATTTTTACATTCCCTCGATAAGTGATATCATAAGTTTCTTTTTTTGTGGGACTGATTTCACTGAGGATGATCGTACCTAAATCCACTCAGGATGCTGCTACCAGCCTCATGACGTGGATTTCATGGCTGAGTGACACTCCATTGGACCTACGTAGCACCACTTGTCCACTTGTCCACTTGTCGTTGTCCACTTGTCCACTCGTCTTTGTCCACTTGGCTCTTTCCTGGGATATGAAACGTGTACCGGAGTGGAGGTTCTTGTCAAGACAGCAGCCCTCAACTTTGGGGTCCCTGTGTCTGGTTGATTTTTTCATTTTCCCAAGGTCAACGCCCATGTGTGGAAGTGCCCTATGCTCTGTGGTTCTGTGTTTTACATGGTTTGGGAAAGAGGATACACTTGTGAAGATTGGCTGTTGGCCATTGACATCCCGCCCATCAGCTTAACAAGGCTCCCTTGACTCCGTGGCCTGTCCTGCCTTTCTGGTTTTTAGACTTTTTTCGCCTGGCCCTTTTGCCCCGGGGTGGGGGGGGCGAGAGATTTCTTTGTAGTGCTGATTTGCTCTCCCAGGTTGCTTGGTTGGCCAAAAAGGGCGTATGCGTTTTTTCCTGAATATATTCAGGAAAAAACGCATACGCCCTTTTTGGCCAACCGCATCATTGTCCACGTTCTGGCGCTTTTCATGTGCTATCGGGGCCATTCCGATGTACCCGTTGACATCCGTTTCCTGAAATTCTGCTTTGCGTTCAACGCCTCTTCGTAGCCTGACCTCAATATATTTTGGGGCGATAGTTATCGTTTAGAACTCTGCAGGTTTGGGAAGTGCAGTGCCCCTGAGCTCCATTTCGCAAGTCGCTTTTGTGTGAGTGGGACGCAACACGGCTGGATGGCTTCACGCCCTATTGTCGATCCGCCGTGGCAGGCTGAACCTCTGGTGAATTCTTCTTCGTGATGGGAAATGAGAGTGACATGTGCCCGACCAAACACCTCCAGCGAGTCTCTCATTGGTTCCCCCTCTTGCAGTTCATTCTGCGGACAAATTGCAGACGGTACGAAAGAGGCATGGAAAGGCGCCGAGTCTCCAAGTGGGGAGATTGTTAGTAAGGGGGCCTGAATGGAGAACACGAGCACCAGGAGATGAAAACTGAGGTGAGTTTCAGAAAGCTTTCCCGATCCCACGGTGTAGCATCCGCTGGGTTTCCAATGAGTGCTTTCGCTGTCGGAAGATTGCGTTGAACCTGGAGAGTTGGGACCCATGGAATGGGGAGCACGCAGGATTCCTTTCAAGGGTCTGCATTTGCTTTCCCAACCTCACCCATCGTCTCAGCCCCAAGAGTGTCCAGCCTTATGTCTTCTGCCGCTGGGGCTGTAGATGTGGTCAATCCTGGTTGCATGCCAGTCCCTGAACGCATTTTGGAAGAATTTCTCTCTGTTTTGCCCTGCTTGTTTCTTCTTTATGTTGGAAATGTATCCTCAGAATGGGTCTGAGCTGATTTTCCCTGCTGGTTTTAGGACGCTTTACACACACTTGATGCACTTACACAGAGATATCAAGCCTTAGCTTTTAAGATGCTTACTAGTCGGATAGATACTTGTGCGATGAACAGGGTCTGGTGAGTCCAGTTGATTGAGCAAGGAGTAGGTCGTGTCCATTCCATATTCGGTTTTCGGAAGGGTATCTGTGCTCATTTCAAACTCGAGTTTTATGCGTCACCCCACCTCACCTTTCCCCTGAAGCAGGCATAAGTGTGTTTTCTAAAAGCGTGACTCTGTTCTGTTTGGGGATTCCGTTCATGGGGAGCGATTTTTACATTCCCTCGATAAGTGATATCATGTGTTTCTTTTTTTGTGGGACTTATTTCACTGAGGATGATCGTACCTAAATCCACTCAGGATGCTGCTACCAGCCTCATGACGTGGATTTCATGGCTGAGTGACACTGCATTGGACCTACGTAGCACCACTTGTCCACTTTTCCACATGTCGTTGTCCACTTGTCCACTCGTCTTTGTCCACTTGGCTCTTTCCTGGGATATGAAACGTGTAAGGGAGTGGAGGTTCTTGTCAAGACAGCAGCCCTCAACTTTGGGGTCCCTGTGTCTGGTTGATTTTTTCATTTTCCCAAGGTCAACGCCCATGTGTGGAAGTGCCCTATGCTCTGTGGTTCTGTGTTTTACATGGTTTGGGAAAGAGGATACACTTGAGAAGATTGGCTGTTGGCCATTGACATCCCGCCCATCAGCTTAACAAGGCTCCCTTGACTCCGTGGCCTGTCTTGCCTTTCTGGTTTTTAGACTTTTTTCGCCTGGCCCTTTTGCCCCGGGGGGGGGGGCGAGAGATTTCTTTGTAGTGCTGATTTGCTCTCCCAGGTTGCTTGGTTGGCCAAAAAGGGCGTATGCGTTTTTTCCTGAATATATTCAGGAAAAAACGCATACGCCCTTTTTGGCCAACCGCATCATTGTCCACGTTCTGGCGCTTTTCATGTGCTATCGGGGCCATTCCGATGTTCCCGTTGACATCCGTTTCCTGCAATTCTGCCTTGCGTTCAATGCCTCTTCGTAGCCTGACCTCAATATATTTTGGTGCGATAGTTATCGTTTAGAACTCTCCAGGTTTGGGAAGTGCAGTGCCCCTGAGCTCCATTTCCCAAGTCCCTTTTTTGTGAGTGGGACGCAACACGGCTGGATGGCTTCACGCCCTATTGTCGATCCGCGGTGGCAGGCTGAACCTCTGGTGAATTCTTCTTCGTGATGGGAAATGAGAGTGACATGTGCCCGACCAAACACCTCCAGCGAGTCTCTCATTGGTTCCCCCTCTTGCAGTTCATCCTGCGGACAAATTGCAGACGGTACGAAAGAGGCATGGAAAGGCGCCGAGTCTCCAAGTGGGGAGATTGTTAGTAAGGGGGCCTGAATGGAGAACACGAGCACCAGGAGATGAAAACTGAGGTGAGTTTCAGAAAGCTTTCCCGATCCCACGGTGTAGCATCCGCTGGGTTTCCAATGAGTGCTTTCGCTGTCGGAAGATTGCGTTGAACCTGGAGAGTTGGGACCCATGGAATGGGGAGCACGCAGGATTCCTTTCAAGGGTCTGCATTTGCTTTCCCAACCTCACCCATCGTCTCAGCCCCAAGAGTGTCTAGCCTTATGTCTTCTGCCGCTGGGGCTGTAGATGTGGTCAATCCTGGTTGCATGCCAGTCCCTGAACGCATTTTGGAAGAATTTCTCTCTGTTTTGCCCTGCTTGTTTCTTCTTTGTGTTGGAAATGTATCCTCAGAATGGGTCTGAGCTGATTTTCCCTGCTGGTTTTAGGCCGCTTTACACACACTTGATGCACTTACACAGAGATATCAAGACTTAGCTTTTAAGATGCTTACTAGTCGGATAGATAATTGTGCGATGAACAGGGTGTGGTGAGTCCAGTTGATTGAGCAAGGAGTAGGTCGTGTCCATTCAATATTCGGTTTTCGGAAGGGTATCTGTGCTCATTTCAAACTCGAGTTTTATGTGTCACCCCACCTCACCTTTCCCCTGAAGCAGGCATAAGTGTGTTTTCTAAAAGCGTGACTCTGTTCTGTTTGGGATTCCGTTCATGGGGAGCGATTTTTACATTCCCTCGATAAGTGATATCATAAGTTTCTTTTTTTGTGGGACTGATTTCACTGAGGATGATCGTACCTAAATCCACTCAGGATGCTGCTACCAGCCTCATGACGTGGATTTCATGGCTGAGTGACACTCCATTGGACCTACGTAGCACCACTTGTCCACTTGACTTTGTCCACTTTTCCACTCGTCTTTGTCCACTTGGCTCTTTCCTGGGATATGAAACGTGTACCGGAGTGGAGGTTCTTGTCAAGACAGCAGCCCTCAACTTTGGGGTCCCTGTGTCTGGTTGATTTTTTCATTTTCCCAAGGTCAACGCCCATGTGTGGAAGTGCCCTATGCTCTGTGGTTCTGTGTTTTACATGGTTTGGGAAAGAGGATACACTTGTGAAGATTGGCTGTTGGCCATTGACATCCCGCCCATCAGCTTAACAAGGCTGCCTTGACTCCGTGGCCTGTCCTGCCTTTCTGGTTTTTAGACTTTTTTCGCCTGGCCCTTTTGCCCCGGGGGGGGGCGAGAGATTTCTTTGTAGTGCTGATTTGCTCTCCCAGGTTGCTTGGTTGGCCAAAAAGGGCGTATGCGTTTTTTCCTGAATATATTCAGGAAAAAACGCATACGCCCTTTTTGGCCAACCGCATCATTGTCCACGTTCTGGCGCTTTTCATGTGCTATCGGGGCCATTCCGATGTACCCGTTGACATCTGTTTCCTGCAATTCTGCCTTGCGTTCAACGCCTCTTCGTAGCCTGACCTCAATATATTTTGGGGCGATAGTTATCGTTTAGAACTCTGAAGGTTAGGGAAGTGCAGTGCCCCTGAGCTCCATTTCCCAAGTCGCTTTTTTGTGAGTGGGACGCAACACGGCTGGATGGCTTCACGCCCTATTGTCGATCCGGGGTGGCAGGCTGAGCCTTTGGTGAATTCTTCTTCGCGATGGGAAATGAGAGTGACATGTGCCCGACCACACACCTCCAGCGAGTCTCTCATTGGTTCCCCCTCTTGCAGTTCATCCTGCGGACAAATTGCAGACGGTACGAAAGAGGCATGGAAAGGCGCCGAGTCTCCAAGTGGGGTGATTGTTAGTAAGGGAGCCTGAATGGAGAACACGAGCACCAGGAGATGAAAACTGAGGTGAGTTTCAGAAAGCTTTCCCGATCCCACGGTGTAGCATCCGCTGGGTTTCCAATGAGTGCTTTCGCTGTCGGAAGATTGCATTGAACCTGGAGAGTTGGGACCCATGGAATGGGGAGCACGCAGGATTCCTTTCAAGGGTCTGCATTTGCTTTCCCAACCTCACCAATCGTCTCAGCCCCAAGAGTGTCCAGCCTTATGTCTTCTGCCGCTGGGGCTGTAGATGTGGTCAATCCTGGTTGCATGCCAGTCCCTGAACGCATTTTGGAAGAATTTCTCTCTGTTTTGCCCTGCTTGTTTCTTCTTTGTGTTGGAAATGTATCCTCAGAATGGGTCTGAGCTGATTTTCCCTGCTGGTTTTAGGCCGCTTTACACACACTTGATGCACTTACACAGAGATATCAAGACTTAGCTTTTAAGATGCTTACTAGTCGGATAGATATTTGTGCGATGAACAGGGTCTGGTGAGTCCAGTTGATTGAGCAAGGAGTAGGTCGTGTCCATTCCATATTCGGTTTTCGGAGGGGTATCTGTGCTCATTTCAAACTCGAGTTTTATGCGTCACCCCACCTCACCTTTCCCCTGAAGCAGGCATAAGTGTGTTTTCTAAAAGCGTGACTCTGTTCTGTTTGGGGATTCCGTTCATCGGGAGCGATTTTTGCATTCCCTCGATAAGTGATATCATAAGTTTCTTTTTTTGTGGGACTTATTTCACTGAGGATGATCGTACCTAAATCCACACAGGATGCTGCTACCAGCCTCATGACGTGGATTTCATGGCTGAGTGACACTCCATTGGACCTACGTAGCACCACTTGTCCACTTGTCTTTGTCCACTTGTCCACTTGTCTTTGTCCACTTGGCTCTTTCCTGGGATATGAAACGTGTACCGGAGTGGAGGTTCTTGTCAAGACAGCAGCCCTCAACTTTGGGGTCCCTGTGTCTGGTTGATTTTTTCATTTTCCCAAGGTCAACGCCCATGTGTGGCAGTGCCCTATGCTCTGTGGTTCTGTGTTTTACATGGTTTGGGAAAGAGGATACACTTGTGAAGATTGGCTGTTGGCCATTGACATCCCGCCCATCAGCTTAACAAGGCTCCCTTGACTCCGTGGCCTGTCCTGCCTTTCTGGTTTTTAGACTTTTTTCGCCTGGACCTTTTGCCCCGGGGGGTGGGCGACAGATTTCTTTGTAGTGCTGATTTGTTCTCCCAGGTTGCTTGGTTGGCCAAAAAGGGCGTATGCGTTTTTTCCTGAATATATTCAGGAAAAAACGCATACGCCCTTTTTGGCCAACCGCATCATTGTCCACGTTCTGGCGCTTTTCATGTGCTATCGGGGCCATTCCGATGTACCCCTTGACATCCGTTTCCTGCAGTTCTGCCTTGCGTTCAACGCCTCTTCGTAGCCTGACCTCAATATATTTTGGGGCGATAGTTATCGTTTAGAACTCTGCAGGTTTGGGAAGTGCAGTGCCCCTGAGCTCCATTTCACAAGTCGCTTTTGTGTGAGTGGGACGCAACACGGCTGGATGGCTTCACGCCCTATTGTCGATCCGCGGTGGCAGGCTGAACCTCTGGTGAATTCTTCTTCGCGATGGGAAATGAGAGTGACATGTGCCCGACCAAACACCTCCAGCGAGTCTCTCATTGGTTCCCCCTCTTGTAGTTCATCCTGCGGACAAATTGCAGACGGTACGAAAGAGGCATGGAAAGGCGCTGAGTCTCCAAGTGGGGAGATTGTTAGTAAGGGGGCCTGAATGGAGAACACGAGCACCAGGAGATGAAAACTGAGGTGAGTTTCAGAAAGCTTTCCCGATCCCACGGTGTAGCATCCGCTGGGTTTCCAATGAGTGCTTTCGCTGTCGGAAGATTGCGTTGAACCTGGAGAGTTGGGACCCATGGAATGGGGAGCACGCAGGATTCCTTTCAAGGGTCTGCATTTGCTTTCCCAACCTCACCAATCATCTCAGCCCCAAGAGTGTCATGCCTTATTTCTTCTGCCGCTGGGGCTATAGATGTGGTCAATGCTGGTTGCATGCCTGTCCCTGAACGCATTTTGGAAGAATTTCTCTCTGTTTTGCCCTGGTTGTTTCTTCTTTGTGTTTGAAATGTATCCTCAGAATGGGTCTGAGCTGATTTTCCCTGCTGGTTTTAGGCCGCTTTACACACACTTGATGCACTTACACCGAGATATCAAGACTTAGCTTTTAGAATGCTTATTAGTTGGATAGATACTTGTGCGATGAACAGGGTCTGGTGAGTCCAGTTGATTGAGCAAGGAGTAGGTCGTGTCCATTCCGTATTCGGTTTTCGGCAGGGTATCTGTGCTCATTTCAAACTCGAGTTTTATGCGTCACCCCACCTCACCTTTCCCCTGAAGCAGGCATAAGTGTGTTTTCTAAAAGCGTGACTCTGTTCTGTTTGGCGATTCCGTTCATGGGGAGCGATTTTTACATTCCCTCGATAAGTGATATCATAAGTTTCTTTTTTTGTGGGACTTATTTCACTGAGGATGATCGTACGTAAATCCACTCAGGATGCTGCTACCAGCCTCATGACGTGGATTTCATGGCTGAGTGACACTCCATTGGACCTACGTAGCACCACTTGTCCACTTGTCCACTTGTCGTTGTCCACTTGTCCACTCGTCTTTGTCCACTTGGCTCTTTCCTGGGATATGAAACGTGTACCGGAGTGGAGGTTCTTGTCAAGACAGCAGCCCTCAACTTTGGGGTCCCTGTGTCTGGTTGATTTTTTCATTTTCCCAAGGTCAACGCCCATGTGTGGAAGTGCCCTATGCTCTGTGGTTCTGTGTTTTACATGGTTTGGGAAAGAGGATACACTTGTGAAGATTGGCTGTTGGCCATTGACATCCCGCCCATCAGCTTAACAAGGCTCCCTTGACTCCGTGGCCTGTCCTGCCTTTCTGGTTTTTAGACTTTTTTGGCCTTGTCCTTTTGCCGCGGGGGGGGGGCGAGACATTTCTTTGTGGTGCTGATTTGCTCTCCCAGGTTGCTTGGTTGGCCAAAAAGGGCGTATGCGTTTTTTCCTGAATATATTCAGGAAAAAACGCATACGCCCTTTTTGGCCAACCGCATCATTGTCCAGGTTCTGGCGCTTTTCATGTGCTATCGGGGCCATTCCGATGTACCCGTTGACATCCGTTTCCTGTAGTTCTGCCTTGCGTTCAACGCCTCTTCGTAGCCTGACCTCAATATATTTTGGGGCGATAGTTATCGTTTAGAACTCTGCAGGTTTGGGAACTGCAGTGCCCCTGAGCTCCATTTCCCAAGTCGCTTTTTTGTGAGTGGGACGCAACACGGCTGGATGGCTTCACGCCCTATTGTCGATCGGGGTGGCAGGCTGAGCCTCTGGTGAATTCTTCTTCGCGATGGGAAATGAGAGTGACATGTGCCCGACCAAACACCTCCAGCGAGTCTCTCATTGGTTCCCCCTCTTGCAGTTCATCCTGCGGACAAATTGCAGACGGTACAAAAGAGGCATGGAAAGGCGCCGAGTCTCCAAGTGGGGAGATTGTTAGTAAGGGGGCCTGAATGGAGAACACGAGCAGCAGGAGATGAAAACTGAGGTGAGTTTCAGAAAGCTTTCCCGATCCCACGGTGTAGCATCCGCTGGGTTTCCAATGAGTGTTTTCGCTGTCGGAAGATTGCGTTGAACCTGGAGAGTTGGGACCCATGGAATGGGGAGCACGCAGGATTCCTTTCAAGGGTCTGCATTTGCTTTCCCAACCTCACCCATCGTCTCAGCCCCAAGAGTGTCCAGCCTTATGTCTTCTGCCGCTGGGGCTGTAGATGTGGTCAATCCTGGTTGCATGCCACTCCCTGAACGCATTTTGGAAGAATTTCTCTCTGTTTTGCCCTGCTTGTTTCTTCTTTGTGTTGGAAATGTATCCTCAGAATGGGTCTGAGCAGATTTTCCCTGCTGTTTTTAGGCCGCTTTACACACACTTGATGCACTTACACAGAGATATCAAGACTTAGCTTTTAAGATGCTTACTAGTCGGATAGGTACTTGTGCGATGAACAGGGTCTGGTGAGTCCAGTTGATTGATCAGGGAGTAGGTCGTGTCCATTCCATATTCGGTTTTCGGAAGGGTATCTGTGCTCATTTCAAACTCGAGTTTTATGCGTCACCCCACCTCACCTTTCCCCTGAAGCAGGCGTAAGTGTGTTTTCTAAAAGCGTGACTCTGTTGTGTTTGGGGATTCAGTTCATGGGGAGCGATTTTTACATTCCCTCGATCAGTGATATCATAAGTTTCTTTTTTGTGGGACTTATTTCACTGAGGATGATCGTACGTAAATCCACTCAGGATGCTGCTACCAGCCTCATGACGTGGATTTCATGGCTGAGTGACACTCCATTGGACCTACGTAGCACCACTTGTCCACTTGTCCACTTGTCGTTGTCCACTTGTCCACTCGTCTTTGTCCACTTGGCTCTTTCCTGGGATATGAAACGTGTACCGGAGTGGAGGTTCTTGTCAAGACAGCAGCCCTCAACTTTGGGGTCCCTGTGTCTGGTTGATTTTTTCATTTTCCCAAGGTCCACGCCCATGTGTGGAAGTGCCCTATGCTCTGTGGTTCTGTGTTTTACATGGTTTGGGAAACAGGATACACTTGTGAAGATTGGCTGTTGGCCATTGACATCCCGCCCATCAGCTTAACAAGGCTCCCTTGACTCCGTGGGCTGTCCTGCCTTTCTGGTTTTTAGACTTTTTTCGCCTGGCCCTTTTGCCCCGGGGGGGGTGTGAGAGATTTCTTTGTAGTGCTGATTTGCTCTCCCAGGTTGCTTGGTTGTCCAAAAAGGGCGTTTGCGTTTTTTCCTGAATATATTCAGGAAAAAACGCATACGCCCTTTTTGGCCAACCGCATCATTGTCCACGTTCTGGCGCTTTTCATGTGCTATCGGGGCCATTCCGATGTACCCGTTGACATCCGTTTCCTGCAATTCTGCCTTGCGTTCAACGCCTCTTCGTAGCCTGACCTCAATATATTTTGGGGCGATAGTTATCGTTTAGAACTCTGCAGGTTTGGGAAGTGCAGTGCCCCTGAGCTCCATTTCCCAAGTCGCTTTTGTGTGAGTGGGACGCAACACGGCTGGATGGCTTCACGCCCTATTGTCGATCCGCGGTGGCAGGCTGAACCTCTGGTGAATTCTTCTTCGTGATGGGAAATGAGAGTGACATGTGCCCGACCAAACACCTCCAGCGAGTCTCTCATTGGTTCCCCCTCTTGCAGTTCATCCTGCGGACAAATTGCAGACGGTACGAAAGAGGCATGGAAAGGCGCCGAGTCTCCAAGTGGGGAGATTGTTAGTAAGGGGGCCTGAATGGAGAACACGAGCACCAGGAGATGAAAACTGAGGTGAGTTTCAGAAAGCTTTCCCGATCCCACGGTGTAGCATCCGCTGGGTTTCCAATGAGTGCTTTCGCTGTCGGAAGATTGCGTTGAACCTGGAGAGTTGGGACCCATGGAATGGGGAGCACGCAGGATTCCTTTCAAGGGTCTGCATTTGCTTTCCCAACCTCACCCATCGTCTCAGCCCCAAGAGTGTCCAGCCTTATGTCTTCTGCCACTGGGGCTGTAGATGTGGTCAATCCTGGTTGCATGCCACTCCCTGAACGCATTTTGGAAGAATTTCTCTCTCTTTTGCCCTGCTTGTTTCTTTTTTATGTTGGAAATGTATCCTCAGAATGGGTCTGAGCTGATTTTCCCTGCTGCTTTTAGGCCGCTTTACACACACTTGATGCACTTACACAGAGATATCAAGCCTTAGCTTTTAAGATGCTTACTAGTCGGATAGATACTTGTGCGATGAACAGGGTGTGGTGAGTCCAGTTGATTGAGCAAGGAGTAGGTCGTGTCCATTCCATATTCGGTTTTCGGAAGGGTATCTGTGCTCATTTCAAACTCGAGTTTTATGCGTCACCCAACCTCACCTTTCCCCTGAAGCAGGCATAAGTGTGTTTTCTAAAAGCGTGACTCTGTTCTGTTTGGGGATTCCGTTCATGGGGAGCGATTTTTACATTCCCTCGATAAGTGATATCATAAGTTTCTTTTTTTGTGGGACTGATTTCACTGAGGATGATCGTACCTAAATCCACTCAGGATGCTGCTACCAGCCTCATGACGTGGATTTCATGGCTGAGTGACACTGCATTGGACCTACGTAGCACCACTTGTCCACTTGTCCAATTGTCGTTGTCCACTTGTCCACTCGTCTTTGTCCACTTGGCTCTTTCCTGGGATATGAAACGTGTACCGGATTGGAGGTTCTTGTCAAGACAGCAGCCCTCAACTTTGGGGTCCCTGTGTCTGGTTTATTTTTTCATTTTCCCAAGGTCAACGCCCATGTGTGGAAGTGCCCTATGCTCTGTGGTTCTGTGTTTTACATGGTTTGGGAAAGAGGATACACTTGAGAAGATTGGCTGTTGGCCATTGACATCCCGCCCATCAGCTTAACAAGGCTCCCTTGACTCCGTGGCCTGTCCTGCCTTTCTGGTTTTTAGACTTTTTTCGCCTGGCCCTTTTGCCCCGGGGGGGGGGCGAGAGATTTCTTTGTAGTGCTGATTTGCTCTCCCAGGTTGCTTGGTTGGCCAAAAAGGGCGTATGCGTTTTTTCCTGAATATATTCAGGAAAAAACGCATACGCCCTTTCTGGCCAACCGCATCATTGTCCACGTTCTGGCGCTTTCCATGTGCTATCGGGGCCATTCCGATGTTCCCGTTGACATCCGTTTCCTGCAATTCTGCCTTGCGTTCAGCGCCTGTTCGTAGCCTGACCTCAATATATTTTGGTGCGATAGTTATCGTTTAGAACTCTCCAGGTTTGGGAAGTGCAGTGCCCCTGAGCTCCATTTCCCAAGTCCCTTTTTTGTGAGTGGGACGCAACACGGCTGGATGGCTTCACGCCCTATTGTCGATCCGCGGTGGCAGGCTGAACCTCTGGTGAATTCTTCTTCGTGATGGGAAATGAGAGTGACATGTGCCCGACCAAACACCTCCAGCGAGTCTCTCATTGGTTCCCCCTCTTGCAGTTCATCCTGCGGACAAATTGCAGACGGTACGAAAGAGGCATGGAAAGGCGCCGAGTCTCCAAATGGGGAGATTGTTAGTAAGGGGGCCTGAATGGAGAACACGAGCACCAGGAGATGAAAACTGAGGTGAGTTTCAGAAAGCTTTCCCGATCCCACGGTGTAGCATCCGCTGGGTTTCCAATGAGTGCTTTCGCTGTCGGAAGATTGCGTTGAACCTGGAGAGTTGGGACCCATGGAATGGGGAGCACGCAGGATTCCTTTCAAGGGTCTGCATTTGCTTTCCCAACCTCACTAATCGTCTCAGCCCCAAGAGTGTCCAGCCTTATGTCTTCTGCCGCTGGGGCTGTAGATGTGGTCAATCCTGGTTGCATGCCAGTCCCTGAACGCATTTTGGAAGAATTTCTCTCTGTTTTGCCCTGCTTGTTTCTTCTTTGTGTTGGAAATGTATCCTCAGAATGGGTCTGAGCTGATTTTCCCTGCTGGTTTTAGGCCGCTTTACACACACTTGATGCACTTACACAGAGATATCAAGACTTAGCTTTTAAGATGCTTACTAGTCGGATATATACTTGTGCGATGAACAGGGTCTGGTGAGTCCAGTTGATTGAGCAAGGAGTAGGTCGTGTCCATTCCATATTCGGTTTTCGGAAGGGTATCTGTGCTCATTTCAAACTCGAGTTTTATGCGTCACCCAACCTCACCTTTCCCCTGAAGCAGGCATAAGTGTGTTTTCTAAAAGCGTGACTCTGTTCTGTTTGGGGATTCCGTTCATGGGGAGCGATTTTTACATTCCCTCGATAAGTGATATCATAAGTTTCTTTTTTTGTGGGACTGATTTCACTGAGGATGATCGTACCTAAATCCACTCAGGATGCTGCTACCAGCCTCATGACGTGGATTTCATGGCTGAGTGACACTGCATTGGACCTACGTAGCACCACTTGTCCACTTGTCCACTTGTCGTTGTCCACTTGTCCACTCGTCTTTGTCCACTTGGCTCTTTCCTGGGATATGAAACGTGTACCGGAGTGGAGGTTCTTGTCAAGACAGCAGCCCTCAACTTTGGGGTCCCTGTGTCTGGTTGATTTTTTCATTTTCCCAAGTCAAGGCCCATGTGTGGAAGTGCCCTATGCTCTGTGGTTCTGTGTTTTACATGGTTTGGGAAAGAGGATACACTTGAGAAGATTGGCTGTTGGCCATTGACATCCCGCCCATCAGCTTAACAAGGCTCCCTTGACTCCGTGGCCTGTCCTGCCTTTCTGGTTTTTAGACTTTTTTCGCCTGGCCCTTTTGACCCGGGGGGGGGGCGAGAGATTTCTTTGTAGTGCTGATTTGCTCTCCCAGGTTGCTTGGTTGGCCAAAAAGGGCGTATGCGTTTTTTCCTGAATATATTCAGGAAAAAACGCATACGCCCTTTTTGGCCAACCGCATCATTGTCCACGTTCTGGCGCTTTTCATGTGCTATCTGGGCCATTCCGATGTACCCGTTGACATCCGTTTCCTGCAATTCTGCCTTGCGTTCAACGCCTCTTCGTAGCCTGACCTCAATATATTTTGGGGCGATAGTTATCGTTTAGAACTCTGCAGGTTTGGGAAGTGCAGTGCCCCTGAGCTCCATTTCCCAAGTCGCTTTTTTGTGAGTGGGACGCAACACGGCTGGATGGCTTCACGCCCTATTGTCGATCCGCGGTGGCAGGCTGAACCTCTGGTGAATTCTTCTTCGTGATGGGAAATGAGAGTGACATGTGCCCGACCAAACACCTCCAGCGGGTCTCTCATTGGTTCCCCCTCTTGCAGTTCATCCTGCGGACAAATTGCAGACGGTACGAAAGAGGCATGGAAAGGCGCCGAGTCTCCAAGTGGGGAGATTGTTAGTAAGGGGGCCTGAATGGAGAACACGAGCACCAGGAGATGAAAACTGAGGTGAGTTTCAGAAAGCTTTCCCGATCCCACGGTGTAGCATCCGCTGGGTTTCCAATGAGTCCTTTCGCTGTCGGAAGATTGCGTTGAACCTGGAGAGTTGGGACCCATGGAATGGGGAGCACGCAGGATTCCTTTCAAGGGTCTGCATTTGCTTTCCCAACCTCACCAATCGTCTCAGCCCCAAGAGTGTCCAGCCTTATGTCTTCTGCCGCTGGGGCTGTAGATGTGGTCAATCCTGGTTGCATGCCAGTCCCTGAACGCATTTTGGAAGAATTTCTCTCTGTTTTGCCCTGCTTGTTTCTTCTTTGTGTTGGAAATGTATCCTCAGAATGGGTCTGAGCTGATTTTCCCTGCTGGTTTTAGGCCGCTTTACACACACTTGATGCACTTACACAGAGATATCAAGACTTAGCTTTTAAGATGCTTACTAGTCGGATAGATACTTGTGCGATGAACAGGGTGTGGTGAGTCCAGTTGATTGAGCAAGGAGTAGGTCGTGTCCATTCCATATTCGGTTTTCGGAAGGGTATCTGTGCTCATTTCAAACTCGAGTTTTATGCGTCACCCCACCTCACCTTTCCCCTGAAGCAGGCATAAGTGTGTTTTCTAAAAGCGTGACTCTGTGCTGTTTGGGGATTCCGTTCATGGGGAGCGATTTTTACATTCCCTCGATAAGTGATATCATAAGTTTCTTTTTTTGTGCGACTGATTTCACTGAGGATGATCGTACCTAACTCCACTCAGGATGCTGCTACCAGCCTCATGACGTGGATTTCATGGCTGAGTGACACTGCATTGGACCTACGTAGCACCACTTGTCCACTTGTCCACTTGTCTTTGTCCACTTGTCCACTCGTGTTTGTCCACTTGGCTCTTTCCTGGGATATGAAACGTGTACCGGAGTGGAGGTTCTTGTCAAGACAGCAGCCCTCAACTTTGGGGTCCCTGTGTCTGGTTGATTTTTTCATTTTCCCAAGGTCAACGCCCATGTGTGGAAGTGCCCTATGCTCTGTGGTTCTGTGTTTTACATGGTTTGGGAAAGAGGATACACTTGTGGAGATTGGCTGTTGGCCATTGACATCCCGCCCATCAGCTTAACAAGGCTCCCTTGACTCCGTGGCCTGTCCTGCCTTTCTGGTTTTTAGACTTTTTTCGCCTGGCCCTTTTGCCCCGGGGTGGGGGGGGCGAGAGATTTCTTTGTAGTGCTGATTTGCTCTCCCAGGTTGCTTGGTTGGCCAAAAAGGGCGTATGCGTTTTTTCCTGAATATATTCAGGAAAAAACGCATACGCCCTTTTTGGCCAACCGCATCATTGTCCACGTTCTGGCGCTTTTCATGTGCTATCGGGGCCATTCCGATGTACCCGTTGACATCCGTTTCCTGAAATTCTGCCTTGCGTTCAACGCCTCTTCGTAGCCTGACCTCAATATATTTTGGGGCGATAGTTATCGTTTAGAACTCTGCAGGTTTGGGAAGTGCAGTGCCCCTGAGCTCCATTTCGCAAGTCGCTTTTGTGTGAGTGGGACGCAACACGGCTGGATGGCTTCACGCCCTATTGTCGATCCGCCGTGGCAGGCTGAACCTCTGGTGAATTCTTCTTCGTGATGGGAAATGAGAGTGACATGTGCCCGACCAAACACCTCCAGCGAGTCTCTCATTGGTTCCCCCTCTTGCAGTTCATCCTGCGGACAAATTGCAGACGGTACGAAAGAGGCATGGAAAGGCGCCGAGTCTCCAAGTGGGGAGATTGTTAGTAAGGGGGCCTGAATGGAGAACACGAGCACCAGGAGATGAAAACTGAGGTGAGTTTCAGAAAGCTTTCCCGATCCCACGGTGTAGCATCCGCTGGGTTTCCAATGAGTGCTTTCGCTGTCGGAAGATTGCGTTGAACCTGGAGAGTTGGGACCCATGGAATGGGGAGCACGCAGGATTCCTTTCAAGGGTCTGCATTTGCTTTCCCAACCTCACCCATCGTCTCAGCCCCAAGACTGTCCAGCCTTATGTCTTCTGCCGCTGGGGCTGTAGATGTGGTCAATCCTGGTTGCATGCCAGTCCCTGAACGCATTTTGGAAGAATTTCTCTCTGTTTTGCCCTGCTTGTTTCTTCTTTATGTTGGAAATGTATCCTCAGAATGGGTCTGAGCTGATTTTCCCTGCTGGTTTTAGGCCGCTTTACACACACTTGATGCACTTACACAGAGATATCAAGCCTTAGCTTTTAAGATGCTTACTAGTCGCATAGATACTTGTGCGATGAACAGGGTCTGGTGAGTCCAGTTGATTGAGCAAGGAGTAGGTCGTGTCCATTCCATATTCGGTTTTCGGAAGGGTATCTGTGCTCATTTCAAACTCGAGTTTTATGCGTCACCCCACCTCACCTTTCCCCTGAAGCAGGCATAAGTGTGTTTTCTAAAAGCGTGACTCTGTTCTGTTTGGGGATTCATTTCATGGGGAGCGATTTTTACATTCCCTCGATAAGTGATATCATAAGTTTCTTTTTTTGTGGGACTGATTTCACTGAGGATGATCGTACCTAAATCCACTCAGGATGCTGCTACCAGCCTCATGACGTGGATTTCATGGCTGAGTGACACTCCATTGGACCTACGTAGCACCACTTGTCCACTTGTCCACTTGTCGTTGTCCACTTGTCCACTCGTCTTTGTCCACTTGGCTCTTTCCTGGGATATGAAACGTGTACCGGAGTGGAGGTTCTTGTCAAGACAGCAGCCCTCAACTTTGGGGTCCCTGTGTCTGGTTGATTTTTTCATTTTCCCAAGGTCAACGCCCATGTGTGGAAGTGCCCTATGCTCTGTGGTTCTGTGTTTTACATGGTTTGGGAAAGAGGATACACTTGTGGAGATTGGCTGTTGGCCATTGACATCCCGCCCATCAGCTTAACAAGGCTCCCTTGACTCCGTGGCCTGTCCTGCCTTTCTGGTTTTTAGACTTTTTTCGCCTGGCCCTTTTGCCCCGGGGTGGGGGGGGCGAGAGATTTCTTTGTAGTGCTGATTTGCTCTCCCAGGTTGCTTGGTTGGCCAAAAAGGGCGTATGCGTTTTTTCCTGAATATATTCAGGAAAAAACGCATACGCCCTTTTTGGCCAACCGCATCATTGTCCACGTTCTGGCGCTTTTCATGTGCTATCGGGGCCATTCCGATGTACCCGTTGACATCCGTTTCCTGAAATTCTGCTTTGCGTTCAACGCCTCTTCGTAGCCTGACCTCAATATATTTTGGGGCGATAGTTATCGTTTAGAACTCTGCAGGTTTGGGAAGTGCAGTGCCCCTGAGCTCCATTTCCCAAGTCGCTTTTGTGTGAGTGGGACGCAACACGGCTGGATGGCTTCACGCCCTATTGTCGATCCGCCGTGGCAGGCTGAACCTCTGGTGAATTCTTCTTCGTGATGGGAAATGAGAGTGACATGTGCCCGACCAAACACCTCCAGCGAGTCTCTCATTGGTTCCCCCTCTTGCAGTTCATCCTGCGGACAAATTGCAGACGGTACGAAAGAGGCATGGAAAGGCGCCGAGTCTCCAAGTGGGGAGATTGTTAGTAAGGGGGCCTGAATGGAGAACACGAGCACCAGGAGATGAAAACTGAGGTGAGTTTCAGAAAGCTTTCCCGATCCCACGGTGTAGCATCCGCTGGGTTTCCAATGAGTGCTTTCGCTGTCGGAAGATTGCGTTGAACCTGGAGAGTTGGGACCCATGGAATGGGGAGCACGCAGGATTCCTTTCAAGGGTCTGCATTTGCTTTCCCAACCTCACCCATCGTCTCAGCCCCAAGACTGTCCAGCCTTATGTCTTCTGCCGCTGGGGCTGTAGATGTGGTCAATCCTGGTTGCATGCCAGTCCCTGAACGCATTTTGGAAGAATTTCTCTCTGTTTTGCCCTGCTTGTTTCTTCTTTATGTTGGAAATGTATCCTCAGAATGGGTCTGAGCTGATTTTCCCTGCTGGTTTTAGGCCGCTTTACACACACTTGATGCACTTACACAGAGATATCAAGCCTTAGCTTTTAAGATGCTTACTAGTCGCATAGATACTTGTGCGATGAACAGGGTCTGGTGAGTCCAGTTGATTGAGCAAGGAGTAGGTCGTGTCCATTCCATATTCGGTTTTCGGAAGGGTATCTGTGCTCATTTCAAACTCGAGTTTTATGCGTCACCCCACCTCACCTTTCCCCTGAAGCAGGCATAAGTGTGTTTTCTAAAAGCGTGACTCTGTTCTGTTTGGGGATTCATTTCATGGGGAGCGATTTTTACATTCCCTCGATAAGTGATATCATAAGTTTCTTTTTTTGTGGGACTGATTTCACTGAGGATGATCGTACCTAAATCCACTCAGGATGCTGCTACCAGCCTCATGACGTGGATTTCATGGCTGAGTGACACTCCATTGGACCTACGTAGCACCACTTGTCCACTTGTCCACTTGTCGTTGTCCACTTGTCCACTCGTCTTTGTCCACTTGGCTCTTTCCTGGGATATGAAACGTGTACCGGAGTGGAGGTTCTTGTCAAGACAGCAGCCCTCAACTTTGGGGTCCCTGTGTCTGGTTGATTTTTTCATTTTCCCAAGGTCAACGCCCATGTGTGGAAGTGCCCTATGCTCGGTGGTTCTGTGTTTTACATGGTTTGGGAAAGAGGATACACTTGTGAAGATTGGCTGTTGGCCATTGACATCCCGCCCATTAGCTTAACAAGGCTCCCTTGACTCCGTGGCCTGTCCTGCCTTTCTGGTTTTTAGACTTTTTTCGCCTGGCCCTTTTGCCCCGGGGGTGGGGCGGGGGCGAGAGATTTCTTTGTAGTGCTGATTTGCTCTCCCAGGTTGCTTGGTTGGCCAAAAAGGGCGTATGCGTTTTTTCCTGAATATATTCAGGAAAAAACGCATACGCCCTTTTTGGCCAACCGCATCATTGTCCACGTTCTGGCGCTTTTCATGTGCTATCGGGGCCATTCCGATGTACCCGTTGACATCCGTTTCCTGCAATTCTGCTTTGCGTTCAACGCCTCTTCGTAGCCTGACCTCAATATATTTTGGGGCGATAGTT
The DNA here is from genome assembly GCF_026419965.1 of Kogia breviceps. Taxonomy (NCBI): domain Eukaryota; kingdom Metazoa; phylum Chordata; class Mammalia; order Artiodactyla; family Physeteridae; genus Kogia; species Kogia breviceps. The sequence continues at coordinate 51,944,600 of NC_081315.1, read as the reverse complement.
ATCGTTTAGAACTCTGCAGGTTTGGGAAGTGCAGTGCCCCTGAGCTCCATTTCCCAAGTCGCTTTTGTGTGAGTGGGAAGCAACACGGCTGGATGGCTTCACGCCCTATTGTCGATCCGGGGTGGCAGGCTGAACCTCTGGTGAATTCTTCTTCGTGATGGGAAATGAGAGTGACATGTGCCCGACCAAACACCTCCAGCGAGTCTCTCATTGGTTCCCCCTCTTGCAGTTCATCCTGCGGACAAATTGCAGACGGTACGAAAGAGGCATGGAAAGGCGCCGAGTCTCCAAGTGGGGAGATTGTTAGTAAGGGGGCCTGAATGGAGAACACGAGCACCAGGAGATGAAAACTGAGGTGAGTTTCAGAAAGCTTTCCCGATCCCACGGTGTAGCATCCGCTGGGTTTCCAATGAGTGCTTTCGCTGTCGGAGGATTGCGTTGAACCTGGAGAGTTGGGACCCATGGAATGGGGAGCACGCAGGATTCCTTTCAAGGGTCTGCATTTGCTTTCCCAACCTGACCCATCGTCTCAGCCCCAAGACTGTCCAGCCTTATGTCTTCTGCCGCTGGGGCTGTAGATGTGGTCAATCCTGGTTGCATGCCAGTCCCTGAACGCATTTTGGAAGAATTTCTCTCTGTTTTGCCCTGCTTGTTTCTTCTTTATGTTGGAAATGTATCCTCAGAATGGGTCTGAGCTGATTTTCCCTGCTGGTTTTAGGCCGCTTTACACACACTTGATGCACTTACACAGAGATATCAAGCCTTAGCTTTTAAGATGCTTACTAGTCGCATAGATACTTGTGCGATGAACAGGGTCTGGTGAGTCCAGTTGATTGAGCAAGGAGTAGGTCGTGTCCATTCCATATTCGGTTTTCGGAAGGGTATCTGTGCTCATTTCAAACTCGAGTTTTATGCGTCACCCCACCTCACCTTTCCCCTGAAGCAGGCATAAGTGTGTTTTCTAAAAGCGTGACTCTGTTCTGTTTGGGCATTCATTTCATGGGGAGCGATTTTTACATTCCCTCGATAAGTGATATCATAAGTTTCTTTTTTTGTGGGACTGATTTCACTGAGGATGATCGTACCTAAATCCACTCAGGATGCTGCTACCAGCCTCATGACGTGGATTTCATGGCTGAGTGACACTCCATTGGACCTACGTAGCACCACTTGTCCACTTGTCCACTTGTCGTTGTCCACTTGTCCACTCGTCTTTGTCCACTTGGCTCTTTCCTGGGATATGAAACGTGTACCGGAGTGGAGGTTCTTGTCAAGACAGCAGCCCTCAACTTTGGGGTCCCTGTGTCTGGTTGATTTTTTCATTTTCCCAAGGTCAACGCCCATGTGTGGAAGTGCCCTATGCTCGGTGGTTCTGTGTTTTACATGGTTTGGGAAAGAGGATACACTTGTGAAGATTGGCTGTTGGCCATTGACATCCCGCCCATTAGCTTAACAAGGCTCCCTTGACTCCGTGGCCTGTCCTGCCTTTCTGGTTTTTAGACTTTTTTCGCCTGGCCCTTTTGCCCCGGGGGTGGGGCGGGGGCGAGAGATTTCTTTGTAGTGCTGATTTGCTCTCCCAGGTTGCTTGGTTGGCCAAAAAGGGCGTATGCGTTTTTTCCTGAATATATTCAGGAAAAAACGCATACGCCCTTTTTGGCCAACCGCATCATTGTCCACGTTCTGGCGCTTTTCATGTGCTATCGGGGCCATTCCGATGTACCCGTTGACATCCGTTTCCTGCAATTCTGCTTTGCGTTCAACGCCTCTTCGTAGCCTGACCTCAATATATTTTGGGGCGATAGTTATCGTTTAGAACTCTGCAGGTTTGGGAAGTGCAGTGCCCCTGAGCTCCATTTCCCAAGTCGCTTTTGTGTGAGTGGGAAGCAACACGGCTGGATGGCTTCACGCCCTATTGTCGATCCGGGGTGGCAGGCTGAACCTCTGGTGAATTCTTCTTCGTGATGGGAAATGAGAGTGACATGTGCCCGACCAAACACCTCCAGCGAGTCTCTCATTGGTTCCCCCTCTTGCAGTTCATCCTGCGGACAAATTGCAGACGGTACGAAAGAGGCATGGAAAGGCGCCGAGTCTCCAAGTGGGGAGATTGTTAGTAAGGGGGCCTGAATGGAGAACACGAGCACCAGGAGATGAAAACTGAGGTGAGTTTCAGAAAGCTTTCCCGATCCCACGGTGTAGCATCCGCTGGGTTTCCAATGAGTGCTTTCGCTGTCGGAAGATTGCGTTGAACCTGGAGAGTTGGGACCCATGGAATGGGGAGCACGCAGGATTCCTTTCAAGGGTCTGCATTTGCTTTCCCAACCTGACCCATCGTCTCAGCCCCAAGACTGTCCAGCCTTATGTCTTCTGCCGCTGGGGCTGTAGATGTGGTCAATCCTGGTTGCATGCCAGTCCCTGAACGCATTTTGGAAGAATTTCTCTCTGTTTTGCCCTGCTTGTTTCTTCTTTATGTTGGAAATGTATCCTCAGAATGGGTCTGAGCTGATTTTCCCTGCTGGTTTTAGGCCGCTTTACACACACTTGATGCACTTACACAGAGATATCAAGCCTTAGCTTTTAAGATGCTTACTAGTCGCAAAGATACTTGTGCGATGAACAGGGTCTGGTGAGTCCAGTTGATTGAGCAAGGAGTAGGTCGTGTCCATTCCATATTCGGTTTTCGGAAGGGTATCTGTGCTCATTTCAAACTCGAGTTTTATGCGTCACCCCACCTCACCTTTCCCCTGAAGCAGGCATAAGTGTGTTTTCTAAAAGCGTGACTCTGTTCTGTTTGGGCATTCATTTCATGGGGAGCGATTTTTACATTCCCTCGATAAGTGATATCATAAGTTTCTTTTTTTGTGGGACTGATTTCACTGAGGATGATCGTACCTAAATCCACTCAGGATGCTGCTACCAGCCTCATGACGTGGATTTCATGGCTGAGTGACACTCCATTGGAACTACGTAGCACCACTTGTCCACTTGTCCACTTGTCGTTGTCCACTTGTCCACTCGTCTTTGTCCACTTGGCTCTTTCCTGGGATATGAAACGTGTACCGGAGTGGAGGTTCTTGTCAAGACAGCAGCCCTCAACTTTGGGGTCCCTGTGTCTGGTTGATTTTTTCATTTTCCCAAGGTCAACGCCCATGTGTGGAAGTGCCCTATGCTCTGTGGTTCTGTGTTTTACATGGTTTGGGAAAGAGGATACACTTGTGAAGATTGGCTGTTGGCCATTGACATCCCGCCCATCAGCTTAACAAGGCTCCCTTGACTCCGTGGCCTGTCCTGCCTTTCTGGTTTTTAGACTTTTTTCGCCTGGCCCTTTTGCCCCGGGGGTGGGGCGGGGGCGAGAGATTTCTTTGTAGTGCTGATTTGCTCTCCCAGGTTGCTTGGTTGGCCAAAAAGGGCGTATGCGTTTTTTCCTGAATATATTCAGGAAAAAACGCATACGCCCTTTTTGGCCAACCGCATCATTGTCCACGTTCTGGCGCTTTTCATGTGCTATCGGGGCCATTCCGATGTACCCGTTGACATCCGTTTCCTGCAATTCTGCTTTGCGTTCAACGCCTCTTCGTAGCCTGACCTCAATATATTTTGGGGCGATAGTTATCGTTTAGAACTCTGCAGGTTTGGGAAGTGCAGTGCCCCTGAGCTCCATTTCGCAAGTCGCTTTTGTGTGAGTGGGACGCAACACGGCTGGATGGCTTCACGCCCTATTGTCGATCCGGGGTGGCAGGCTGAACCTCTGGTGAATTCTTCTTCGTGATGGGAAATGAGAGTGACATGTGCCCGACCAAACACCTCCAGCGAGTCTCTCATTGGTTCCCCCTCTTGCAGTTCATCCTGCGGACAAATTGCAGACGGTACGAAAGAGGCATGGAAAGGCGCCGAGTCTCCAAGTGGGGAGATTGTTAGTAAGGGGGCCTGAATGGAGAACACGAGCACCAGGAGATGAAAACTGAGGTGAGTTTCAGAAAGCTTTCCCGATCCCACGGTGTAGCATCCGCTGGGTTTCCAATGAGTGCTTTCGCTGTCGGAAGATTGCGTTGAACCTGGAGAGTTGGGACCCATGGAATGGGGAGCACGCAGGATTCCTTTCAAGGGTCTGCATTTGCTTTCCCAACCTCACCCATCGTCTCAGCCCCAAGAGTGTCCAGCCTTATGTCTTCTGCCGCTGGGGCTGTAGATGTGGTCAATCCTGGTTGCATGCCAGTCCCTGAACGCATTTTGGAAGAATTTCTCTCTGTTTTGCCCTGCTTGTTTCTTCTTTATGTTGGAAATGTATCCTCAGAATGGGTCTGAGCTGATTTTCCCTGCTGGTTTTAGGCCGCTTTACACACACTTGATGCACTTACACAGAGATATCAAGCCTTAGCTTTTAAGATGCTTACTAGTCGCATAGATACTTGTGCGATGAACAGGGTCTGGTGAGTCCAGTTGATTGAGCAAGGAGTAGGTCGTGTCCATTCCATATTCGGTTTTCGGAAGGGTATCTGTGCTCATTTCAAACTCGAGTTTTATGCGTCACCCCACCTCACCTTTCCCCTGAAGCAGGCATAAGTGTGTTTTCTAAAAGCGTGACTCTGTTCTGTTTGGGGATTCATTTCATGGGGAGCGATTTTTACATTCCCTCGATAAGTGATATCATAAGTTTCTTTTTTTGTGGGACTGATTTCACTGAGGATGATCGTACCTAAATCCACTCAGGATGCTGCTACCAGCCTCATGACGTGGATTTCATGGCTGAGTGACACTCCATTGGACCTACGTAGCACCACTTGTCCACTTGTCCACTTGTCGTTGTCCACTTGTCCACTCGTCTTTGTCCACTTGGCTCTTTCCTGGGATATGAAACGTGTACCGGAGTGGAGGTTCTTGTCAAGACAGCAGCCCTCAACTTTGGGGTCCCTGTGTCTGGTTGATTTTTTCATTTTCCCAAGGTCAACGCCCATGTGTGGAAGTGCCCTATGCTCTGTGGTTCTGTGTTTTACATGGTTTGGGAAAGAGGATACACTTGTGAAGATTGGCTGTTGGCCATTGACATCCCGCCCATCAGCTTAACAAGGCTCCCTTGACTCCGTGGCCTGTCCTGCCTTTCTGGTTTTTAGACTTTTTTCGCCTGGCCCTTTTGCCCCGGGGTGGGGGGGGCGAGAGATTTCTTTGTAGTGCTGATTTGCTCTCCCAGGTTGCTTGGTTGGCCAAAAAGGGCGTATGCGTTTTTTCCTGAATATATTCAGGAAAAAACGCATACGCCCTTTTTGGCCAACCGCATCATTGTCCACGTTCTGGCGCTTTTCATGTGCTATCGGGGCCATTCCGATGTACCCGTTGACATCCGTTTCCTGAAATTCTGCTTTGCGTTCAACGCCTCTTCGTAGCCTGACCTCAATATATTTTGGGGCGATAGTTATCGTTTAGAACTCTGCAGGTTTGGGAAGTGCAGTGCCCCTGAGCTCCATTTCGCAAGTCGCTTTTGTGTGAGTGGGACGCAACACGGCTGGATGGCTTCACGCCCTATTGTCGATCCGCCGTGGCAGGCTGAACCTCTGGTGAATTCTTCTTCGTGATGGGAAATGAGAGTGACATGTGCCCGACCAAACACCTCCAGCGAGTCTCTCATTGGTTCCCCCTCTTGCAGTTCATCCTGCGGACAAATTGCAGACGGTACGAAAGAGGCATGGAAAGGCGCCGAGTCTCCAAGTGGGGAGATTGTTAGTAAGGGGGCCTGAATGGAGAACACGAGCACCAGGAGATGAAAACTGAGGTGAGTTTCAGAAAGCTTTCCCGATCCCACGGTGTAGCATCCGCTGGGTTTCCAATGAGTGCTTTCGCTGTCGGAAGATTGCGTTGAACCTGGAGAGTTGGGACCCATGGAATGGGGAGCACGCAGGATTCCTTTCAAGGGTCTGCATTTGCTTTCCCAACCTCACCCATCGTCTCAGCCCCAAGAGTGTCCAGCCTTATGTCTTCTGCCGCTGGGGCTGTAGATGTGGTCAATCCTGGTTGCATGCCAGTCCCTGAACGCATTTTGGAAGAATTTCTCTCTGTTTTGCCCTGCTTGTTTCTTCTTTATGTTGGAAATGTATCCTCAGAATGGGTCTGAGCTGATTTTCCCTGCTGGTTTTAGGCCGCTTTACACACACTTGATGCACTTACACAGAGATATCAAGCCTTAGCTTTTAAGATGCTTACTAGTCGCATAGATACTTGTGCGATGAACAGGGTCTGGTGAGTCCAGTTGATTGAGCAAGGAGTAGGTCGTGTCCATTCCATATTCGGTTTTCGGAAGGGTATCTGTGCTCATTTCAAACTCGAGTTTTATGCGTCACCCCACCTCACCTTTCCCCTGAAGCAGGCATAAGTGTGTTTTCTAAAAGCGTGACTCTGTTCTGTTTGGGGATTCATTTCATGGGGAGCGATTTTTACATTCCCTCGATAAGTGATATCATAAGTTTCTTTTTTTGTGGGACTGATTTCACTGAGGATGATCGTACCTAAATCCACTCAGGATGCTGCTACCAGCCTCATGACGTGGATTTCATGGCTGAGTGACACTCCATTGGACCTACGTAGCACCACTTGTCCACTTGTCCACTTGTCGTTGTCCACTTGTCCACTCGTCTTTGTCCACTTGGCTCTTTCCTGGGATATGAAACGTGTACCGGAGTGGAGGTTCTTGTCAAGACAGCAGCCCTCAACTTTGGGGTCCCTGTGTCTGGTTGATTTTTTCATTTTCCCAAGGTCAACGCCCATGTGTGGAAGTGCCCTATGCTCTGTGGTTCTGTGTTTTACATGGTTTGGGAAAGAGGATACACTTGTGAAGATTGGCTGTTGGCCATTGACATCCCGCCCATCTGCTTAACAAGGCTCCCTTGACTCCGTGGCCTGTCCTGCCTTTCTGGTTTTTAGACTTTTTTCGCCTGGCCCTTTTGCCCCGGGGTGGGGGGGGCGAGAGATTTCTTTGTAGTGCTGATTTGCTCTCCCAGGTTGCTTGGTTGGCCAAAAAGGGCGTATGTGTTTTTTCCTGAATATATTCAGGAAAAAACGCATACGCCCTTTTTGGCCAACCGCATCATTGTCCACGTTCTGGCGCTTTTCATGTGCTATCGGGGCCATTCCGATGTACCCGTTGACATCCGTTTCCTGAAATTCTGCTTTGCGTTCAACGCCTCTTCGTAGCCTGACCTCAATATATTTTGGGGCGATAGTTATCGTTTAGAACTCTGCAGGTTTGGGAAGTGCAGTGCCCCTGAGCTCCATTTCCCAAGTCGCTTTTGTGTGAGTGGGACGCAACACGGCTGGATGGCTTCACGCCCTATTGTCGATCCGCGGTGGCAGGCTGAACCTCTGGTGAATTCTTCTTCGTGATGGGAAATGAGAGTGACATGTGCCCGACCAAACACCTCCAGCGAGTCTCTCATTGGTTCCCCCTCTTGCAGTTCATCCTGCGGACAAATTGCAGACGGTACGAAAGAGGCATGGAAAGGCGCCGAGTCTCCAAGTGGGGAGATTGTTAGTAAGGGGGCCTGAATGGAGAACACGAGCACCAGGAGATGAAAACTGAGGTGAGTTTCAGAAAGCTTTCCCGATCCCACGGTGTAGCATCCGCTGGGTTTCCAATGAGTGCTTTCGCTGTCGGAAGATTGCGTTGAACCTGGAGAGTTGGGACCCATGGAATGGGGAGCACGCAGGATTCCTTTCAAGGGTCTGCATTTGCTTTCCCAACCTCACCCATCGTCTCAGCCCCAAGAGTGTCCAGCCTTATGTCTTCTGCCGCTGGGGCTGTAGATGTGGTCAATCCTGGTTGCATGCCAGTCCCTGAACGCATTTTGGAAGAATTTCTCTCTGTTTTGCCCTGCTTGTTTCTTCTTTATGTTGGAAATGTATCCTCAGAATGGGTGTGAGCTGATTTTCCCTGCTGGTTTTAGGCCGCTTTACACACACTTGATGCACTTACACAGAGATATCAAGACTTAGCTTTTAAGATGCTTACTAGTCGCATAGATACTTGTGCGATGAACAGGGTCTGGTGAATCCAGTTGATTGAGCAAGGAGTAGGTCGTGTCCATTCCATATTCGGTTTTCGGAAGGGTATCTGTGCTCATTTCAAACTCGAGTTTTATGCGTCACCCCACCTCACCTTTCCCCTGAAGCAGGCATAAGTGTGTTTTCTAAAAGCGTGACTCTGTTCTGTTTGGGGATTCATTTCATGGGGAGCGATTTTTACATTCCCTCGATAAGTGATATCATAAGTTTCTTTTTTTGTGGGACTGATTTCACTGAGGATGATCGTACCTAAATCCACTCAGGATGCTGCTACCAGCCTCATGACGTGGATTTCATGGCTGAGTGACACTGCATTGGACCTACGTAGCACCACTTGTCCACTTGTCCACTTGTCGTTGTCCACTTGTCCACTCGTCTTTGTCCACTTGGCTCTTTCCTGGGATATGAAACGTGTACCGGAGTGGAGGTTCTTGTCAAGACAGCAGCCCTCAACTTTGGGGTCCCTGTGTCTGGTTGATTTTTTCATTTTCCCAAGGTCAACGCCCATGTGTGGAAGTGCCCTATGCTCGGTGGTTCTGTGTTTTACATGGTTTGGGAAAGAGGATACACTTGTGAAGATTGGCTGTTGGCCATTGACATCCCGCCCATTAGCTTAACAAGGCTCCCTTGACTCCGTGGCCTGTCCTGCCTTTCTGGTTTTTAGACTTTTTTCGCCTGGCCCTTTTGCCCCGGGGGTGGGGCGGGGGCGAGAGATTTCTTTGTAGTGCTGATTTGCTCTCCCAGGTTGCTTGGTTGGCCAAAAAGGGCGTATGCGTTTTTTCCTGAATATATTCAGGAAAAAACGCATACGCCCTTTTTGGCCAACCGCATCATTGTCCACGTTCTGGCGCTTTTCATGTGCTATCGGGGCCATTCCGATGTACCCGTTGACATCCGTTTCCTGCAATTCTGCCTTGCGTTCAACGCCTCTTCGTAGCCTGACCTCAATATATTTTGGGGCGATAGTTATCGTTTAGAACTCTGCAGGTTTGGGAAGTGCAGTGCCCCTGAGCTCCATTTCCCAAGTCGCTTTTGTGTGAGTGGGAAGCAACACGGCTGGATGGCTTCACGCCCTATTGTCGATCCGGGGTGGCAGGCTGAACCTCTGGTGAATTCTTCTTCGTGATGGGAAATGAGAGTGACATGTGCCCGACCAAACACCTCCAGCGAGTCTCTCATTGGTTCCCCCTCTTGCAGTTCATCCTGCGGACAAATTGCAGACGGTACGAAAGAGGCATGGAAAGGCGCCGAGTCTCCAAGTGGGGAGATTGTTAGTAAGGGGGCCTGAATGGAGAACACGAGCACCAGGAGATGAAAACTGAGGTGAGTTTCAGAAAGCTTTCCCGATCCCACGGTGTAGCATCCGCTGGGTTTCCAATGAGTGCTTTCGCTGTCGGAAGATTGCGTTGAACCTGGAGAGTTGGGACCCATGGAATGGGGAGCACGCAGGATTCCTTTCAAGGGTCTGCATTTGCTTTCCCAACCTCACCCATCGTCTCAGCCCCAAGACTGTCCAGCCTTATGTCTTCTGCCGCTGGGGCTGTAGATGTGGTCAATCCTGGTTGCATGCCAGTCCCTGAACGCATTTTGGAAGAATTTCTCTCTGTTTTGCCCTGCTTGTTTCTTCTTTATGTTGGAAATGTATCCTCAGAATGGGTGTGAGCTGATTTTCCCTGCTGGTTTTAGGCCGCTTTACACACACTTGATGCACTTACACAGAGATATCAAGCCTTAGCTTTTAAGATGCTTACTAGTCGCAAAGATACTTGTGCGATGAACAGGGTCTGGTGAGTCCAGTTGATTGAGCAAGGAGTAGGTCGTGTCCATTCCATATTCGGTTTTCGGAAGGGTATCTGTGCTCATTTCAAACTCGAGTTTTATGCGTCACCCCACCTCACCTTTCCCCTGAAGCAGGCATAAGTGTGTTTTCTAAAAGCGTGACTCTGTTCTGTTTGGGCATTCATTTCATGGGGAGCGATTTTTACATTCCCTCGATAAGTGATATCATAAGTTTCTTTTTTTGTGGGACTGATTTCACTGAGGATGATCGTACCTAAATCCACTCAGGATGCTGCTACCAGCCTCATGACGTGGATTTCATGGCTGAGTGACACTCCATTGGAACTACGTAGCACCACTTGTCCACTTGTCCACTTGTCGTTGTCCACTTGTCCACTCGTCTTTGTCCACTTGGCTCTTTCCTGGGATATGAAACGTGTACCGGAGTGGAGGTTCTTGTCAAGACAGCAGCCCTCAACTTTGGGGTCCCTGTGTCTGGTTGATTTTTTCATTTTCCCAAGGTCAACGCCCATGTGTGGAAGTGCCCTATGCTCTGTGGTTCTGTGTTTTACATGGTTTGGGAAAGAGGATACACTTGTGAAGATTGGCTGTTGGCCATTGACATCCCGCCCATCAGCTTAACAAGGCTCCCTTGACTCCGTGGCCTGTCCTGCCTTTCTGGTTTTTAGACTTTTTTCGCCTGGCCCTTTTGCCCCGGGGGTGGGGCGGGGGCGAGAGATTTCTTTGTAGTGCTGATTTGCTCTCCCAGGTTGCTTGGTTGGCCAAAAAGGGCGTATGCGTTTTTTCCTGAATATATTCAGGAAAAAACGCATACGCCCTTTTTGGCCAACCGCATCATTGTCCACGTTCTGGCGCTTTTCATGTGCTATCGGGGCCATTCCGATGTACCCGTTGACATCCGTTTCCTGCAATTCTGCTTTGCGTTCAACGCCTCTTCGTAGCCTGACCTCAATATATTTTGGGGCGATAGTTATCGTTTAGAACTCTGCAGGTTTGGGAAGTGCAGTGCCCCTGAGCTCCATTTCGCAAGTCGCTTTTGTGTGAGTGGGACGCAACACGGCTGGATGGCTTCACGCCCTATTGTCGATCCGGGGTGGCAGGCTGAACCTCTGGTGAATTCTTCTTCGTGATGGGAAATGAGAGTGACATGTGCCCGACCAAACACCTCCAGCGAGTCTCTCATTGGTTCCCCCTCTTGCAGTTCATCCTGCGGACAAATTGCAGACGGTACGAAAGAGGCATGGAAAGGCGCCGAGTCTCCAAGTGGGGAGATTGTTAGTAAGGGGGCCTGAATGGAGAACACGAGCACCAGGAGATGAAAACTGAGGTGAGTTTCAGAAAGCTTTCCCGATCCCACGGTGTAGCATCCGCTGGGTTTCCAATGAGTGCTTTCGCTGTCGGAAGATTGCGTTGAACCTGGAGAGTTGGGACCCATGGAATGGGGAGCACGCAGGATTCCTTTCAAGGGTCTGCATTTGCTTTCCCAACCTCACCCATCGTCTCAGCCCCAAGAGTGTCCAGCCTTATGTCTTCTGCCGCTGGGGCTGTAGATGTGGTCAATCCTGGTTGCATGCCAGTCCCTGAACGCATTTTGGAAGAATTTCTCTCTGTTTTGCCCTGCTTGTTTCTTCTTTATGTTGGAAATGTATCCTCAGAATGGGTGTGAGCTGATTTTCCCTGCTGGTTTTAGGCCGCTTTACACACACTTGATGCACTTACACAGAGATATCAAGCCTTAGCTTTTAAGATGCTTACTAGTCGCATAGATACTTGTGCGATGAACAGGGTCTGGTGAGTCCAATTGATTGAGCAAGGAGTAGGTCGTGTCCATTCCATATTCGGTTTTCGGAAGGGTATCTGTGCTCATTTCAAACTCGAGTTTTATGCGTCACCCCACCTCACCTTTCCCCTGAAGCAGGCAAAAGTGTGTTTTCTAAAAGCGTGACTCTGTTCTGTTTGGGCATTCATTTCATGGGGAGCGATTTTTACATTCCCTCGATAAGTGATATCATAAGTTTCTTTTTTTGTGGGACTGATTTCACTGAGGATGATCGTACCTAAATCCACTCAGGATGCTGCTACCAGCCTCATGACGTGGATTTCATGGCTGAGTGACACTCCATTGGAACTACGTAGCACCACTTGTACACTTGTCCACTTGTCGTTGTCCACTTGTCCACTCGTCTTTGTCCACTTGGCTCTTTCCTGGGATATGAAACGTGTACCGGAGTGGAGGTTCTTGTCAAGACAGCAGCCCTCAACTTTGGGGTCCCTGTGTCTGGTTGATTTTTTCATTTTCCCAAGGTCAACGCCCATGTGTGGAAGTGCCCTATGCTCTGTGGTTCTGTGTTTTACATGGTTTGGGAAAGAGGATACACTTGTGAAGATTGGCTGTTGGCCATTGACATCCCGCCCATCAGCTTAACAAGGCTCCCTTGACTCCGTGGCCTGTCCTGCCTTTCTGGTTTTTAGACTTTTTTCGCCTGGCCCTTTTGCCCCGGGGGTGGGGCGGGGGCGAGAGATTTCTTTGTAGTGCTGATTTGCTCTCCCAGGTTGCTTGGTTGGCCAAAAAGGGCGTATGCGTTTTTTCCTGAATATATTCAGGAAAAAACGCATACGCCCTTTTTGGCCAACCGCATCATTGTCCACGTTCTGGCGCTTTTCATGTGCTATCGGGGCCATTCCGATGTACCCGTTGACATCCGTTTCCTGAAATTCTGCTTTGCGTTCAACGCCTCTTCGTAGCCTGACCTCAATATATTTTGGGGCGATAGTTATCGTTTAGAACTCTGCAGGTTTGGGAAGTGCAGTGCCCCTGAGCTCCATTTCGCAAGTCGCTTTTGTGTGAGTGGGACGCAACACGGCTGGATGGCTTCACGCCCTATTGTCGATCCGCCGTGGCAGGCTGAACCTCTGGTGAATTCTTCTTCGTGATGGGAAATGAGAGTGACATGTGCCCGACCAAACACCTCCAGCGAGTCTCTCATTGGTTCCCCCTCTTGCAGTTCATCCTGCGGACAAATTGCAGACGGTACGAAAGAGGCATGGAAAGGCGCCGAGTCTCCAAGTGGGGAGATTGTTAGTAAGGGGGCCTGAATGGAGAACACGAGCACCAGGAGATGAAAACTGAGGTGAGTTTCAGAAAGCTTTCCCGATCCCACGGTGTAGCATCCGCTGGGTTTCCAATGAGTGCTTTCGCTGTCGGAAGATTGCGTTGAACCTGGAGAGTTGGGACCCATGGAATGGGGAGCACGCAGGATTCCTTTCAAGGGTCTGCATTTGCTTTCCCAACCTCACCCATCGTCTCAGCCCCAAGAGTGTCCAGCCTTATGTCTTCTGCCGCTGGGGCTGTAGATGTGGTCAATCCTGGTTGCATGCCAGTCCCTGAACGCATTTTGGAAGAATTTCTCTCTGTTTTGCCCTGCTTGTTTCTTCTTTATGTTGGAAATGTATCCTCAGAATGGGTCTGAGCTGATTTTCCCTGCTGGTTTTAGGCCGCTTTACACACACTTGATGCACTTACACAGAGATATCAAGCCTTAGCTTTTAAGATGCTTACTAGTCGCATAGATACTTGTGCGATGAACAGGGTCTGGTGAGTCCAGTTGATTGAGCAAGGAGTAGGTCGTGTCCATTCCATATTCGGTTTTCGGAAGGGTATCTGTGCTCATTTCAAACTCGAGTTTTATGCGTCACCCCACCTCACCTTTCCCCTGAAGCAGGCATAAGTGTGTTTTCTAAAAGCGTGACTCTGTTCTGTTTGGGGATTCATTTCATGGGGAGCGATTTTTACATTCCCTCGATAAGTGATATCATAAGTTTCTTTTTTTGTGGGACTGATTTCACTGAGGATGATCGTACCTAAATCCACTCAGGATGCTGCTACCAGCCTCATGACGTGGATTTCATGGCTGAGTGACACTCCATTGGACCTACGTAGCACCACTTGTCCACTTGTCCACTTGTCGTTGTCCACTTGTCCACTCGTCTTTGTCCACTTGGCTCTTTCCTGGGATATGAAACGTGTACCGGAGTGGAGGTTCTTGTCAAGACAGCAGCCCTCAACTTTGGGGTCCCTGTGTCTGGTTGATTTTTTCATTTTCCCAAGGTCAACGCCCATGTGTGGAAGTGCCCTATGCTCTGTGGTTCTGTGTTTTACATGGTTTGGGAAAGAGGATACACTTGTGAAGATTGGCTGTTGGCCATTGACATCCCGCCCATCAGCTTAACAAGGCTCCCTTGACTCCGTGGCCTGTCCTGCCTTTCTGGTTTTTAGACTTTTTTCGCCTGGCCCTTTTGCCCCGGGGGTGGGGCGGGGGCGAGAGATTTCTTTGTAGTGCTGATTTGCTCTCCCAGGTTGCTTGGTTGGCCAAAAAGGGCGTATGCGTTTTTTCCTGAATATATTCAGGAAAAAACGCATACGCCCTTTTTGGCCAACCGCATCATTGTCCACGTTCTGGCGCTTTTCATGTGCTATCGGGGCCATTCCGATGTACCCGTTGACATCCGTTTCCTGAAATTCTGCTTTGCGTTCAACGCCTCTTCGTAGCCTGACCTCAATATATTTTGGGGCGATAGTTATCGTTTAGAACTCTGCAGGTTTGGGAAGTGCAGTGCCCCTGAGCTCCATTTCGCAAGTCGCTTTTGTGTGAGTGGGACGCAACACGGCTGGATGGCTTCACGCCCTATTGTCGATCCGCCGTGGCAGGCTGAACCTCTGGTGAATTCTTCTTCGTGATGGGAAATGAGAGTGACATGTGCCCGACCAAACACCTCCAGCGAGTCTCTCATTGGTTCCCCCTCTTGCAGTTCATCCTGCGGACAAATTGCAGACGGTACGAAAGAGGCATGGAAAGGCGCCGAGTCTCCAAGTGGGGAGATTGTTAGTAAGGGGGCCTGAATGGAGAACACGAGCACCAGGAGATGAAAACTGAGGTGAGTTTCAGAAAGCTTTCCCGATCCCACGGTGTAGCATCCGCTGGGTTTCCAATGCGTGCTTTCGCTGTCGGAAGATTGCGTTGAACCTGGAGAGTTGGGACCCATGGAATGGGGAGCACGCAGGATTCCTTTCAAGGGTCTGCATTTGCTTTCCCAACCTCACCCATCGTCTCAGCCCCAAGAGTGTCCAGCCTTATGTCTTCTGCCGCTGGGGCTGTAGATGTGGTCAATCCTGGTTGCATGCCAGTCCCTGAACGCATTTTGGAAGAATTTCTCTCTGTTTTGCCCTGCTTGTTTCTTCTTTATGTTGGAAATGTATCCTCAGAATGGGTCTGAGCTGATTTTCCCTGCTGGTTTTAGGCCGCTTTACACACACTTGATGCACTTACACAGAGATATCAAGCCTTAGCTTTTAAGATGCTTACTAGTCGCATAGATACTTGTGCGATGAACAGGGTCTGGTGAGTCCAGTTGATTGAGCAAGGAGTAGGTCGTGTCCATTCCATATTCGGTTTTCGGAAGGGTATCTGTGCTCATTTCAAACTCGAGTTTTATGCGTCACCCCACCTCACCTTTCCCCTGAAGCAGGCATAAGTGTGTTTTCTAAAAGCGTGACTCTGTTCTGTTTGGGGATTCATTTCATGGGGAGCGATTTTTACATTCCCTCGATAAGTGATATCATAAGTTTCTTTTTTTGTGGGACTGATTTCACTGAGGATGATCGTACCTAAATCCACTCAGGATGCTGCTACCAGCCTCATGACGTGGATTTCATGGCTGAGTGACACTCCATTGGACCTACGTAGCACCACTTGTCCACTTGTCCACTTGTCGTTGTCCACTTGTCCACTCGTCTTTGTCCACTTGGCTCTTTCCTGGGATATGAAACGTGTACCGGAGTGGAGGTTCTTGTCAAGACAGCAGCCCTCAACTTTGGGGTCCCTGTGTCTGGTTGATTTTTTCATTTTCCCAAGGTCAACGCCCATGTGTGGAAGTGCCCTATGCTCTGTGGTTCTGTGTTTTACATGGTTTGGGAAAGAGGATACACTTGTGAAGATTGGCTGTTGGCCATTGACATCCCGCCCATCAGCTTAACAAGGCTCCCTTGACTCCGTGGCCTGTCCTGCCTTTCTGGTTTTTAGACTTTTTTCGCCTGGCCCTTTTGCCCCGGGGTGGGGGGGGCGAGAGATTTCTTTGTAGTGCTGATTTGCTCTCCCAGGTTGCTTGGTTGGCCAAAAAGGGCGTATGCGTTTTTTCCTGAATATATTCAGGAAAAAACGCATACGCCCTTTTTGGCCAACCGCATCATTGTCCACGTTCTGGCGCTTTTCATGTGCTATCGGGGCCATTCCGATGTACCCGTTGACATCCGTTTCCTGAAATTCTGCTTTGCGTTCAACGCCTCTTCGTAGCCTGACCTCAATATATTTTGGGGCGATAGTTATCGTTTAGAACTCTGCAGGTTTGGGAAGTGCAGTGCCCCTGAGCTCCATTTCGCAAGTCGCTTTTGTGTGAGTGGGACGCAACACGGCTGGATGGCTTCACGCCCTATTGTCGATCCGCGGTGGCAGGCTGAACCTCTGGTGAATTCTTCTTCGTGATGGGAAATGAGAGTGACATGTGCCCGACCAAACACCTCCAGCGAGTCTCTCATTGGTTCCCCCTCTTGCAGTTCATCCTGCGGACAAATTGCAGACGGTACGAAAGAGGCATGGAAAGGCGCCGAGTCTCCAAGTGGGGAGATTGTTAGTAAGGGGGCCTGAATGGAGAACACGAGCACCAGGAGATGAAAACTGAGGTGAGTTTCAGAAAGCTTTCCCGATCCCACGGTGTAGCATCCGCTGGGTTTCCAATGAGTGCTTTCGCTGTCGGAAGATTGCGTTGAACCTGGAGAGTTGGGACCCATGGAATGGGGAGCACGCAGGATTCCTTTCAAGGGTCTGCATTTGCTTTCCCAACCTCACCCATCGTCTCAGCCCCAAGAGTGTCCAGCCTTATGTCTTCTGCCGCTGGGGCTGTAGATGTGGTCAATCCTGGTTGCATGCCAGTCCCTGAACGCATTTTGGAAGAATTTCTCTCTGTTTTGCCCTGCTTGTTTCTTCTTTATGTTGGAAATGTATCCTCAGAATGGGTCTGAGCTGATTTTCCCTGCTGGTTTTAGGCCGCTTTACACACACTTGATGCACTTACACAGAGATATCAAGCCTTAGCTTTTAAGATGCTTACTAGTCGCATAGATACTTGTGCGATGAACAGGGTCTGGTGAGTCCAGTTGATTGAGCAAGGAGTAGGTCGTGTCCATTCCATATTCGGTTTTCGGAAGGGTATCTGTGCTCATTTCAAACTCGAGTTTTATGCGTCACCCCACCTCACCTTTCCCCTGAAGCAGGCATAAGTGTGTTTTCTAAAAGCGTGACTCTGTTCTGTTTGGGGATTCATTTCATGGGGAGCGATTTTTACATTCCCTCGATAAGTGATATCATAAGTTTCTTTTTTTGTGGGACTGATTTCACTGAGGATGATCGTACCTAAATCCACTCAGGATGCTGCTACCAGCCTCATGACGTGGATTTCATGGCTGAGTGACACTCCATTGGACCTACGTAGCACCACTTGTCCACTTGTCCACTTGTCGTTGTCCACTTGTCCACTCGTCTTTGTCCACTTGGCTCTTTCCTGGGATATGAAACGTGTACCGGAGTGGAGGTTCTTGTCAAGACAGCAGCCCTCAACTTTGGGGTCCCTGTGTCTGGTTGATTTTTTCATTTTCCCAAGGTCAACGCCCATGTGTGGAAGTGCCCTATGCTCTGTGGTTCTGTGTTTTACATGGTTTGGGAAAGAGGATACACTTGTGAAGATTGGCTGTTGGCCATTGACATCCCGCCCATCAGCTTAACAAGGCTCCCTTGACTCCGTGGCCTGTCCTGCCTTTCTGGTTTTTAGACTTTTTTCGCCTGGCCCTTTTGCCCCGGGGTGGGGGGGGGCGAGAGATTTCTTTGTAGTGCTGATTTACTCTCCCAGGTTGCTTGGTTGGCCAAAAAGGGCGTATGCGTTTTTTCCTGAATATATTCAGGAAAAAACGCATACGCCCTTTTTGGCCAACCGCATCATTGTCCACGTTCTGGCGCTTTTCATGTGCTATCGGGGCCATTCCGATGTACCCGTTGACATCCGTTTCCTGAAATTCTGCTTTGCGTTCAACGCCTCTTCGTAGCCTGACCTCAATATATTTTGGGGCGATAGTTATCGTTTAGAACTCTGCAGGTTTGGGAAGTGCAGTGCCCCTGAGCTCCATTTCGCAAGTCGCTTTTGTGTGAGTGGGACGCAACACGGCTGGATGGCTTCACGCCCTATTGTCGATCCGGGGTGGCAGGCTGAACCTCTGGTGAATTCTTCTTCGTGATGGGAAATGAGAGTGACATGTGCCCGACCAAACACCTCCAGCGAGTCTCTCATTGGTTCCCCCTCTTGCAGTTCATCCTGCGGACAAATTGCAGACGGTACGAAAGAGGCATGGAAAGGCGCCGAGTCTCCAAGTGGGGAGATTGTTAGTAAGGGGGCCTGAATGGAGAACACGAGCACCAGGAGATGAAAACTGAGGTGAGTTTCAGAAAGCTTTCCCGATCCCACGGTGTAGCATCCGCTGGGTTTCCAATGAGTGCTTTCGCTGTCGGAAGATTGCGTTGAACCTGGAGAGTTGGGACCCATGGAATGGGGAGCACGCAGGATTCCTTTCAAGGGTCTGCATTTGCTTTCCCAACCTCACCCATCGTCTCAGCCCCAAGAGTGTCCAGCCTTATGTCTTCTGCCGCTGGGGCTGTAGATGTGGTCAATCCTGGTTGCATGCCAGTCCCTGAACGCATTTTGGAAGAATTTCTCTCTGTTTTGCCCTGCTTGTTTCTTCTTTATGTTGGAAATGTATCCTCAGAATGGGTCTGAGCTGATTTTCCCTGCTGGTTTTAGGACGCTTTACACACACTTGATGCACTTACACAGAGATATCAAGCCTTAGCTTTTAAGATGCTTACTAGTCGCATAGATACTTGTGCGATGAACAGGGTCTGGTGAGTCCAGTTGATTGAGCAAGGAGTAGGTCGTGTCCATTCCATATTCGGTTTTCGGAAGGGTATCTGTGCTCATTTCAAACTCGAGTTTTATGCGTCACCCCACCTCACCTTTCCCCTGAAGCAGGCATAAGTGTGTTTTCTAAAAGCGTGACTCTGTTCTGTTTGGGGATTCATTTCATGGGGAGCGATTTTTACATTCCCTCGATAAGTGATATCATAAGTTTCTTTTTTTGTGGGACTGATTTCACTGAGGATGATCGTACCTAAATCCACTCAGGATGCTGCTACCAGCCTCATGACGTGGATTTCATGGCTGAGTGACACTCCATTGGACCTACGTAGCACCACTTGTCCACTTGTCCACTTGTCGTTGTCCACTTGTCCACTCGTCTTTGTCCACTTGGCTCTTTCCTGGGATATGAAACGTGTACCGGAGTGGAGGTTCTTGTCAAGACAGCAGCCCTCAACTTTGGGGTCCCTGTGTCTGGTTGATTTTTTCATTTTCCCAAGGTCAACGCCCATGTGTGGAAGTGCCCTATGCTCTGTGGTTCTGTGTTTTACATGGTTTGGGAAAGAGGATACACTTGTGAAGATTGGCTGTTGGCCATTGACATCCCGCCCATCAGCTTAACAAGGCTCCCTTGACTCCGTGGCCTGTCCTGCCTTTCTGGTTTTTAGACTTTTTTCGCCTGGCCCTTTTGCCCCGGGGTGGGGGGGGCGAGAGATTTCTTTGTAGTGCTGATTTGCTCTCCCAGGTTGCTTGGTTGGCCAAAAAGGGCGTATGCGTTTTTTCCTGAATATATTCAGGAAAAAACGCATACGCCCTTTTTGGCCAACCGCATCATTGTCCACGTTCTGGCGCTTTTCATGTGCTATCGGGGCCATTCCGATGTACCCGTTGACATCCGTTTCCTGAAATTCTGCTTTGCGTTCAACGCCTCTTCGTAGCCTGACCTCAATATATTTTGGGGCGATAGTTATCGTTTAGAACTCTGCAGGTTTGGGAAGTGCAGTGCCCCTGAGCTCTATTTCGCAAGTCGCTTTTGTGTGAGTGGGACGCAACACGGCTGGATGGCTTCACGCCCTATTGTCGATCCGCCGTGGCAGGCTGAACCTCTGGTGAATTCTTCTTCGTGATGGGAAATGAGAGTGACATGTGCCCGACCAAACACCTCCAGCGAGTCTCTCATTGGTTCCCCCTCTTGCAGTTCATCCTGCGGACAAATTGCAGACGGTACGAAAGAGGCATGGAAAGGCGCCGAGTCTCCAAGTGGGGAGATTGTTAGTAAGGGGGCCTGAATGGAGAACACGAGCACCAGGAGATGAAAACTGAGGTGAGTTTCAGAAAGCTTTCCCGATCCCACGGTGTAGCATCCGCTGGGTTTCCAATGAGTGCTTTCGCTGTCGGAAGATTGCGTTGAACCTGGAGAGTTGGGACCCATGGAATGGGGAGCACGCAGGATTCCTTTCAAGGGTCTGCATTTGCTTTCCCAACCTCACCCATCGTCTCAGCCCCAAGAGTGTCCAGCCTTATGTCTTCTGCCGCTGGGGCTGTAGATGTGGTCAATCCTGGTTGCATGCCAGTCCCTGAACGCATTTTGGAAGAATTTCTCTCTGTTTTGCCCTGCTTGTTTCTTCTTTATGTTGGAAATGTATCCTCAGAATGGGTCTGAGCTGATTTTCCCTGCTGGTTTTAGGACGCTTTACACACACTTGATGCACTTACACAGAGATATCAAGCCTTAGCTTTTAAGATGCTTACTAGTCGCATAGATACTTGTGCGATGAACAGGGTCTGGTGAGTCCAGTTGATTGAGCAAGGAGTAGGTCGTGTCCATTCCATATTCGGTTTTCGGAAGGGTATCTGTGCTCATTTCAAACTCGAGTTTTATGCGTCACCCCACCTCACCTTTCCCCTGAAGCAGGCATAAGTGTGTTTTCTAAAAGCGTGACTCTGTTCTGTTTGGGGATTCATTTCATGGGGAGCGATTTTTACATTCCCTCGATAAGTGATATCATAAGTTTCTTTTTTTGTGGGACTGATTTCACTGAGGATGATCGTACCTAAATCCACTCAGGATGCTGCTACCAGCCTCATGACGTGGATTTCATGGCTGAGTGACACTCCATTGGACCTACGTAGCACCACTTGTCCACTTGTCCACTTGTCGTTGTCCACTTGTCCACTCGTCTTTGTCCACTTGGCTCTTTCCTGGGATATGAAACGTGTACCGGAGTGGAGGTTCTTGTCAAGACAGCAGCCCTCAACTTTGGGGTCCCTGTGTCTGGTTGATTTTTTCATTTTCCCAAGGTCAACGCCCATGTGTGGAAGTGCCCTATGCTCTGTGGTTCTGTGTTTTACATGGTTTGGGAAAGAGGATACACTTGTGAAGATTGGCTGTTGGCCATTGACATCCCGCCCATCAGCTTAACAAGGCTCCCTTGACTCCGTGGCCTGTCCTGCCTTTCTGGTTTTTAGACTTTTTTCGCCTGGCCCTTTTGCCCCGGGGTGGGGGGGGCGAGAGATTTCTTTGTAGTGCTGATTTGCTCTCCCAGGTTGCTTGGTTGGCCAAAAAGGGCGTATGCGTTTTTTCCTGAATATATTCAGGAAAAAACGCATACGCCCTTTTTGGCCAACCGCATCATTGTCCACGTTCTGGCGCTTTTCATGTGCTATCGGGGCCATTCCGATGTACCCGTTGACATCCGTTTCCTGAAATTCTGCTTTGCGTTCAACGCCTGTTCGTAGCCTGACCTCAATATATTTTGGGGCGATAGTTATCGTTTAGAACTCTGCAGGTTTGGGAAGTGCAGTGCCCCTGAGCTCCATTTCGCAAGTCGCTTTTGTGTGAGTGGGACGCAACACGGCTGGATGGCTTCACGCCCTATTGTCGATCCGCCGTGGCAGGCTGAACCTCTGGTGAATTCTTCTTCGTGATGGGAAATGAGAGTGACATGTGCCCGACCAAACACCTCCAGCGAGTCTCTCATTGGTTCCCCCTCTTGCAGTTCATCCTGCGGACAAATTGCAGACGGTACGAAAGAGGCATGGAAAGGCGCCGAGTCTCCAAGTGGGGAGATTGTTAGTAAGGGGGCCTGAATGGAGAACACGAGCACCAGGAGATGAAAACTGAGGTGAGTTTCAGAAAGCTTTCCCGATCCCACGGTGTAGCATCCGCTGGGTTTCCAATGAGTGCTTTCGCTGTCGGAAGATTGCGTTGAACCTGGAGAGTTGGGACCCATGGAATGGGGAGCACGCAGGATTCCTTTCAAGGGTCTGCATTTGCTTTCCCAACCTCACCCATCGTCTCAGCCCCAAGAGTGTCCAGCCTTATGTCTTCTGCCGCTGGGGCTGTAGATGTGGTCAATCCTGGTTGCATGCCAGTCCCTGAACGTATTTTGGAAGAATTTCTCTCTGTTTTGCCCTGCTTGTTTCTTCTTTATGTTGGAAATGTATCCTCAGAATGGGTCTGAGCTGATTTTCCCTGCTGGTTTTAGGACGCTTTACACACACTTGATGCACTTACACAGAGATATCAAGCCTTAGCTTTTAAGATGCTTACTAGTCGCATAGATACTTGTGCGATGAACAGGGTCTGGTGAGTCCAGTTGATTGAGCAAGGAGTAGGTCGTGTCCATTCCATATTCGGTTTTCGGAAGGGTATCTGTGCTCATTTCAAACTCGAGTTTTATGCGTCACCCCACCTCACCTTTCCCCTGAAGCAGGCATAAGTGTGTTTTCTAAAAGCGTGACTCTGTTCTGTTTGGGGATTCCGTTCATGGGGAGCGATTTTTACATTCCCTCGATAAGTGATATCATAAGTTTCTTTTTTTGTGGGACTGATTTCACTGAGGATGATCGTACCTAAATCCACTCAGGATGCTGCTACCAGCCTCATGACGTGGATTTCATGGCTGAGTGACACTCCATTGGACCTACGTAGCACCACTTGTCCACTTGTCCACTTGTCGTTGTCCACTTGTCCACTCGTCTTTGTCCACTTGGCTCTTTCCTGGGATATGAAACGTGTACCGGAGTGGAGGTTCTTGTCAAGACAGCAGCCCTCAACTTTGGGGTCCCTGTGTCTGGTTGATTTTTTCATTTTCCCAAGGTCAACGCCCATGTGTGGAAGTGCCCTATGCTCTGTGGTTCTGTGTTTTACATGGTTTGGGAAAGAGGATACACTTGTGAAGATTGGCTGTTGGCCATTGACATCCCGCCCATCAGCTTAACAAGGCTCCCTTGACTCCGTGGCCTGTCCTGCCTTTCTGGTTTTTAGACTTTTTTCGCCTGGCCCTTTTGCCCCGGGGTGGGGGGGGCGAGAGATTTCTTTGTAGTGCTGATTTGCTCTCCCAGGTTGCTTGGTTGGCCAAAAAGGGCGTATGCGTTTTTTCCTGAATATATTCAGGAAAAAACGCATACGCCCTTTTTGGCCAACCGCATCATTGTCCACGTTCTGGCGCTTTTCATGTGCTATCGGGGCCATTCCGATGTACCCGTTGACATCCGTTTCCTGAAATTCTGCTTTGCGTTCAACGCCTCTTCGTAGCCTGACCTCAATATATTTTGGGGCGATAGTTATCGTTTAGAACTCTGCAGGTTTGGGAAGTGCAGTGCCCCTGAGCTCCATTTCGCAAGTCGCTTTTGTGTGAGTGGGACGCAACACGGCTGGATGGCTTCACGCCCTATTGTCGATCCGCCGTGGCAGGCTGAACCTCTGGTGAATTCTTCTTCGTGATGGGAAATGAGAGTGACATGTGCCCGACCAAACACCTCCAGCGAGTCTCTCATTGGTTCCCCCTCTTGCAGTTCATCCTGCGGACAAATTGCAGACGGTACGAAAGAGGCATGGAAAGGCGCCGAGTCTCCAAGTGGGGAGATTGTTAGTAAGGGGGCCTGAATGGAGAACACGAGCACCAGGAGATGAAAACTGAGGTGAGTTTCAGAAAGCTTTCCCGATCCCACGGTGTAGCATCCGCTGGGTTTCCAATGAGTGCTTTCGCTGTCGGAAGATTGCGTTGAACCTGGAGAGTTGGGACCCATGGAATGGGGAGCACGCAGGATTCCTTTCAAGGGTCTGCATTTGCTTTCCCAACCTCACCCATCGTCTCAGCCCCAAGAGTGTCCAGCCTTATGTCTTCTGCCGCTGGGGCTGTAGATGTGGTCAATCCTGGTTGCATGCCAGTCCCTGAACGCATTTTGGAAGAATTTCTCTCTGTTTTGCCCTGCTTGTTTCTTCTTTATGTTGGAAATGTATCCTCAGAATGGGTCTGAGCTGATTTTCCCTGCTGGTTTTAGGACGCTTTACACACACTTGATGCACTTACACAGAGATATCAAGCCTTAGCTTTTAAGATGCTTACTAGTCGGATAGATACTTGTGCGATGAACAGGGTCTGGTGAGTCCAGTTGATTGAGCAAGGAGTAGGTCGTGTCCATTCCATATTCGGTTTTCGGAAGGGTATCTGTGCTCATTTCAAACTCGAGTTTTATGCGTCACCCCACCTCACCTTTCCCCTGAAGCAGGCATAAGTGTGTTTTCTAAAAGCGTGACTCTGTTCTGTTTGGGGATTCCGTTCATGGGGAGCGATTTTTACATTCCCTCGATAAGTGATATCATGTGTTTCTTTTTTTGTGGGACTGATTTCACTGAGGATGATCGTACCTAAATCCACTCAGGATGCTGCTACCAGCCTCATGACGTGGATTTCATGGCTGAGTGACACTGCATTGGACCTACGTAGCACCACTTGTCCACTTTTCCACATGTCGTTGTCCACTTGTCCACTCGTCTTTGTCCACTTGGCTCTTTCCTGGGATATGAAACGTGTAAGGGAGTGGAGGTTCTTGTCAAGACAGCAGCCCTCAACTTTGGGGTCCCTGTGTCTGGTTGATTTTTTCATTTTCCCAAGGTCAACGCCCATGTGTGGAAGTGCCCTATGCTCTGTGGTTCTGTGTTTTACATGGTTTGGGAAAGAGGATACACTTGAGAAGATTGGCTGTTGGCCATTGACATCCCGCCCATCAGCTTAACAAGGCTCCCTTGACTCCGTGGCCTGTCTTGCCTTTCTGGTTTTTAGACTTTTTTCGCCTGGCCCTTTTGCCCCGGGGGGGGGGGCGAGAGATTTCTTTGTAGTGCTGATTTGCTCTCCCAGGTTGCTTGGTTGGCCAAAAAGGGCGTATGCGTTTTTTCCTGAATATATTCAGGAAAAAACGCATACGCCCTTTTTGGCCAACCGCATCATTGTCCACGTTCTGGCGCTTTTCATGTGCTATCGGGGCCATTCCGATGTTCCCGTTGACATCCGTTTCCTGCAATTCTGCCTTGCGTTCAATGCCTCTTCGTAGCCTGACCTCAATATATTTTGGTGCGATAGTTATCGTTTAGAACTCTCCAGGTTTGGGAAGTGCAGTGCCCCTGAGCTCCATTTCCCAAGTCCCTTTTTTGTGAGTGGGACGCAACACGGCTGGATGGCTTCACGCCCTATTGTCGATCCGCCGTGGCAGGCTGAACCTCTGGTGAATTCTTCTTCGTGATGGGAAATGAGAGTGACATGTGCCCGACCAAACACCTCCAGCGAGTCTCTCATTGGTTCCCCCTCTTGCAGTTCATCCTGCGGACAAATTGCAGACGGTACGAAAGAGGCATGGAAAGGCGCCGAGTCTCCAAGTGGGGAGATTGTTAGTAAGGGGGCCTGAATGGAGAACACGAGCACCAGGAGATGAAAACTGAGGTGAGTTTCAGAAAGCTTTCCCGATCCCACGGTGTAGCATCCGCTGGGTTTCCAATGAGTGCTTTCGCTGTCGGAAGATTGCGTTGAACCTGGAGAGTTGGGACCCATGGAATGGGGAGCACGCAGGATTCCTTTCAAGGGTCTGCATTTGCTTTCCCAACCTCACCCATCGTCTCAGCCCCAAGAGTGTCCAGCCTTATGTCTTCTGCCGCTGGGGCTGTAGATGTGGTCAATCCTGGTTGCATGCCAGTCCCTGAACGCATTTTGGAAGAATTTCTCTCTGTTTTGCCCTGCTTGTTTCTTCTTTGTGTTGGAAATGTATCCTCAGAATGGGTCTGAGCTGATTTTCCCTGCTGGTTTTAGGCCGCTTTACACACACTTGATGCACTTACACAGAGATATCAAGCCTTAGCTTTTAAGATGCTTACTAGTCGGATATATACTTGTGCGATGAACAGGGTCTGGTGAGTCCAGGTGATTGAGCAAGGAGTAGGTCGTGTCCATTCCATATTCGGTTTTCGGAAGGGTATCTGTGCTCATTTCAAACTCGAGTTTTATGCGTCACCCCACCTCACCTTTCCCCTGAAGCAGGCATAAGTGTGTTTTCTAAAAGCGTGACTCTGTTCTGTTTGGGGATTCCGTTCATGGGGAGCGATTTTTACATTCCCTCGATAAGTGATATCATAAGTTTCTTTTTTTGTGGGACTGATTTCACTGAGGATGATCGTACCTAAATCCACTCAGGATGCTGCTACCAGCCTCATGACGTGGATTTCATGGCAGAGTGACACTGCATTGGACCTACGTAGCACCACTTGTCCACTTGTCCACTTGTCGTTGTCCACTTGTCCACTCGTCTTTGTCCACTTGGCTCTTTCCTGGGATATGAAACGTGTACCGGAGTGGAGGTTCTTGTCAAGACAGCAGCCCTCAACTTTGGCGTCCCTGTGTCTGGTTGATTTTTTCATTTTCCCAAGTCAAGGCCCATGTGTGGAAGTGCCCTATGCTCTGTGGTTCTGTGTTTTACATGGTTTGGGAAAGAGGATACACTTGTTTAGATTGGCTGTTGGCCATTGACATCCCGCCCATCAGCTTAACAAGGCTCCCTTGACTCCGTGGCCTGTCCTGCCTTTCTGGTTTTTAGACTTTTTTCGCCTGGCCCTTTTGCCCCGGGGGGGGGGCGAGAGATTTCTTTGTAGTGCTGATTTGCTCTCCCAGGTTGCTTGGTTGGCCAAAAAGGGCGTATGCGTTTTTTCCTGAATATATTCAGGAAAAAACGCATACGCCCTTTTTGGCCAACCGCATCATTGTCCACGTTCTGGCGCTTCTCATGTGCTATCGGGGCCATTCCGATGTACCCGTTGACATCCGTTTCCTGCAATTCTGCCTTGCGTTCAACGCCTCTTCGTAGCGTGACCTCAATATATTTTGGGGCGATAGTTATCGTTTAGAACTCTGCAGGTTTGGGAAGTGCAGTGCCCCTGAGCTCCATTTCACAAGTCGCTTTTGTGTGAGTGGGACGCAACACGGCTGGATGGCTTCACGCCCTATTGTCGATCCGCGGTGGCAGGCTGAACCTCTGGTGAATTCTTCTTCGTGATGGGAAATGAGAGTGACATGTGCCCGACCAAACACCTCCAGCGGGTCTCTCATTGGTTCCCCCTCTTGCAGTTCATCCTGCGGACAAATTGCAGACGGTACGAAAGAGGCATGGAAAGGCGCCGAGTCTCCAAGTGGGGAGATTGTTAGTAAGGGGGCCTGAATGGAGAACACGAGCACCAGGAGATGAAAACTGAGGTGAGTTTCAGAAAGCTTTCCCGATCCCACGGTGTAGCATCCGCTGGGTTTCCAATGAGTGCTTTCGCTGTCGGAAGATTGCGTTGAACCTGGAGAGTTGGGACCCATGGAATGGGGAGCACGCAGGATTCCTTTCAAGGGTCTGCATTTGCTTTCCCAACCTCACCCATCGTCTCAGCCCCAAGAGTGTCTAGCCTTATGTCTTCTGCCGCTGGGGCTGTAGATGTGGTCAATCCTGGTTGCATGCCAGTCCCTGAACGCATTTTGGAAGAATTTCTCTCTGTTTTGCCCTGCTTGTTTCTTCTTTATGTTGGAAATGTATCCTCAGAATGGGTCTGAGCTGATTTTCCCTGCTGGTTTTAGGCCGCTTTACACACACTTGATGCACTTACACAGAGATATCAAGACTTAGCTTTTAAGATGCTTACTAGTCGCATAGATACTTGTGCGATGAACAGGGTCTGGGGAATCCAGTTGATTGAGCAAGGAGTAGGTCGTGTCCATTCCATATTCGGTTTTCGGAAGGGTATCTGTGCTCATTTCAAACTCGAGTTTTATGCGTCACCCCACCTCACCTTTCCCCTGAAGCAGGCATAAGTGTGTTTTCTAAAAGCGTGACTCTGTTCTGTTTGGGGATTCCGTTCATCGGGAGCGATTTTTGCATTCCCTCGATAAGTGATATCATAAGTTTCTTTTTTTGTGGGACTTATTTCACTGAGGATGATCGTACCTAAATCCACACAGGATGCTGCTACCAGCCTCATGACGTGGATTTCATGGCTGAGTGACACTCCATTGGACCTACGTAGCACCACTTGTCCACTTGTCTTTGTCCACTTGTCCACTTGTCTTTGTCCACTTGGCTCTTTCCTGGGATATGAAACGTGTACCGGAGTGGAGGTTCTTGTCAAGACAGCAGCCCTCAACTTTGGGGTCCCTGTGTCTGGTTGATTTTTTCATTTTCCCAAGGTCAACGCCCATGTGTGGCAGTGCCCTATGCTCTGTGGTTCTGTGTTTTACATGGTTTGGGAAAGAGGATACACTTGTGAAGATTGGCTGTTGGCCATTGACATCCCGCCCATCAGCTTAACAAGGCTCCCTTGACTCCGTGGCCTGTCCTGCCTTTCTGGTTTTTAGACTTTTTTCGCCTGGACCTTTTGCCCCGGGGGGTGGGCGACAGATTTCTTTGTAGTGCTGATTTGCTCTCCCAGGTTGCTTGGTTGGCCAAAAAGGGCGTATGCGTTTTTTCCTGAATATATTCAGGAAAAAACGCATACGCCCTTTTTGGCCAACCGCATCATTGTCCACGTTCTGGCGCTTTTCATGTGCTATCGGGGCCATTCCGATGTACCCCTTGACATCCGTTTCCTGCAGTTCTGCCTTGCGTTCAACGCCTCTTCGTAGCCTGACCTCAATATATTTTGGGGCGATAGTTATCGTTTAGAACTCTGCAGGTTTGGGAAGTGCAGTGCCCCTGAGCTCCATTTCACAAGTCGCTTTTGTGTGAGTGGGACGCAACACGGCTGGATGGCTTCACGCCCTATTGTCGATCCGCGGTGGCAGGCTGAACCTCTGGTGAATTCTTCTTCGCGATGGGAAATGAGAGTGACATGTGCCCGACCAAACACCTCCAGCGAGTCTCTCATTGGTTCCCCCTCTTGTAGTTCATCCTGCGGACAAATTGCAGACGGTACGAAAGAGGCATGGAAAGGCGCTGAGTCTCCAAGTGGGGAGATTGTTAGTAAGGGGGCCTGAATGGAGAACACGAGCACCAGGAGATGAAAACTGAGGTGAGTTTCAGAAAGCTTTCCCGATCCCACGGTGTAGCATCCGCTGGGTTTCCAATGAGTGCTTTCGCTGTCGGAAGATTGCGTTGAACCTGGAGAGTTGGGACCCATGGAATGGGGAGCACGCAGGATTCCTTTCAAGGGTCTGCATTTGCTTTCCCAACCTCACCAATCATCTCAGCCCCAAGAGTGTCATGCCTTATTTCTTCTGCCGCTGGGGCTATAGATGTGGTCAATGCTGGTTGCATGCCTGTCCCTGAACGCATTTTGGAAGAATTTCTCTCTGTTTTGCCCTGGTTGTTTCTTCTTTGTGTTTGAAATGTATCCTCAGAATGGGTCTGAGCTGATTTTCCCTGCTGGTTTTAGGCCGCTTTACACACACTTGATGCACTTACACCGAGATATCAAGACTTAGCTTTTAGAATGCTTATTAGTTGGATAGATACTTGTGCGATGAACAGGGTCTGGTGAGTCCAGTTGATTGAGCAAGGAGTAGGTCGTGTCCATTCCGTATTCGGTTTTCGGCAGGGTATCTGTGCTCATTTCAAACTCGAGTTTTATGCGTCACCCCACCTCACCTTTCCCCTGAAGCAGGCATAAGTGTGTTTTCTAAAAGCGTGACTCTGTTCTGTTTGGCGATTCCGTTCATGGGGAGCGATTTTTACATTCCCTCGATAAGTGATATCATAAGTTTCTTTTTTTGTGGGACTTATTTCACTGAGGATGATCGTACGTAAATCCACTCAGGATGCTGCTACCAGCCTCATGACGTGGATTTCATGGCTGAGTGACACTCCATTGGACCTACGTAGCACCACTTGTCCACTTGTCCACTTGTCGTTGTCCACTTGTCCACTCGTCTTTGTCCACTTGGCTCTTTCCTGGGATATGAAACGTGTACCGGAGTGGAGGTTCTTGTCAAGACAGCAGCCCTCAACTTTGGGGTCCCTGTGTCTGGTTGATTTTTTCATTTTCCCAAGGTCAACGCCCATGTGTGGAAGTGCCCTATGCTCTGTGGTTCTGTGTTTTACATGGTTTGGGAAAGAGGATACACTTGTGAAGATTGGCTGTTGGCCATTGACATCCCGCCCATCAGCTTAACAAGGCTCCCTTGACTCCGTGGCCTGTCCTGCCTTTCTGGTTTTTAGACTTTTTTGGCCTTGTCCTTTTGCCGCGGGGGGGGGGCGAGACATTTCTTTGTGGTGCTGATTTGCTCTCCCAGGTTGCTTGGTTGGCCAAAAAGGGCGTATGCGTTTTTTCCTGAATATATTCAGGAAAAAACGCATACGCCCTTTTTGGCCAACCGCATCATTGTCCAGGTTCTGGCGCTTTTCATGTGCTATCGGGGCCATTCCGATGTACCCGTTGACATCCGTTTCCTGTAGTTCTGCCTTGCGTTCAACGCCTCTTCGTAGCCTGACCTCAATATATTTTGGGGCGATAGTTATCGTTTAGAACTCTGCAGGTTTGGGAACTGCAGTGCCCCTGAGCTCCATTTCCCAAGTCGCTTTTTTGTGAGTGGGACGCAACACGGCTGGATGGCTTCACGCCCTATTGTCGATCGGGGTGGCAGGCTGAGCCTCTGGTCAATTCTTCTTCGCGATGGGAAATGAGAGTGACATGTGCCCGACCAAACACCTCCAGCGAGTCTCTCATTGGTTCCCCCTCTTGCAGTTCATCCTGCGGACAAATTGCAGACGGTACAAAAGAGGCATGGAAAGGCGCCGAGTCTCCAAGTGGGGAGATTGTTAGTAAGGGGGCCTGAATGGAGAACACGAGCAGCAGGAGATGAAAACTGAGGTGAGTTTCAGAAAGCTTTCCCGATCCCACGGTGTAGCATCCGCTGGGTTTCCAATGAGTGTTTTCGCTGTCGGAAGATTGCGTTGAACCTGGAGAGTTGGGACCCATGGAATGGGGAGCACGCAGGATTCCTTTCAAGGGTCTGCATTTGCTTTCCCAACCTCACCCATCGTCTCAGCCCCAAGAGTGTCCAGCCTTATGTCTTCTGCCGCTGGGGCTGTAGATGTGGTCAATCCTGGTTGCATGCCACTCCCTGAACGCATTTTGGAAGAATTTCTCTCTGTTTTGCCCTGCTTGTTTCTTCTTTGTGTTGGAAATGTATCCTCAGAATGGGTCTGAGCAGATTTTCCCTGCTGTTTTTAGGCCGCTTTACACACACTTGATGCACTTACACAGAGATATCAAGACTTAGCTTTTAAGATGCTTACTAGTCGGATAGGTACTTGTGCGATGAACAGGGTCTGGTGAGTCCAGTTGATTGATCAGGGAGTAGGTCGTGTCCATTCCATATTCGGTTTTCGGAAGGGTATCTGTGCTCATTTCAAACTCGAGTTTTATG
Organism: Kogia breviceps; assembly: GCF_026419965.1. Classification (NCBI taxonomy): domain Eukaryota; kingdom Metazoa; phylum Chordata; class Mammalia; order Artiodactyla; family Physeteridae; genus Kogia; species Kogia breviceps. Next base: position 51,913,071 of record NC_081315.1, on the reverse strand, counting down.
CGTCACCCCACCTCACCTTTCCCCTGAAGCAGGCGTAAGTGTGTTTTCTAAAAGCGTGACTCTGTTGTGTTTGGGGATTCAGTTCATGGGGAGCGATTTTTACATTCCCTCGATCAGTGATATCATAAGTTTCTTTTTTGTGGGACTTATTTCACTGAGGATGATCGTACGTAAATACACTCAGGATGCTGCTACCAGCCTCATGACGTGGATTTCATGGCTGAGTGACACTCCATTGGACCTACGTAGCACCACTTGTCCACTTGTCCACTTGTCGTTGTCCACTTGTCCACTCGTCTTTGTCCACTTGGCTCTTTCCTGGGATATGAAACGTGTACCGGAGTGGAGGTTCTTGTCAAGACAGCAGCCCTCAACTTTGGGGTCCCTGTGTCTGGTTGATTTTTTCATTTTCCCAAGGTCCACGCCCATGTGTGGAAGTGCCCTATGCTCTGTGGTTCTGTGTTTTACATGGTTTGGGAAACAGGATACACTTGTGAAGATTGGCTGTTGGCCATTGACATCCCGCCCATCAGCTTAACAAGGCTCCCTTGACTCCGTGGGCTGTCCTGCCTTTCTGGTTTTTAGACTTTTTTCGCCTGGCCCTTTTGCCCCGGGGGGGGGGTGAGAGATTTCTTTGTAGTGCTGATTTGCTCTCCCAGGTTGCTTGGTTGTCCAAAAAGGGCGTTTGCGTTTTTTCCTGAATATATTCAGGAAAAAACGCATACGCCCTTTTTGGCCAACCGCATCATTGTCCACGTTCTGGCGCTTTTCATGTGCTATCGGGGCCATTCCGATGTACCCGTTGACATCCGTTTCCTGCAATTCTGCCTTGCGTTCAACGCCTCTTCGTAGCCTGACCTCAATATATTTTGGGGCGATAGTTATCGTTTAGAACTCTGCAGGTTTGGGAAGTGCAGTGCCCCTGAGCTCCATTTCCCAAGTCGCTTTTGTGTGAGTGGGACGCAACACGGCTGGATGGCTTCACGCCCTATTGTCGATCCGCGGTGGCAGGCTGACCCTCTGGTGAATTCTTCTTCGTGATGGGAAATGAGAGTGACATGTGCCCGACCAAACACCTCCAGCGAGTCTCTCATTGGTTCCCCCTCTTGCAGTTCATCCTGCGGACAAATTGCAGACGGTACGAAAGAGGCATGGAAAGGCGCCGAGTCTCCAAGTGGGGAGATTGTTAGTAAGGGGGCCTGAATGGAGAACACGAGCACCAGGAGATGAAAACTGAGGTGAGTTTCAGAAAGCTTTCCCGATCCCACGGTGTAGCATCCGCTGGGTTTCCAATGAGTGCTTTCGCTGTCGGAAGATTGCGTTGAACCTGGAGAGTTGGGACCCATGGAATGGGGAGCACGCAGGATTCCTTTCAAGGGTCTGCATTTGCTTTCCCAACCTCACCCATCGTCTCAGCCCCAAGAGTGTCCAGCCTTATGTCTTCTGCCACTGGGGCTGTAGATGTGGTCAATCCTGGTTGCATGCCACTCCCTGAACGCATTTTGGAAGAATTTCTCTCTCTTTTGCCCTGCTTGTTTCTTCTTTATGTTGGAAATGTATCCTCAGAATGGGTCTGAGCTGATTTTCCCTGCTGCTTTTAGGCCGCTTTACACACACTTGATGCACTTACACAGAGATATCAAGCCTTAGCTTTTAAGATGCTTACTAGTCGGATAGATACTTGTGCGATGAACAGGGTGTGGTGAGTCCAGTTGATTGAGCAAGGAGTAGGTCGTGTCCATTCCATATTCGGTTTTCGGAAGGGTATCTGTGCTCATTTCAAACTCGAGTTTTATGCGTCACCCAACCTCACCTTTCCCCTGAAGCAGGCATAAGTGTGTTTTCTAAAAGCGTGACTCTGTTCTGTTTGGGGATTCCGTTCATGGGGAGCGATTTTTACATTCCCTCGATAAGTGATATCATAAGTTTCTTTTTTTGTGGGACTGATTTCACTGAGGATGATCGTACCTAAATCCACTCAGGATGCTGCTACCAGCCTCATGACGTGGATTTCATGGCTGAGTGACACTGCATTGGACCTACGTAGCACCACTTGTCCACTTGTCCAATTGTCGTTGTCCACTTGTCCACTCGTCTTTGTCCACTTGGCTCTTTCCTGGGATATGAAACGTGTACCGGATTGGAGGTTCTTGTCAAGACAGCAGCCCTCAACTTTGGGGTCCCTGTGTCTGGTTTATTTTTTCATTTTCCCAAGGTCAACGCCCATGTGTGGAAGTGCCCTATGCTCTGTGGTTCTGTGTTTTACATGGTTTGGGAAAGAGGATACACTTGAGAAGATTGGCTGTTGGCCATTGACATCCCGCCCATCAGCTTAACAAGGCTCCCTTGACTCCGTGGCCTGTCCTGCCTTTCTGGTTTTTAGACTTTTTTCGCCTGGCCCTTTTGCCCCGGGGGGGGGGGCGAGAGATTTCTTTGTAGTGCTGATTTGCTCTCCCAGGTTGCTTGGTTGGCCAAAAAGGGCGTATGCGTTTTTTCCTGAATATATTCAGGAAAAAACGCATACGCCCTTTCTGGCCAACCGCATCATTGTCCACGTTCTGGCGCTTTCCATGTGCTATCGGGGCCATTCCGATGTTCCCGTTGACATCCGTTTCCTGCAATTCTGCCTTGCGTTCAGCGCCTGTTCGTAGCCTGACCTCAATATATTTTGGTGCGATAGTTATCGTTTAGAACTCTCCAGGTTTGGGAAGTGCAGTGCCCCTGAGCTCCATTTCCCAAGTCCCTTTTTTGTGAGTGGGACGCAACACGGCTGGATGGCTTCACGCCCTATTGTCGATCCGCGGTGGCAGGCTGAACCTCTGGTGAATTCTTCTTCGTGATGGGAAATGAGAGTGACATGTGCCCGACCAAACACCTCCAGCGAGTCTCTCATTGGTTCCCCCTCTTGCAGTTCATCCTGCGGACAAATTGCAGACGGTACGAAAGAGGCATGGAAAGGCGCCGAGTCTCCAAATGGGGAGATTGTTAGTAAGGGGGCCTGAATGGAGAACACGAGCACCAGGAGATGAAAACTGAGGTGAGTTTCAGAAAGCTTTCCCGATCCCACGGTGTAGCATCCGCTGGGTTTCCAATGAGTGCTTTCGCTGTCGGAAGATTGCGTTGAACCTGGAGAGTTGGGACCCATGGAATGGGGAGCACGCAGGATTCCTTTCAAGGGTCTGCATTTGCTTTCCCAACCTCACTAATCGTCTCAGCCTCAAGAGTGTCCAGCCTTATGTCTTCTGCCGCTGGGGCTGTAGATGTGGTCAATCCTGGTTGCATGCCAGTCCCTGAACGCATTTTGGAAGAATTTCTCTCTGTTTTGCCCTGCTTGTTTCTTCTTTGTGTTGGAAATGTATCCTCAGAATGGGTCTGAGCTGATTTTCCCTGCTGGTTTTAGGCCGCTTTACACACACTTGATGCACTTACACAGAGATATCAAGACTTAGCTTTTAAGATGCTTACTAGTCGGATATATACTTGTGCGATGAACAGGGTCTGGTGAGTCCAGTTGATTGAGCAAGGAGTAGGTCGTGTCCATTCCATATTCGGTTTTCGGAAGGGTATCTGTGCTCATTTCAAACTCGAGTTTTATGCGTCACCCAACCTCACCTTTCCCCTGAAGCAGGCATAAGTGTGTTTTCTAAAAGCGTGACTCTGTTCTGTTTGGGGATTCCGTTCATGGGGAGCGATTTTTACATTCCCTCGATAAGTGATATCATAAGTTTCTTTTTTTGTGGGACTGATTTCACTGAGGATGATCGTACCTAAATCCACTCAGGATGCTGCTACCAGCCTCATGACGTGGATTTCATGGCTGAGTGACACTGCATTGGACCTACGTAGCACCACTTGTCCACTTGTCCACTTGTCGTTGTCCACTTGTCCACTCGTCTTTGTCCACTTGGCTCTTTCCTGGGATATGAAACGTGTACCGGAGTGGAGGTTCTTGTCAAGACAGCAGCCCTCAACTTTGGGGTCCCTGTGTCTGGTTGATTTTTTCATTTTCCCAAGTCAAGGCCCATGTGTGGAAGTGCCCTATGCTCTGTGGTTCTGTGTTTTACATGGTTTGGGAAAGAGGATACACTTGAGAAGATTGGCTGTTGGCCATTGACATCCCGCCCATCAGCTTAACAAGGCTCCCTTGACTCCGTGGCCTGTCCTGCCTTTCTGGTTTTTAGACTTTTTTCGCCTGGCCCTTTTGCCCCGGGGGGGGGGGGGGCGAGAGATTTCTTTGTAGTGCTGATTTGCTCTCCCAGGTTGCTTGGTTGGCCAAAAAGGGCGTATGCGTTTTTTCCTGAATATATTCAGGAAAAAACGCATACGCCCTTTCTGGCCAACCGCATCATTGTCCACGTTCTGGCGCTTTCCATGTGCTATCGGGGCCATTCCGATGTTCCCGTTGACATCCGTTTCCTGCAATTCTGCCTTGCGTTCAGCGCCTGTTCGTAGCCTGACCTCAATATATTTTGGTGCGATAGTTATCGTTTAGAACTCTCCAGGTTTGGGAAGTGCAGTGCCCCTGAACTCCATTTCCCAAGTCCCTTTTTTGTGAGTGGGACGCAACATGGCTGGATGGCTTCACGCCCTATTGTCGATCCGCGGTGGCAGGCTGAACCTCTGGTGAATTCTTCTTCGTGATGGGAAATGAGAGTGACATGTGCCCGACCAAACACCTCCAGCGAGTCTCTCATTGGTTCCCCCTCTTGCAGTTCATCCTGCGGACAAATTGCAGACGGTACGAAAGAGGCATGGAAAGGCGCCGAGTCTCCAAGTGGGGAGATTGTTAGTAAGGGGGCCTGAATGGAGAACACGAGCACCAGGAGATGAAAACTGAGGTGAGTTTCAGAAAGCTTTCCCGATCCCACGGTGTAGCATCCGCTGGGTTTCCAATGAGTCCTTTCGCTGTCGGAAGATTGCGTTGAACCTGGAGAGTTGGGACCCATGGAATGGGGAGCACGCAGGATTCCTTTCAAGGGTCTGCATTTGCTTTCCCAACCTCACCAATCGTCTCAGCCCCAAGAGTGTCCAGCCTTATGTCTTCTGCCGCTGGGGCTGTAGATGTGGTCAATCCTGGTTGCATGCCAGTCCCTGAACGCATTTTGGAAGAATTTCTCTCTGTTTTGCCCTGCTTGTTTCTTCTTTGTGTTGGAAATGTATCCTCAGAATGGGTCTGAGCTGATTTTCCCTGCTGGTTTTAGGCCGCTTTACACACACTTGATGCACTTACACAGAGATATCAAGACTTAGCTTTTAAGATGCTTACTAGTCGGATAGATACTTGTGCGATGAACAGGGTGTGGTGAGTCCAGTTGATTGAGCAAGGAGTAGGTCGTGTCCATTCCATATTCGGTTTTCGGAAGGGTATCTGTGCTCATTTCAAACTCGAGTTTTATGCGTCACCCCACCTCACCTTTCCCCTGAAGCAGGCATAAGTGTGTTTTCTAAAAGCGTGACTCTGTGCTGTTTGGGGATTCCGTTCATGGGGAGCGATTTTTACATTCCCTCGATAAGTGATATCATAAGTTTCTTTTTTTGTGCGACTGATTTCACTGAGGATGATCGTACCTAACTCCACTCAGGATGCTGCTACCAGCCTCATGACGTGGATTTCATGGCTGAGTGACACTGCATTGGACCTACGTAGCACCACTTGTCCACTTGTCCACTTGTCTTTGTCCACTTGTCCACTCGTGTTTGTCCACTTGGCTCTTTCCTGGGATATGAAACGTGTACCGGAGTGGAGGTTCTTGTCAAGACAGCAGCCCTCAACTTTGGGGTCCCTGTGTCTGGTTGATTTTTTCATTTTCCCAAGGTCAACGCCCATGTGTGGAAGTGCCCTATGCTCTGTGGTTCTGTGTTTTACATGGTTTGGGAAAGAGGATACACTTGTGAAGATTGGCTGTTGGCCATTGACATCCCGCCCATCAGCTTAACAAGGCTCCCTTGACTCCGTGGCCTGTCCTGCCTTTCTGGTTTTTAGACTTTTTTCGCCTGGCCCTTTTGCCCCGGGGGGGGGGGAGCGAGAGATTTCTTTGTAGTGTTGATTTGCTCTCCCAGGTTGCTTGGTTGGCCAAAAAGGGCGTATGTGTTTTTTCCTGAATATATTCAGGAAAAAACGCATACGCCCTTTTTGGCCAACCGCATCATTGTCCACGTTCTGGCGCTTTTCATGTGCTATCGGGGCCATTCCGATGTACCCGTTGACATCCGTTTCCTGCAATTCTGCCTTGCGTTCAACGCCTCTTCGTAGCCTGACCTCAATATATTTGGGGGCGATAGTTATCGTTTAGAACTCTGCAGGTTTGGGAAGTGCAGTGCCCCTGAGCTCCATTTCCCAAGTCGCTTTTTTGTGAGTGGGACGCAACACGGCTGGATGGCTTCACGCCCTATTGTCGATCCGCGGTGGCAGGCTGAACCTCTGGTGAATTCTTCTTCGTGATGGGAAATGAGAGTGACATGTGCCCGACCAAACACCTCCAGCGAGTCTCTCATTGGTTCCCCCTCTTGCAGTTCATCCTGCGGACAAATTGCAGACGGTACGAAAGAGGCATGGAAAGGCGCCGAGTCTCCAAGTGGGGAGATTGTTAGTAAGGGGGCCTGAATGGAGAACACGAGCACCAGGAGATGAAAACTGAGGTGAGTTTCAGAAAGCTTTCCCGATCCCACGGTGTAGCATCCGCTGGGTTTCAAATGAGTGCTTTCGCTGTCGGAAGATTGCGTTGAACCTGGAGAGTTGGGACCCATGGAATGGGGAGCACGCAGGATTCCTTTCAAGGGTCTGCATTTGCTTTCCCAACCTCACTAATCGTCTCAGCCCCAAGAGTGTCCAGCCTTATGTCTTCTGCCGCTGGGGCTGTAGATGTGGTCAATCCTGGTTGCATGCCAGTCCCTGAACGCATTTTGCAAGAATTTCTCTCTGTTTTGCCCTGCTTGTTTCTTCTTTATGTTGGAAATGTATCCTCAGAATGGGTCTGAGCTGATTTTCCCTGCTGGTTTTAGGCCGCTTTACACACACTTGATGCACTTACACAGAGATATCAAGACTTAGCTTTTAAGATGCTTTCTAGTCGGATAGACACTTGTGCGATGAACAGGGTCTGGTGAGTCCACTTGATTGAGCAAGGAGTAGGTCGTGTCCATTCCATATTCGGTTTTCGGAAGGGTATCTGTGCTCATTTCAAACTCGAGTTTTATGCGTCACCTCACCTCACCTTTCCCCTGAAGCAGGCATAAGTGTGTTTTCTAAAAGCGTGACTCTGTTCTGTTTGGGGATTCAGTTCATGGGGAGCGATTTTTACATTCCCTCGATAAGTGATATCATAAGTTTCTTTTTTTGTGGGACTTATTTCACTGAGGATGATCGTACCTAAATCCACTCAGGATGCTGCTACCAGCCTCATGACGTGGATTTCATGGCTGAGTGACACTCCATTGGACCTACGTAGCACCACTTGTCCACTTGTCCACTTGTCTTTGTCCACTTGTCCACTCGTGTTTGTCCACTTGGCTCTTTCCTGGGATATGAAACGTGAACCGGAGTGGAGGTTCTTGTCAAGACAGCAGCCCTCCACTTTGGGGTCCCTGTGTCTGGTTGATTTTTTCATTTTCCCAAAGTCAACGCCCATGTGTGGAAGTGCCCTATGCTCTGTGGTTCTGTGTTTTACATGGTTTGGGAAAGAGGATACACTTGTGAAGATTGGCTGTTGGCCATTGACATCCCGCCCATCAGCTTAACAAGGCTCCCTTGACTCCGTGGCCTTTCCTGCCTTTCTGGTTTTTAGACTTTTTTCGCCTGGCCCTTTTGCCCCGGGGGGGGGGGGGGCGAGAGATTTCTTTGTAGTGCTGATTTGCTCTCCCAGGTTGCTTGGTTGGCCAAAAAGGGCGTATGCGTTTTTTCCTGAATTTATTCAGGAAAAAACGCATACGCCCTTTTTGGCCAACCGCATCATTGTCCACGTTCTGGCGCTTTTCATGTGCTATCGGGGCCATTCCGATGTACCCGTTGACATCCGTTTCCTGCAATTCTGCCTTGCGTTCAACGCCTCTTCGTAGCCTGACCTCAATATATTTGGGGGCGATAGTTATCGTTTAGAACTCTGCAGGTTTGGGAAGTGCAGTGCCCCTGAGCTCCATTTCCCAAGTCGCTTTTTTGTGAGTGGAACGCAACACGGCTGGATGGCTTCACGCCCTATTGTCGATCCGGGGTGGCAGGCTGAGCCTTTGGTGAATTCTTCTTCGTCATTGGAAATGAGAGTGACATGTGCCCGACCAAACACCTCCAGCGAGTCTCTCATTGGTTCCCCCTCTTGCAGTTCATCCTGCGGACAAATTGCAGACGGTACGAAAGAGGCATGGAAAGGCGCCGAGTCTCCAAGTGGGGTGATTTTTAGTAAGGGTGCCTGAATGGAGAACACGAGCACCAGGAGATGAAAACTGAGGTGAGTTTCAGAAAGCTTTCCCGATCCCACGGTGTAGCATCCGCTGGGTTTCCAATGAGTGCTTTCGCTGTCGGAAGATTGCGTTGAACCTGGAGAGTTGGGACCCATGGAATGGGGAGCACGCAGGATTCCTTTCAAGGGTCTGCATTTGCTTTCCCAACCTCACCCATCGTCTCAGCCCCAAGAGTGTCCAGCCTTATGTCTTCTGCCGCTGGGGCTGTAGATGTGGTCAATCCTGGTTGCATGCCAGTCCCTGAACGCATTTTGGAAGAATTTCTCTCTGTTTTGCCCTGCTTGTTTCTTCTTTGTGTTGGAAATGTATCCTCAGAATGGGTCTGAGCTGATTTTCCCTGCTGGTTTTAGGCGGCTTTACACACACTTGATGCACTTACACAGAGATATCAAGACTTAGCTTTTAAGATGCTTACTAGTCGGATAGATACTTGTGCGATGAACAGGGTCTGGTGAGTCCAGTTGATTGAGCAAGGAGTAGGTCGTGTCCATTCCATATTCGGTTTTCGGAAGGGTATCTGTGCTCATTTCAAACTCGAGTTTTATGCGTCACCCCACCTCACCTTTCCCCTGAAGGAAGCATAAGTGTGTTTTCTAAAAGCGTGACTCTGTTCTGTTTGGGGATTCATTTCATGGGGAGCCATTTTTACATTCCCTCGATAAGTGATATCATAAGTTTCTTTTTTTGTGGGACTTATTTCACTGAGGATGATCGTACCTAAATCCATTCAGGATGCTGCTACCAGCCTCATGACGTGGATTTCATGGCTGAGTGACACTCCATTGGACCTACGTAGCACCACTTGTCCACTTGTCCACTTGTCTTTGTCCACTTGTCCACTTGGCTCTTTCCTGGGATATGAAACGTGTACCGGAGTGGAGGTTCTTGTCAAGACAGCAGCCCTCAACTTTGGGGTCCCTGTGTCTGGTTGATTTTTTCATTTTCCCAAGGTCAACGCCCATGTGTGGAAGTGCCCTATGCTCTGTGGTTCTGTGTTTTACATGGTTTGGGAAAGAGGATACACTTGTGAAGATTGGCTGTTGGCCATTGACATCCCGCCCATCAGCTTAACAAGGCTCCCTTGACTCCGTGGCCTGTCCTGCCTTTCTGGTTTTTAGACTTTTTTCGCCTGGCCCTTTTGCCCCGGGGGGGGGGGGGGCGAGAGATTTCTTTGTAGTGCTGATTTGCTCTCCCAGGTTGCTTGGTTGGCCAAAAAGGGCGTATGCGTTTTTTCCTGAATATATTCAGGAAAAAACGCATACGCCCTTTTTGGCCAACCGCATCATTGTCCACGTTCTGGCGCTTTTCATGTGCTATCGGGGCCATTCCGATGTACCCGTTGACATCCGTTTCCTGCAATTCTGCCTTGCGTTCAACGCCTCTTCGTAGCCTGACCTCAATATATTTGGGGGCGATAGTTATCGTTTAGAACTCTGCAGGTTTGGGAAGTGCAGTGCCCCTGAGCTCCATTTCCCAAGTCGCTTTTTTGTGAGTGGAAGCAACACGGCTGGATGGCTTCACGCCCTATTGTCGATCCGCGGTGGCAGGCTGAACCTCTGGTGAATTCTTCTCGTGATGGGAACTGAGAGTGACATGTGCCCGACCAAACACCTCCAGCGAGTCTCTCATTGGTTCCCCCTCTTGCAGTTCATCCTGCGGACAAATTGCAGACGGTACGAAAGAGGCATGGAAAGGCGCCGAGTCTCCAAGTGGGGAGATTGTTAGTAAGGGGGCCTGAATGGAGAACACGAGCACCACGAGATGAAAACTGAGGTGAGTTTCAGAAAGCTTTCCCGATCCCACGGTGTAGCATCCGCTGGGTTTCCAATGAGTGAATTCGTTGTCGGAAGATTGCGTTGAACCTGGAGAGTTGGGACCCATGGAATGGGGAGCACGCAGGATTCCTTTCAAGGGTCTGCATTTGCTTTCCCAACCTCACCAATCGTCTCAGCCCCAAGAGTGTCCAGCCTTATGTCTTCTGCCGCTGGGGCTGTAGATGTGGTCAATCCTGGTTGCATGCCAGTCCCTGAACGCATTTTGGAAGAATTTCTCTCTGTTTTGCCCTGCTTGTTTCTTCTTTATGTTGGAAATGTATCCTCAGAATGGGTCTGAGCTGATTTTCCCTGCTGGTTTTAGGCCGCTTTACACACACTTGATGCACTTACACAGAGATATCAAGACTTAGCTTTTAAGATGCTTTCTAGTCGGATAGACACTTGTGCGATGAACAGGGTCTGGTGAGTCCACTTGATTGAGCAAGGAGTAGGTCGTGTCCATTCCATATTCGGTTTTCGGAAGGGTATCTGTGCTCATTTCAAACTCGAGTTTTATGCGTCACCTCACCTCACCTTTCCCCTGAAGCAGGCATAAGTGTGTTTTCTAAAAGCGTGACTCTGTTCTGTTTGGGGATTCAGTTCATGGGGAGCGATTTTTACATTCCCTCGATAAGTGATATCATAAGTTTCTTTTTTTGTGGGACTTATTTCACTGAGGATGATCGTACCTAAATCCACTCAGGATGCTGCTACCAGCCTCATGACGTGGATTTCATGGCTGAGTGACACTCCATTGGACCTACGTAGCACCACTTGTCCACTTGTCCACTTGTCTTTGTCCACTTGTCCACTCGTGTTTGTCCACTTGGCTCTTTCCTGGGATATGAAACGTGAACCGGAGTGGAGGTTCTTGTCAAGACAGCAGCCCTCCACTTTGGGGTCCCTGTGTCTGGTTGATTTTTTCATTTTCCCAAAGTCAACGCCCATGTGTGGAAGTGCCCTATGCTCTGTGGTTCTGTGTTTTACATGGTTTGGGAAAGAGGATACACTTGTGAAGATTGGCTGTTGGCCATTGACATCCCGCCCATCAGCTTAACAAGGCTCCCTTGACTCCGTGGCCTTTCCTGCCTTTCTGGTTTTTAGACTTTTTTCGCCTGGCCCTTTTTCCCCGGGGGGGGGGGCGAGAGATTTCTTTGTAGTGCTGATTTGCTCTCCCAGGTTGCTTGGTTGGCCAAAAAGGGCGTATGCGTTTTTTCCTGAATATATTCAGGAAAAAACGCATACGCCCTTTTTGGCCAACCGCATCATTGTCCACGTTCTGGCGCTTTTCATGTGCTATCGGGGCCATTCCGATGTACCCGTTGACATCCGTTTCCTGCAATTCTGCCTTGCGTTCAACGCCTCTTCGTAGCCTGACCTCAATATATTTGGGGGCGATAGTTATCGTTTAGAACTCTGCAGGTTTGGGAAGTGCAGTGCCCCTGAGCTCCATTTCCCAAGTCGCTTTTTTGTGAGTGGAACGCAACACGGCTGGATGGCTTCACGCCCTATTGTCGATCCGGGGTGGCAGGCTGAGCCTTTGGTGAATTCTTCTTCGTCATTGGAAATGAGAGTGACATGTGCCCGACCAAACACCTCCAGCGAGTCTCTCATTGGTTCCCCCTCTTGCAGTTCATCCTGCAGACAAATTGCAGACGGTACGAAAGAGGCATGGAAAGGCGCCGAGTCTCCAAGTGGGGTGATTTTTAGTAAGGCTGCCTGAATGGAGAACACGAGCACCAGGAGATGAAAACTGAGGTGAGTTTCAGAAAGCTTTCCCGATCCCACGGTGTAGCATCCGCTGGGTTTCCAATGAGTGCTTTCGCTGTCGGAAGATTGCGTTGAACCTGGAGAGTTGGGACCCATGGAATGGGGAGCACGCAGGATTCCTTTCAAGGGTCTGCATTTGCTTTCCCAACCTCACCCATCGTCTCAGCCCCAAGAGTGTCCAGCCTTATGTCTTCTGCCGCTGGGGCTGTAGATGTGGTCAATCCTGGTTGCATGCCAGTCCCTGAACGCATTTTGGAAGAATTTCTCTCTGTTTTGCCCTGCTTGTTTCTTCTTTGTGTTGGAAATGTATCCTCAGAATGGGTCTGAGCTGATTTTCCCTGCTGGTTTTAGGCGGCTTTACACACACTTGATGCACTTACACAGAGATATCAAGACTTAGCTTTTAAGATGCTTACTAGTCGGATAGATACTTGTGCGATGAACAGGGTCTGGTGAGTCCAGTTGATTGAGCAAGGAGTAGGTCGTGTCCATTCCATATTCGGTTTTCGGAAGGGTATCTGTGCTCATTTCAAACTCGAGTTTTATGCGTCACCCCACCTCACCTTTCCCCTGAAGCAGGCATAAGTGTGTTTTCTAAAAGCGTGACTCTGTTCTGTTTGGGGATTCATTTCATGGGGAGCCATTTTTACATTCCCTCGATAAGTGATATCATAAGTTTCTTTTTTTGTGGGACTTATTTCACTGAGGATGATCGTACCTAAATCCATTCAGGATGCTGCTACCAGCCTCATGACGTGGATTTCATGGCTGAGTGACACTCCATTGGACCTACGTAGCACCACTTGTCCACTTGTCCACTTGTCTTTGTCCACTTGTCCACTTGGCTCTTTCCTGGGATATGAAACGTGTACCGGAGTGGAGGTTCTTGTCAAGACAGCAGCCCTCAACTTTGGGGTCCCTGTGTCTGGTTGATTTTTTCATTTTCCCAAGGTCAACGCCCATGTGTGGAAGTGCCCTATGCTCTGTGGTTCTGTGTTTTACATGGTTTGGGAAAGAGGATACACTTGTGAAGATTGGCTGTTGGCCATTGACATCCCGCCCATCAGCTTAACAAGGCTCCCTTGACTCCGTGGCCTGTCCTGCCTTTCTGGTTTTTAGACTTTTTTCGCCTGGCCCTTTTGCCCCGGGGGGGGGGGAGCGAGAGATTTCTTTGTAGTGTTGATTTGCTCTCCCAGGTTGCTTGGTTGGCCAAAAAGGGCGTATGTGTTTTTTCCTGAATATATTCAGGAAAAAACGCATACGCCCTTTTTGGCCAACCGCATCATTGTCCACGTTCTGGCGCTTTTCATGTGCTATCGGGGCCATTCCGATGTACCCGTTGACATCCGTTTCCTGCAATTCTGCCTTGCGTTCAACGCCTCTTCGTAGCCTGACCTCAATATATTTGGGGGCGATAGTTATCGTTTAGAACTCTGCAGGTTTGGGAAGTGCAGTGCCCCTGAGCTCCATTTCCCAAGTCGCTTTTTTGTGAGTGGGACGCAACACGGCTGGATGGCTTCACGCCCTATTGTCGATCCGCGGTGGCAGGCTGAACCTCTGGTGAATTCTTCTTCGTGATGGGAAATGAGAGTGACATGTGCCCGACCAAACACCTCCAGCGAGTCTCTCATTGGTTCCCCCTCTTGCAGTTCATCCTGCGGACAAATTGCAGACGGTACGAAAGAGGCATGGAAAGGCGCCGAGTCTCCAAGTGGGGAGATTGTTAGTAAGGGGGCCTGAATGGAGAACACGAGCACCAGGAGATGAAAACTGAGGTGAGTTTCAGAAAGCTTTCCCGATCCCACGGTGTAGCATCCGCTGGGTTTCAAATGAGTGCTTTCGCTGTCGGAAGATTGCGTTGAACCTGGAGAGTTGGGACCCATGGAATGGGGAGCACGCAGGATTCCTTTCAAGGGTCTGCATTTGCTTTCCCAACCTCACTAATCGTCTCAGCCCCAAGAGTGTCCAGCCTTATGTCTTCTGCCGCTGGGGCTGTAGATGTGGTCAATCCTGGTTGCATGCCAGTCCCTGAACGCATTTTGCAAGAATTTCTCTCTGTTTTGCCCTGCTTGTTTCTTCTTTATGTTGGAAATGTATCCTCAGAATGGGTCTGAGCTGATTTTCCCTGCTGGTTTTAGGCCGCTTTACACACACTTGATGCACTTACACAGAGATATCAAGACTTAGCTTTTAAGATGCTTTCTAGTCGGATAGACACTTGTGCGATGAACAGGGTCTGGTGAGTCCACTTGATTGAGCAAGGAGTAGGTCGTGTCCATTCCATATTCGGTTTTCGGAAGGGTATCTGTGCTCATTTCAAACTCGAGTTTTATGCGTCACCTCACCTCACCTTTCCCCTGAAGCAGGCATAAGTGTGTTTTCTAAAAGCGTGACTCTGTTCTGTTTGGGGATTCAGTTCATGGGGAGCGATTTTTACATTCCCTCGATAAGTGATATCATAAGTTTCTTTTTTTGTGGGACTTATTTCACTGAGGATGATCGTACCTAAATCCACTCAGGATGCTGCTACCAGCCTCATGACGTGGATTTCATGGCTGAGTGACACTCCATTGGACCTACGTAGCACCACTTGTCCACTTGTCCACTTGTCTTTGTCCACTTGTCCACTCGTGTTTGTCCACTTGGCTCTTTCCTGGGATATGAAACGTGAACCGGAGTGGAGGTTCTTGTCAAGACAGCAGCCCTCCACTTTGGGGTCCCTGTGTCTGGTTGATTTTTTCATTTTCCCAAAGTCAACGCCCATGTGTGGAAGTGCCCTATGCTCTGTGGTTCTGTGTTTTACATGGTTTGGGAAAGAGGATACACTTGTGAAGATTGGCTGTTGGCCATTGACATCCCGCCCATCAGCTTAACAAGGCTCCCTTGACTCCGTGGCCTTTCCTGCCTTTCTGGTTTTTAGACTTTTTTCGCCTGGCCCTTTTGCCCCGGGGGGGGGGGGGCGAGAGATTTCTTTGTAGTGCTGATTTGCTCTCCCAGGTTGCTTGGTTGGCCAAAAAGGGCGTATGCGTTTTTTCCTGAATTTATTCAGGAAAAAACGCATACGCCCTTTTTGGCCAACCGCATCATTGTCCACGTTCTGGCGCTTTTCATGTGCTATCGGGGCCATTCCGATGTACCCGTTGACATCCGTTTCCTGCAATTCTGCCTTGCGTTCAACGCCTCTTCGTAGCCTGACCTCAATATATTTGGGGGCGATAGTTATCGTTTAGAACTCTGCAGGTTTGGGAAGTGCAGTGCCCCTGAGCTCCATTTCCCAAGTCGCTTTTTTGTGAGTGGAACGCAACACGGCTGGATGGCTTCACGCCCTATTGTCGATCCGGGGTGGCAGGCTGAGCCTTTGGTGAATTCTTCTTCGTCATTGGAAATGAGAGTGACATGTGCCCGACCAAACACCTCCAGCGAGTCTCTCATTGGTTCCCCCTCTTGCAGTTCATCCTGCGGACAAATTGCAGACGGTACGAAAGAGGCATGGAAAGGCGCCGAGTCTCCAAGTGGGGTGATTTTTAGTAAGGGTGCCTGAATGGAGAACACGAGCACCAGGAGATGAAAACTGAGGTGAGTTTCAGAAAGCTTTCCCGATCCCACGGTGTAGCATCCGCTGGGTTTCCAATGAGTGCTTTCGCTGTCGGAAGATTGCGTTGAACCTGGAGAGTTGGGACCCATGGAATGGGGAGCACGCAGGATTCCTTTCAAGGGTCTGCATTTGCTTTCCCAACCTCACCCATCGTCTCAGCCCCAAGAGTGTCCAGCCTTATGTCTTCTGCCGCTGGGGCTGTAGATGTGGTCAATCCTGGTTGCATGCCAGTCCCTGAACGCATTTTGGAAGAATTTCTCTCTGTTTTGCCCTGCTTGTTTCTTCTTTGTGTTGGAAATGTATCCTCAGAATGGGTCTGAGCTGATTTTCCCTGCTGGTTTTAGGCGGCTTTACACACACTTGATGCACTTACACAGAGATATCAAGACTTAGCTTTTAAGATGCTTACTAGTCGGATAGATACTTGTGCGATGAACAGGGTCTGGTGAGTCCAGTTGATTGAGCAAGGAGTAGGTCGTGTCCATTCCATATTCGGTTTTCGGAAGGGTATCTGTGCTCATTTCAAACTCGAGTTTTATGCGTCACCCCACCTCACCTTTCCCCTGAAGCAGGCATAAGTGTGTTTTCTAAAAGCGTGACTCTGTTCTGTTTGGGGATTCATTTCATGGGGAGCCATTTTTACATTCCCTCGATAAGTGATATCATAAGTTTCTTTTTTTGTGGGACTTATTTCACTGAGGATGATCGTACCTAAATCCATTCAGGATGCTGCTACCAGCCTCATGACGTGGATTTCATGGCTGAGTGACACTCCATTGGACCTACGTAGCACCACTTGTCCACTTGTCCACTTGTCTTTGTCCACTTGTCCACTTGGCTCTTTCCTGGGATATGAAACGTGTACCGGAGTGGAGGTTCTTGTCAAGACAGCAGCCCTCAACTTTGGGGTCCCTGTGTCTGGTTGATTTTTTCATTTTCCCAAGGTCAACGCCCATGTGTGGAAGTGCCCTATGCTCTGTGGTTCTGTGTTTTACATGGTTTGGGAAAGAGGATACACTTGTGAAGATTGGCTGTTGGCCATTGACATCCCGCCCATCAGCTTAACAAGGCTCCCTTGACTCCGTGGCCTGTCCTGCCTTTCTGGTTTTTAGACTTTTTTCGCCTGGCCCTTTTGCCCCGGGGGGGGGGGCGAGAGATTTCTTTGTAGTGCTGATTTGCTCTCCCAGGTTGCTTGGTTGGCCAAAAAGGGCGTATGCGTTTTTTCCTGAATATATTCAGGAAAAAACGCATACGCCCTTTTTGGCCAACCGCATCATTGTCCACGTTCTGGCGCTTTTCATGTGCTATCGGGGCCATTCCGATGTACCCGTTGACATCCGTTTCCTGCAATTCTGCCTTGCGTTCAACGCCTCTTCGTAGCCTGACCTCAATATATTTGGGGGCGATAGTTATCGTTTAGAACTCTGCAGGTTTGGGAAGTGCAGTGCCCCTGAGCTCCATTTCCCAAGTCGCTTTTTTGTGAGTGGGACGCAACACGGCTGTATGGCTTCACGCCCTATTGTCGATCCGCGGTGGCAGGCTGAACCTCTGGTGAATTCTTCTCGTGATGGGAACTGAGAGTGACATGTGCCCGACCAAACACCTCCAGCGAGTCTCTCATTGGTTCCCCCTCTTGCAGTTCATCCTGCGGACAAATTGCAGACGGTACGAAAGAGGCATGGAAAGGCGCCGAGTCTCCAAGTGGGGAGATTGTTAGTAAGGGGGCCTGAATGGAGAACACGAGCACCACGAGATGAAAACTGAGGTGAGTTTCAGAAAGCTTTCCCGATCCCACGGTGTAGCATCCGCTGGGTTTCCAATGAGTGCATTCGTTGTCGGAAGATTGCGTTGAACCTGGAGAGTTGGGACCCATGGAATGGGGAGCACGCAGGATTCCTTTCAAGGGTCTGCATTTGCTTTCCCAACCTCACCCATCGTCTCAGCCCCAAGAGTGTCCAGCCTTATGTCTTCTGCCGCTGGGGCTGTAGATGTGGTCAATCCTGGTTGCATGCCAGTCCCTGAACGCATTTTGGAAGAATTTCTCTCTGTTTTGCCCTGCTTGTTTCTTCTTTGTGTTGGAAATATATCCTCAGAATGGGTCTGAGCTGATTTTCCCTGCTGGTTTTAGGCGGCTTTACACACACTTGATGCACTTACACAGAGATATCAAGACTTAGTTTTAAGATGCTTACTAGTCGGATAGATACTTGTGCGATGAACAGGGTCTGTTGAGTCCAGTTGATTGAGCAAGGAGTAGGTCGTGTCCATTCCATATTCGGTTTTCGGAAGGGTATCTGTGCTCATTTCAAACTCGAGTTTTATGCGTCACCCCACCTCACCTTTCCCCTGAAGCAGGCATAAGTGTGTTTTCTAAAAGCGTGACTCTGTTCTGTTTGGGGATTCCGTTCATGGGGAGCGATTTTTACATTCCCTCGATAAGTGACATCATAAGTTTCTTTTTTTGTGGGACTGATTTCACTGAGGATGATCGTACCTAAATCCAATCAGGATGCTGCTACCAGCCTCATGACGTGGATTTCATGGCTAAGTGACACTCCATTGGACCTACGTAGCACCACTTGTCCACTTGTCCGCTTGTCTTTGTCCACTTGTCCACTCGTGTTTGTCCACTTGGCTCTTTCCTGGGATATGAAACGTGTACCGGAGTGGAGGTTCTTGTCAAGACAGCAGCCCTCAACTTTGGGGTCCCTGTGTCTGGTTGATTTTTTCATTTTCCCAAGGTAAACGCCCATGTGTGGAAGTGCCCTATGCTCTGTGGTTCTGTGTTTTACATGGTTTGGGAAAGAGGATACACTTGTGAAGATTGGCTGTTGGCCATTGACATCCCGCCCATCAGCTTAACAAGGCTCCCTTGACTCCGTTGCCTGTCCTGCCTTTCTGGTTTTTAGACTTTTTTCGCCTGGCCCTTTTGCCCCGGGGGGGGGGAGCGAGAGATTTCTTTGTAGTGTTGATTTGCTCTCCCAGGTTGCTTGGTTGGCCAAAAAGGGCGTATGCGTTTTTTCCTGAATATATTCAGGAAAAAACGCATACGCCCTTTTTGGCCAACCGCATCATTGTCCACGTTCTGGCGCTTTTCATGTGCTATCGGGGCCATTCCGATGTACCCGTTGACATCCGTTTCCTGAAATTCTGCCTTGCGTTCAACGCCTCTTCGTAGCCTGACCTCAATATATTTTGGGGCGATAGTTATCGTTTAGAACTCTGCAGGTTTGGGAAGTGCAGTGCCCCTGAGCTCCATTTCCCAAGTCGCTTTTGTGTGAGTGGGACGCAACACGGCTGGATGGCTTCACGCCCTATTGTCGATCCGCGGTGGCAGGCTGAACCTCTGGTGAATTCTTCTTCGTGATGGGAAATGAGAGTGACATGTGCCCGACAAAACACCTCCAGCGAGTCTCTCATTGGTTCCCCCTCTTGCAGTTCATCCTGCGGACAAATTGCAGACGGTACGAAAGAGGCATGGAAAGGCGCCGAGTCTCCAAGTGGGGAGATTGTTAGTAAGGGGGCCTGAATGGAGAACACGAGCACCAGGAGATGAAAACTGAGGTGAGTTTCAGAAAGCTTTCCCGATCCCACGGTGTAGCATCCGCTGGGTTTCCAATGAGTGCTTTCGCTGTCGGAAGATTGCGTTGAACCTGGAGAGTTGGGACCCATGGAATGGGGAGCACGCAGGATTCCTTTCAAGGGTCTGCATTTGCTTTCCCAACCTCACCCATCGTCTCAGCCCCAAGAGTGTCCAGCCTTATGTCTTCTGCCGCTGGGGCTGTAGATGTGGTCAATCCTGGTTGCATGCCAGTCCCTGAACGCATTTTGGAAGAATTTCTCTCTGTTTTGCCCTGCTTGTTTCTTCTTTGTGTTGGAAATATATCCTCAGAATGGGTCTGAGCTGATTTTCCCTGCTGGTTTTAGGCGGCTTTACACACACTTGATGCACTTACACAGAGATATCAAGACTTAGTTTTAAGATGCTTACTAGTCGGATAGATACTTGTGCGATGAACAGGGTCTGTTGAGTCCAGTTGATTGAGCAAGGAGTAGGTCGTGTCCATTCCATATTCGGTTTTCGGAAGGGTATCTGTGCTCATTTCAAACTCGAGTTTTATGCGTCACCCCACCTCACCTTTCCCCTGAAGCAGGCATAAGTGTGTTTTCTAAAAGCGTGACTCTGTTCTGTTTGGGGATTCCGTTCATGGGGAGCGATTTTTACATTCCCTCGATAAGTGACATCATAAGTTTCTTTTTTTGTGGGACTGATTTCACTGAGGATGATCGTACCTAAATCCAATCAGGATGCTGCTACCAGCCTCATGACGTGGATTTCATGGCTAAGTGACACTCCATTGGACCTACGTAGCACCACTTGTCCACTTGTCCGCTTGTCTTTGTCCACTTGTCCACTCGTGTTTGTCCACTTGGCTCTTTCCTGGGATATGAAACGTGTACCGGAGTGGAGGTTCTTGTCAAGACAGCAGCCCTCAACTTTGGGGTCCCTGTGTCTGGTTGATTTTTTCATTTTCCCAAGGTAAACGCCCATGTGTGGAAGTGCCCTATGCTCTGTGGTTCTGTGTTTTACATGGTTTGGGAAAGAGGATACACTTGTGAAGATTGGCTGTTGGCCATTGACATCCCGCCCATCAGCTTAACAAGGCTCCCTTGACTCCGTGGCCTGTCCTGCCTTTCTGGTTTTTAGACTTTTTTCGCCTGGCCCTTTTGCCCCGGGGGGGGGGGGGGAGCGAGAGATTTCTTTGTAGTGTTGATTTGCTCTCCCAGGTTGCTTGGTTGGCCAAAAAGGGCGTATGCGTTTTTTCCTGAATATATTCAGGAAAAAACGCATACGCCCTTTTTGGCCAACCGCATCCTTGTCCACGTTCTGGCGCTTTTCATGTGCTATCGGGGCCATTCCGATGTACCCGTTGACATCCGTTTCCTGAAATTCTGCCTTGCGTTCAACGCCTCTTCGTAGCCTGACCTCAATATATTTTGGGGCGATAGTTATCGTTTAGAACTCTGCAGGTTTGGGAAGTGCAGTGCCCCTGAGCTCCATTTCCCAAGTCGCTTTTGTGTGAGTGGGACGCAACACGGCTGGATGGCTTCACGCCCTATTGTCGATCCGCGGTGGCAGGCTGAACCTCTGGTGAATTCTTCTTCGTGATGGGAAATGAGAGTGACATGTGCCCGACAAAACACCTCCAGCGAGTCTCTCATTGGTTCCCCCTCTTGCAGTTCATCCTGCGGACAAATTGCAGACGGTACGAAAGAGGCATGGAAAGGCGCCGAGTCTCCAAGTGGGGAGATTGTTAGTAAGGGGGCCTGAATGGAGAACACGAGCACCAGGAGATGAAAACTGAGGTGAGTTTCAGAAAGCTTTCCCGATCCCACGGTGTAGCATCCGCTGGGTTTCCAATGAGTGCTTTCGCTGTCGGAAGATTGCGTTGAACCTGGAGAGTTGGGACCCATGGAATGGGGAGCACGCAGGATTCCTTTCAAGGGTCTGCATTTGCTTTCCCAACCTCACCCATCGTCTCAGCCCCAAGAGTGTCCAGCCTTATGTCTTCTGCCGCTGGGGCTGTAGATGTGGTCAATCCTGGTTGCATGCCAGTCCCTGAACGCATTTTGGAAGAATTTCTCTCTGTTTTGCCCTGCTTGTTTCTTCTTTGTGTTGGAAATATATCCTCAGAATGGGTCTGAGCTGATTTTCCCTGCTGGTTTTAGGCGGCTTTACACACACTTGATGCACTTACACAGAGATATCAAGACTTAGTTTTAAGATGCTTACTAGTCGGATAGATACTTGTGCGATGAACAGGGTCTGTTGAGTCCAGTTGATTGAGCAAGGAGTAGGTCGTGTCCATTCCATATTCGGTTTTCGGAAGGGTATCTGTGCTCATTTCAAACTCGAGTTTTATGCGTCACCCCACCTCACCTTTCCCCTGAAGCAGGCATAAGTGTGTTTTCTAAAAGCGTGACTCTGTTCTGTTTGGGGATTCCGTTCATGGGGAGCGATTTTTACATTCCCTCGATAAGTGACATCATAAGTTTCTTTTTTTGTGGGACTGATTTCACTGAGGATGATCGTACCTAAATCCAATCAGGATGCTGCTACCAGCCTCATGACGTGGATTTCATGGCTAAGTGACACTCCATTGAACCTACGTAGCACCACTTGTCCACTTGTCCGCTTGTCTTTGTCCACTTGTCCACTCGTGTTTGTCCACTTGGCTCTTTCCTGGGATATGAAACGTGTACCGGAGTGGAGGTTCTTGTCAAGACAGCAGCCCTCAACTTTGGGGTCCCTGTGTCTGGTTGATTTTTTCATTTTCCCAAGGTAAACGCCCATGTGTGGAAGTGCCCTATGCTCTGTGGTTCTGTGTTTTACATGGTTTGGGAAAGAGGATACACTTGTGAAGATTGGCTGTTGGCCATTGACATCCCGCCCATCAGCTTAACAAGGCTCCCTTGACTCCGTGGCCTGTCCTGCCTTTCTGGTTTTTAGACTTTTTTCGCCTGGCCCTTTTGCCCCGGGGGGGGGGGAGCGAGAGATTTCTTTGTAGTGTTGATTTGCTCTCCCAGGTTGCTTGGTTGGCCAAAAAGGGCGTATGCGTTTTTTCCTGAATATATTCAGGAAAAAACGCATACGCCCTTTTTGGCCAACCGCATCATTGTCCACGTTCTGGCGCTTTTCATGTGCTATCGGGGCCATTCCGATGTACCCGTTGACATCCGTTTCCTGAAATTCTGCCTTGCGTTCAACGCCTCTTCGTAGCCTGACCTCAATATATTTTGGGGCGATAGTTATCGTTTAGAACTCTGCAGGTTTGGGAAGTGCAGTGCCCCTGAGCTCCATTTCCCAAGTCGCTTTTGTGTGAGTGGGACGCAACACGGCTGGATGGCTTCACGCCCTATTGTCGATCCGCGGTGGCAGGCTGAACCTCTGGTGAATTCTTCTTCGTGATGGGAAATGAGAGTGACATGTGCCCGACAAAACACCTCCAGCGAGTCTCTCATTGGTTCCCCCTCTTGCAGTTCATCCTGCGGACAAATTGCAGACGGTACGAAAGAGGCATGGAAAGGCGCCGAGTCTCCAAGTGGGGAGATTGTTAGTAAGGGGGCCTGAATGGAGAACACGAGCACCAGGAGATGAAAACTGAGGTGAGTTTCAGAAAGCTTTCCCGATCCCACGGTGTAGCATCCGCTGGGTTTCCAATGAGTGAATTCGTTGTCGGAAGATTGCGTTGAACCTGGAGAGTTGGGACCCATGGAATGGGGAGCACGCAGGATTCCTTTCAAGGGTCTGCATTTGCTTTCCCAACCTCACCAATCGTCTCAGCCCCAAGAGTGTCCAGCCTTATGTCTTCTGCCGCTGGGGCTGTAGATGTGGTCAATCCTGGTTGCATGCCAGTCCCTGAACGCATTTTGGAAGAATTTCTCTCTGTTTTGCCCTGCTTGTTTCTTCTTTATGTTGGAAATGTATCCTCAGAATGGGTCTGAGCTGATTTTCCCTGCTGGTTTTAGGCCGCTTTACACACACTTGATGCACTTACACAGAGATATCAAGACTTAGCTTTTAAGATGCTTTCTAGTCGGATAGACACTTGTGCGATGAACAGGGTCTGGTGAGTCCACTTGATTGAGCAAGGAGTAGGTCGTGTCCATTCCATATTCGGTTTTCGGAAGGGTATCTGTGCTCATTTCAAACTCGAGTTTTATGCGTCACCTCACCTCACCTTTCCCCTGAAGCAGGCATAAGTGTGTTTTCTAAAAGCGTGACTCTGTTCTGTTTGGGGATTCAGTTCATGGGGAGCGATTTTTACATTCCCTCGATAAGTGATATCATAAGTTTCTTTTTTTGTGGGACTTATTTCACTGAGGATGATCGTACCTAAATCCACTCAGGATGCTGCTACCAGCCTCATGACGTGGATTTCATGGCTGAGTGACACTCCATTGGACCTACGTAGCACCACTTGTCCACTTGTCCACTTGTCTTTGTCCACTTGTCCACTCGTGTTTGTCCACTTGGCTCTTTCCTGGGATATGAAACGTGAACCGGAGTGGAGGTTCTTGTCAAGACAGCAGCCCTCCACTTTGGGGTCCCTGTGTCTGGTTGATTTTTTCATTTTCCCAATGTCAACGCCCATGTGTGGAAGTGCCCTATGCTCTGTGGTTCTGTGTTTTACATGGTTTGGGAAAGAGGATACACTTGTGAAGATTGGCTGTTGGCCATTGACATCCCGCCCATCAGCTTAACAAGGCTCCCTTGACTCCGTGGCCTTTCCTGCCTTTCTGGTTTTTAGACTTTTTTCGCCTGGCCCTTTTTCCCCGGGGGGGGGGGCGAGAGATTTCTTTGTAGTGCTGATTTGCTCTCCCAGGTTGCTTGGTTGGCCAAAAAGGGCGTATGCGTTTTTTCCTGAATATATTCAGGAAAAAACGCATACGCCCTTTTTGGCCAACCGCATCATTGTCCACGTTCTGGCGCTTTTCATGTGCTATCGGGGCCATTCCGATGTACCCGTTGACATCCGTTTCCTGCAATTCTGCCTTGCGTTCAACGCCTCTTCGTAGCCTGACCTCAATATATTTGGGGGCGATAGTTATCGTTTAGAACTCTGCAGGTTTGGGAAGTGCAGTGCCCCTGAGCTCCATTTCCCAAGTCGCTTTTTTGTGAGTGGAACGCAACACGGCTGGATGGCTTCACGCCCTATTGTCGATCCGGGGTGGCAGGCTGAGCCTTTGGTGAATTCTTCTTCGTCATTGGAAATGAGAGTGACATGTGCCCGACCAAACACCTCCAGCGAGTCTCTCATTGGTTCCCCCTCTTGCAGTTCATCCTGCAGACAAATTGCAGACGGTACGAAAGAGGCATGGAAAGGCGCCGAGTCTCCAAGTGGGGTGATTTTTAGTAAGGCTGCCTGAATGGAGAACACGAGCACCAGGAGATGAAAACTGAGGTGAGTTTCAGAAAGCTTTCCCGATCCCACGGTGTAGCATCCGCTGGGTTTCCAATGAGTGCTTTCGCTGTCGGAAGATTGCGTTGAACCTGGAGAGTTGGGACCCATGGAATGGGGAGCACGCAGGATTCCTTTCAAGGGTCTGCATTTGCTTTCCCAACCTCACCCATCGTCTCAGCCCCAAGAGTGTCCAGCCTTATGTCTTCTGCCGCTGGGGCTGTAGATGTGGTCAATCCTGGTTGCATGCCAGTCCCTGAACGCATTTTGGAAGAATTTCTCTCTGTTTTGCCCTGCTTGTTTCTTCTTTGTGTTGGAAATGTATCCTCAGAATGGGTCTGAGCTGATTTTCCCTGCTGGTTTTAGGCGGCTTTACACACACTTGATGCACTTACACAGAGATATCAAGACTTAGCTTTTAAGATGCTTACTAGTCGGATAGATACTTGTGCGATGAACAGGGTCTGGTGAGTCCAGTTGATTGAGCAAGGAGTAGGTCGTGTCCATTCCATATTCGGTTTTCGGAAGGGTATCTGTGCTCATTTCAAACTCGAGTTTTATGCGTCACCCCACCTCACCTTTCCCCTGAAGCAGGCATAAGTGTGTTTTCTAAAAGCGTGACTCTGTTCTGTTTGGGGATTCATTTCATGGGGAGCCATTTTTACATTCCCTCGATAAGTGATATCATAAGTTTCTTTTTTTGTGGGACTTATTTCACTGAGGATGATCGTACCTAAATCCATTCAGGATGCTGCTACCAGCCTCATGACGTGGATTTCATGGCTGAGTGACACTCCATTGGACCTACGTAGCACCACTTGTCCACTTGTCCACTTGTCTTTGTCCACTTGTCCACTTGGCTCTTTCCTGGGATATGAAACGTGTACCGGAGTGGAGGTTCTTGTCAAGACAGCAGCCCTCAACTTTGGGGTCCCTGTGTCTGGTTGATTTTTTCATTTTCCCAAGGTCAACGCCCATGTGTGGAAGTGCCCTATGCTCTGTGGTTCTGTGTTTTACATGGTTTGGGAAAGAGGATACACTTGTGAAGATTGGCTGTTGGCCATTGACATCCCGCCCATCAGCTTAACAAGGCTCCCTTGACTCCGTGGCCTGTCCTGCCTTTCTGGTTTTTAGACTTTTTTCGCCTGGCCCTTTTGCCCCGGGGGGGGGGGAGCGAGAGATTTCTTTGTAGTGTTGATTTGCTCTCCCAGGTTGCTTGGTTGGCCAAAAAGGGCGTATGTGTTTTTTCCTGAATATATTCAGGAAAAAACGCATACGCCCTTTTTGGCCAACCGCATCATTGTCCACGTTCTGGCGCTTTTCATGTGCTATCGGGGCCATTCCGATGTACCCGTTGACATCCGTTTCCTGCAATTCTGCCTTGCGTTCAACGCCTCTTCGTAGCCTGACCTCAATATATTTGGGGGCGATAGTTATCGTTTAGAACTCTGCAGGTTTGGGAAGTGCAGTGCCCCTGAGCTCCATTTCCCAAGTCGCTTTTTTGTGAGTGGGACGCAACACGGCTGGATGGCTTCACGCCCTATTGTCGATCCGCGGTGGCAGGCTGAACCTCTGGTGAATTCTTCTTCGTGATGGGAAATGAGAGTGACATGTGCCCGACCAAACACCTCCAGCGAGTCTCTCATTGGTTCCCCCTCTTGCAGTTCATCCTGCGGACAAATTGCAGACGGTACGAAAGAGGCATGGAAAGGCGCCGAGTCTCCAAGTGGGGAGATTGTTAGTAAGGGGGCCTGAATGGAGAACACGAGCACCAGGAGATGAAAACTGAGGTGAGTTTCAGAAAGCTTTCCCGATCCCACGGTGTAGCATCCGCTGGGTTTCAAATGAGTGCTTTCGCTGTCGGAAGATTGCGTTGAACCTGGAGAGTTGGGACCCATGGAATGGGGAGCACGCAGGATTCCTTTCAAGGGTCTGCATTTGCTTTCCCAACCTCACTAATCGTCTCAGCCCCAAGAGTGTCCAGCCTTATGTCTTCTGCCGCTGGGGCTGTAGATGTGGTCAATCCTGGTTGCATGCCAGTCCCTGAACGCATTTTGCAAGAATTTCTCTCTGTTTTGCCCTGCTTGTTTCTTCTTTATGTTGGAAATGTATCCTCAGAATGGGTCTGAGCTGATTTTCCCTGCTGGTTTTAGGCCGCTTTACACACACTTGATGCACTTACACAGAGATATCAAGACTTAGCTTTTAAGATGCTTTCTAGTCGGATAGACACTTGTGCGATGAACAGGGTCTGGTGAGTCCACTTGATTGAGCAAGGAGTAGGTCGTGTCCATTCCATATTCGGTTTTCGGAAGGGTATCTGTGCTCATTTCAAACTCGAGTTTTATGCGTCACCTCACCTCACCTTTCCCCTGAAGCAGGCATAAGTGTGTTTTCTAAAAGCGTGACTCTGTTCTGTTTGGGGATTCAGTTCATGGGGAGCGATTTTTACATTCCCTCGATAAGTGATATCATAAGTTTCTTTTTTTGTGGGACTTATTTCACTGAGGATGATCGTACCTAAATCCACTCAGGATGCTGCTACCAGCCTCATGACGTGGATTTCATGGCTGAGTGACACTCCATTGGACCTACGTAGCACCACTTGTCCACTTGTCCACTTGTCTTTGTCCACTTGTCCACTCGTGTTTGTCCACTTGGCTCTTTCCTGGGATATGAAACGTGAACCGGAGTGGAGGTTCTTGTCAAGACAGCAGCCCTCCACTTTGGGGTCCCTGTGTCTGGTTGATTTTTTCATTTTCCCAAAGTCAACGCCCATGTGTGGAAGTGCCCTATGCTCTGTGGTTCTGTGTTTTACATGGTTTGGGAAAGAGGATACACTTGTGAAGATTGGCTGTTGGCCATTGACATCCCGCCCATCAGCTTAACAAGGCTCCCTTGACTCCGTGGCCTTTCCTGCCTTTCTGGTTTTTAGACTTTTTTCGCCTGGCCCTTTTGCCCCGGGGGGGGGGGGGCGAGAGATTTCTTTGTAGTGCTGATTTGCTCTCCCAGGTTGCTTGGTTGGCCAAAAAGGGCGTATGCGTTTTTTCCTGAATTTATTCAGGAAAAAACGCATACGCCCTTTTTGGCCAACCGCATCATTGTCCACGTTCTGGCGCTTTTCATGTGCTATCGGGGCCATTCCGATGTACCCGTTGACATCCGTTTCCTGCAATTCTGCCTTGCGTTCAACGCCTCTTCGTAGCCTGACCTCAATATATTTGGGGGCGATAGTTATCGTTTAGAACTCTGCAGGTTTGGGAAGTGCAGTGCCCCTGAGCTCCATTTCCCAAGTCGCTTTTTTGTGAGTGGAACGCAACACGGCTGGATGGCTTCACGCCCTATTGTCGATCCGGGGTGGCAGGCTGAGCCTTTGGTGAATTCTTCTTCGTCATTGGAAATGAGAGTGACATGTGCCCGACCAAACACCTCCAGCGAGTCTCTCATTGGTTCCCCCTCTTGCAGTTCATCCTGCGGACAAATTGCAGACGGTACGAAAGAGGCATGGAAAGGCGCCGAGTCTCCAAGTGGGGTGATTTTTAGTAAGGGTGCCTGAATGGAGAACACGAGCACCAGGAGATGAAAACTGAGGTGAGTTTCAGAAAGCTTTCCCGATCCCACGGTGTAGCATCCGCTGGGTTTCCAATGAGTGCTTTCGCTGTCGGAAGATTGCGTTGAACCTGGAGAGTTGGGACCCATGGAATGGGGAGCACGCAGGATTCCTTTCAAGGGTCTGCATTTGCTTTCCCAACCTCACCCATCGTCTCAGCCCCAAGAGTGTCCAGCCTTATGTCTTCTGCCGCTGGGGCTGTAGATGTGGTCAATCCTGGTTGCATGCCAGTCCCTGAACGCATTTTGGAAGAATTTCTCTCTGTTTTGCCCTGCTTGTTTCTTCTTTGTGTTGGAAATGTATCCTCAGAATGGGTCTGAGCTGATTTTCCCTGCTGGTTTTAGGCCGCTTTACACACACTTGATGCACTTACACAGAGATATCAAGCCTTAGCTTTTAAGATGCTTACTAGTCGCATAGATACTTGTGCGATGAACAGGGTCTGGTGAGTCCAGTTGATTGAGCAAGGAGTAGGTCGTGTCCATTCCATATTCGGTTTTCGGAAGGGTATCTGTGCTCATTTCAAACTCGAGTTTTATGCGTCACCCCACCTCACCTTTCCCCTGAAGGAAGCATAAGTGTGTTTTCTAAAAGCGTGACTCTGTTCTGTTTGGGGATTCATTTCATGGGGAGCCATTTTTACATTCCCTCGATAAGTGATATCATAAGTTTCTTTTTTTGTGGGACTTATTTCACTGAGGATGATCGTACCTAAATCCATTCAGGATGCTGCTACCAGCCTCATGACGTGGATTTCATGGCTGAGTGACACTCCATTGGACCTACGTAGCACCACTTGTCCACTTGTCCACTTGTCTTTGTCCACTTGTCCACTTGGCTCTTTCCTGGGATATGAAACGTGTACCGGAGTGGAGGTTCTTGTCAAGACAGCAGCCCTCAACTTTGGGGTCCCTGTGTCTGGTTGATTTTTTCATTTTCCCAAGGTCAACGCCCATGTGTGGAAGTGCCCTATGCTCTGTGGTTCTGTGTTTTACATGGTTTGGGAAAGAGGATACACTTGTGAAGATTGGCTGTTGGCCATTGACATCCCGCCCATCAGCTTAACAAGGCTCCCTTGACTCCGTGGCCTGTCCTGCCTTTCTGGTTTTTAGACTTTTTTCGCCTGGCCCTTTTGCCCCGGGGGGGGGGGGGGCGAGAGATTTCTTTGTAGTGCTGATTTGCTCTCCCAGGTTGCTTGGTTGGCCAAAAAGGGCGTATGCGTTTTTTCCTGAATATATTCAGGAAAAAACGCATACGCCCTTTTTGGCCAACCGCATCATTGTCCACGTTCTGGCGCTTTTCATGTGCTATCGGGGCCATTCCGATGTACCCGTTGACATCCGTTTCCTGCAATTCTGCCTTGCGTTCAACGCCTCTTCGTAGCCTGACCTCAATATATTTGGGGGCGATAGTTATCGTTTAGAACTCTGCAGGTTTGGGAAGTGCAGTGCCCCTGAGCTCCATTTCCCAAGTCGCTTTTTTGTGAGTGGAAGCAACACGGCTGGATGGCTTCACGCCCTATTGTCGATCCGCGGTGGCAGGCTGAACCTCTGGTGAATTCTTCTCGTGATGGGAACTGAGAGTGACATGTGCCCGACCAAACACCTCCAGCGAGTCTCTCATTGGTTCCCCCTCTTGCAGTTCATCCTGCGGACAAATTGCAGACGGTACGAAAGAGGCATGGAAAGGCGCCGAGTCTCCAAGTGGGGAGATTGTTAGTAAGGGGGCCTGAATGGAGAACACGAGCACCACGAGATGAAAACTGAGGTGAGTTTCAGAAAGCTTTCCCGATCCCACGGTGTAGCATCCGCTGGGTTTCCAATGAGTGAATTCGTTGTCGGAAGATTGCGTTGAACCTGGAGAGTTGGGACCCATGGAATGGGGAGCACGCAGGATTCCTTTCAAGGGTCTGCATTTGCTTTCCCAACCTCACCAATCGTCTCAGCCCCAAGAGTGTCCAGCCTTATGTCTTCTGCCGCTGGGGCTGTAGATGTGGTCAATCCTGGTTGCATGCCAGTCCCTGAACGCATTTTGGAAGAATTTCTCTCTGTTTTGCCCTGCTTGTTTCTTCTTTATGTTGGAAATGTATCCTCAGAATGGGTCTGAGCTGATTTTCCCTGCTGGTTTTAGGCCGCTTTACACACACTTGATGCACTTACACAGAGATATCAAGACTTAGCTTTTAAGATGCTTTCTAGTCGGATAGACACTTGTGCGATGAACAGGGTCTGGTGAGTCCACTTGATTGAGCAAGGAGTAGGT
This sequence comes from Kogia breviceps, assembly GCF_026419965.1. NCBI lineage: Eukaryota > Metazoa > Chordata > Mammalia > Artiodactyla > Physeteridae > Kogia > Kogia breviceps. Next base: position 51,882,603 of record NC_081315.1, on the reverse strand, counting down.
CGTGTCCATTCCATATTCGGTTTTCGGAAGGGTATCTGTGCTCATTTCAAACTCGAGTTTTATGCGTCACCTCACCTCACCTTTCCCCTGAAGCAGGCATAAGTGTGTTTTCTAAAAGCGTGACTCTGTTCTGTTTGGGGATTCAGTTCATGGGGAGCGATTTTTACATTCCCTCGATAAGTGATATCATAAGTTTCTTTTTTTGTGGGACTTATTTCACTGAGGATGATCGTACCTAAATCCACTCAGGATGCTGCTACCAGCCTCATGACGTGGATTTCATGGCTGAGTGACACTCCATTGGACCTACGTAGCACCACTTGTCCACTTGTCCACTTGTCTTTGTCCACTTGTCCACTCGTGTTTGTCCACTTGGCTCTTTCCTGGGATATGAAACGTGAACCGGAGTGGAGGTTCTTGTCAAGACAGCAGCCCTCCACTTTGGGGTCCCTGTGTCTGGTTGATTTTTTCATTTTCCCAAAGTCAACGCCCATGTGTGGAAGTGCCCTATGCTCTGTGGTTCTGTGTTTTACATGGTTTGGGAAAGAGGATACACTTGTGAAGATTGGCTGTTGGCCATTGACATCCCGCCCATCAGCTTAACAAGGCTCCCTTGACTCCGTGGCCTTTCCTGCCTTTCTGGTTTTTAGACTTTTTTCGCCTGGCCCTTTTTCCCCGGGGGGGGGGGCGAGAGATTTCTTTGTAGTGCTGATTTGCTCTCCCAGGTTGCTTGGTTGGCCAAAAAGGGCGTATGCGTTTTTTCCTGAATATATTCAGGAAAAAACGCATACGCCCTTTTTGGCCAACCGCATCATTGTCCACGTTCTGGCGCTTTTCATGTGCTATCGGGGCCATTCCGATGTACCCGTTGACATCCGTTTCCTGCAATTCTGCCTTGCGTTCAACGCCTCTTCGTAGCCTGACCTCAATATATTTGGGGGCGATAGTTATCGTTTAGAACTCTGCAGGTTTGGGAAGTGCAGTGCCCCTGAGCTCCATTTCCCAAGTCGCTTTTTTGTGAGTGGAACGCAACACGGCTGGATGGCTTCACGCCCTATTGTCGATCCGGGGTGGCAGGCTGAGCCTTTGGTGAATTCTTCTTCGTCATTGGAAATGAGAGTGACATGTGCCCGACCAAACACCTCCAGCGAGTCTCTCATTGGTTCCCCCTCTTGCAGTTCATCCTGCAGACAAATTGCAGACGGTACGAAAGAGGCATGGAAAGGCGCCGAGTCTCCAAGTGGGGTGATTTTTAGTAAGGCTGCCTGAATGGAGAACACGAGCACCAGGAGATGAAAACTGAGGTGAGTTTCAGAAAGCTTTCCCGATCCCACGGTGTAGCATCCGCTGGGTTTCCAATGAGTGCTTTCGCTGTCGGAAGATTGCGTTGAACCTGGAGAGTTGGGACCCATGGAATGGGGAGCACGCAGGATTCCTTTCAAGGGTCTGCATTTGCTTTCCCAACCTCACCCATCGTCTCAGCCCCAAGAGTGTCCAGCCTTATGTCTTCTGCCGCTGGGGCTGTAGATGTGGTCAATCCTGGTTGCATGCCAGTCCCTGAACGCATTTTGGAAGAATTTCTCTCTGTTTTGCCCTGCTTGTTTCTTCTTTGTGTTGGAAATGTATCCTCAGAATGGGTCTGAGCTGATTTTCCCTGCTGGTTTTAGGCGGCTTTACACACACTTGATGCACTTACACAGAGATATCAAGACTTAGCTTTTAAGATGCTTACTAGTCGGATAGATACTTGTGCGATGAACAGGGTCTGGTGAGTCCAGTTGATTGAGCAAGGAGTAGGTCGTGTCCATTCCATATTCGGTTTTCGGAAGGGTATCTGTGCTCATTTCAAACTCGAGTTTTATGCGTCACCCCACCTCACCTTTCCCCTGAAGCAGGCATAAGTGTGTTTTCTAAAAGCGTGACTCTGTTCTGTTTGGGGATTCATTTCATGGGGAGCCATTTTTACATTCCCTCGATAAGTGATATCATAAGTTTCTTTTTTTGTGGGACTTATTTCACTGAGGATGATCGTACCTAAATCCATTCAGGATGCTGCTACCAGCCTCATGACGTGGATTTCATGGCTGAGTGACACTCCATTGGACCTACGTAGCACCACTTGTCCACTTGTCCACTTGTCTTTGTCCACTTGTCCACTTGGCTCTTTCCTGGGATATGAAACGTGTACCGGAGTGGAGGTTCTTGTCAAGACAGCAGCCCTCAACTTTGGGGTCCCTGTGTCTGGTTGATTTTTTCATTTTCCCAAGGTCAACGCCCATGTGTGGAAGTGCCCTATGCTCTGTGGTTCTGTGTTTTACATGGTTTGGGAAAGAGGATACACTTGTGAAGATTGGCTGTTGGCCATTGACATCCCGCCCATCAGCTTAACAAGGCTCCCTTGACTCCGTGGCCTGTCCTGCCTTTCTGGTTTTTAGACTTTTTTCGCCTGGCCCTTTTGCCCCGGGGGGGGGGGCGAGAGATTTCTTTGTAGTGCTGATTTGCTCTCCCAGGTTGCTTGGTTGGCCAAAAAGGGCGTATGCGTTTTTTCCTGAATATATTCAGGAAAAAACGCATACGCCCTTTTTGGCCAACCGCATCATTGTCCACGTTCTGGCGCTTTTCATGTGCTATCGGGGCCATTCCGATGTACCCGTTGACATCCGTTTCCTGCAATTCTGCCTTGCGTTCAACGCCTCTTCGTAGCCTGACCTCAATATATTTGGGGGCGATAGTTATCGTTTAGAACTCTGCAGGTTTGGGAAGTGCAGTGCCCCTGAGCTCCATTTCCCAAGTCGCTTTTTTGTGAGTGGGACGCAACACGGCTGTATGGCTTCACGCCCTATTGTCGATCCGCGGTGGCAGGCTGAACCTCTGGTGAATTCTTCTCGTGATGGGAACTGAGAGTGACATGTGCCCGACCAAACACCTCCAGCGAGTCTCTCATTGGTTCCCCCTCTTGCAGTTCATCCTGCGGACAAATTGCAGACGGTACGAAAGAGGCATGGAAAGGCGCCGAGTCTCCAAGTGGGGAGATTGTTAGTAAGGGGGCCTGAATGGAGAACACGAGCACCACGAGATGAAAACTGAGGTGAGTTTCAGAAAGCTTTCCCGATCCCACGGTGTAGCATCCGCTGGGTTTCCAATGAGTGCATTCGTTGTCGGAAGATTGCGTTGAACCTGGAGAGTTGGGACCCATGGAATGGGGAGCACGCAGGATTCCTTTCAAGGGTCTGCATTTGCTTTCCCAACCTCACCCATCGTCTCAGCCCCAAGAGTGTCCAGCCTTATGTCTTCTGCCGCTGGGGCTGTAGATGTGGTCAATCCTGGTTGCATGCCAGTCCCTGAACGCATTTTGGAAGAATTTCTCTCTGTTTTGCCCTGCTTGTTTCTTCTTTGTGTTGGAAATATATCCTCAGAATGGGTCTGAGCTGATTTTCCCTGCTGGTTTTAGGCGGCTTTACACACACTTGATGCACTTACACAGAGATATCAAGACTTAGTTTTAAGATGCTTACTAGTCGGATAGATACTTGTGCGATGAACAGGGTCTGTTGAGTCCAGTTGATTGAGCAAGGAGTAGGTCGTGTCCATTCCATATTCGGTTTTCGGAAGGGTATCTGTGCTCATTTCAAACTCGAGTTTTATGCGTCACCCCACCTCACCTTTCCCCTGAAGCAGGCATAAGTGTGTTTTCTAAAAGCGTGACTCTGTTCTGTTTGGGGATTCCGTTCATGGGGAGCGATTTTTACATTCCCTCGATAAGTGACATCATAAGTTTCTTTTTTTGTGGGACTGATTTCACTGAGGATGATCGTACCTAAATCCAATCAGGATGCTGCTACCAGCCTCATGACGTGGATTTCATGGCTAAGTGACACTCCATTGGACCTACGTAGCACCACTTGTCCACTTGTCCGCTTGTCTTTGTCCACTTGTCCACTCGTGTTTGTCCACTTGGCTCTTTCCTGGGATATGAAACGTGTACCGGAGTGGAGGTTCTTGTCAAGACAGCAGCCCTCAACTTTGGGGTCCCTGTGTCTGGTTGATTTTTTCATTTTCCCAAGGTAAACGCCCATGTGTGGAAGTGCCCTATGCTCTGTGGTTCTGTGTTTTACATGGTTTGGGAAAGAGGATACACTTGTGAAGATTGGCTGTTGGCCATTGACATCCCGCCCATCAGCTTAACAAGGCTCCCTTGACTCCGTTGCCTGTCCTGCCTTTCTGGTTTTTAGACTTTTTTCGCCTGGCCCTTTTGCCCCGGGGGGGGGGAGCGAGAGATTTCTTTGTAGTGTTGATTTGCTCTCCCAGGTTGCTTGGTTGGCCAAAAAGGGCGTATGCGTTTTTTCCTGAATATATTCAGGAAAAAACGCATACGCCCTTTTTGGCCAACCGCATCATTGTCCACGTTCTGGCGCTTTTCATGTGCTATCGGGGCCATTCCGATGTACCCGTTGACATCCGTTTCCTGAAATTCTGCCTTGCGTTCAACGCCTCTTCGTAGCCTGACCTCAATATATTTTGGGGCGATAGTTATCGTTTAGAACTCTGCAGGTTTGGGAAGTGCAGTGCCCCTGAGCTCCATTTCCCAAGTCGCTTTTGTGTGAGTGGGACGCAACACGGCTGGATGGCTTCACGCCCTATTGTCGATCCGCGGTGGCAGGCTGAACCTCTGGTGAATTCTTCTTCGTGATGGGAAATGAGAGTGACATGTGCCCGACAAAACACCTCCAGCGAGTCTCTCATTGGTTCCCCCTCTTGCAGTTCATCCTGCGGACAAATTGCAGACGGTACGAAAGAGGCATGGAAAGGCGCCGAGTCTCCAAGTGGGGAGATTGTTAGTAAGGGGGCCTGAATGGAGAACACGAGCACCAGGAGATGAAAACTGAGGTGAGTTTCAGAAAGCTTTCCCGATCCCACGGTGTAGCATCCGCTGGGTTTCCAATGAGTGCTTTCGCTGTCGGAAGATTGCGTTGAACCTGGAGAGTTGGGACCCATGGAATGGGGAGCACGCAGGATTCCTTTCAAGGGTCTGCATTTGCTTTCCCAACCTCACCCATCGTCTCAGCCCCAAGAGTGTCCAGCCTTATGTCTTCTGCCGCTGGGGCTGTAGATGTGGTCAATCCTGGTTGCATGCCAGTCCCTGAACGCATTTTGGAAGAATTTCTCTCTGTTTTGCCCTGCTTGTTTCTTCTTTGTGTTGGAAATATATCCTCAGAATGGGTCTGAGCTGATTTTCCCTGCTGGTTTTAGGCGGCTTTACACACACTTGATGCACTTACACAGAGATATCAAGACTTAGTTTTAAGATGCTTACTAGTCGGATAGATACTTGTGCGATGAACAGGGTCTGTTGAGTCCAGTTGATTGAGCAAGGAGTAGGTCGTGTCCATTCCATATTCGGTTTTCGGAAGGGTATCTGTGCTCATTTCAAACTCGAGTTTTATGCGTCACCCCACCTCACCTTTCCCCTGAAGCAGGCATAAGTGTGTTTTCTAAAAGCGTGACTCTGTTCTGTTTGGGGATTCCGTTCATGGGGAGCGATTTTTACATTCCCTCGATAAGTGACATCATAAGTTTCTTTTTTTGTGGGACTGATTTCACTGAGGATGATCGTACCTAAATCCAATCAGGATGCTGCTACCAGCCTCATGACGTGGATTTCATGGCTAAGTGACACTCCATTGGACCTACGTAGCACCACTTGTCCACTTGTCCGCTTGTCTTTGTCCACTTGTCCACTCGTGTTTGTCCACTTGGCTCTTTCCTGGGATATGAAACGTGTACCGGAGTGGAGGTTCTTGTCAAGACAGCAGCCCTCAACTTTGGGGTCCCTGTGTCTGGTTGATTTTTTCATTTTCCCAAGGTAAACGCCCATGTGTGGAAGTGCCCTATGCTCTGTGGTTCTGTGTTTTACATGGTTTGGGAAAGAGGATACACTTGTGAAGATTGGCTGTTGGCCATTGACATCCCGCCCATCAGCTTAACAAGGCTCCCTTGACTCCGTGGCCTGTCCTGCCTTTCTGGTTTTTAGACTTTTTTCGCCTGGCCCTTTTGCCCCGGGGGGGGGGGGGAGCGAGAGATTTCTTTGTAGTGTTGATTTGCTCTCCCAGGTTGCTTGGTTGGCCAAAAAGGGCGTATGCGTTTTTTCCTGAATATATTCAGGAAAAAACGCATACGCCCTTTTTGGCCAACCGCATCCTTGTCCACGTTCTGGCGCTTTTCATGTGCTATCGGGGCCATTCCGATGTACCCGTTGACATCCGTTTCCTGAAATTCTGCCTTGCGTTCAACGCCTCTTCGTAGCCTGACCTCAATATATTTTGGGGCGATAGTTATCGTTTAGAACTCTGCAGGTTTGGGAAGTGCAGTGCCCCTGAGCTCCATTTCCCAAGTCGCTTTTGTGTGAGTGGGACGCAACACGGCTGGATGGCTTCACGCCCTATTGTCGATCCGCGGTGGCAGGCTGAACCTCTGGTGAATTCTTCTTCGTGATGGGAAATGAGAGTGACATGTGCCCGACAAAACACCTCCAGCGAGTCTCTCATTGGTTCCCCCTCTTGCAGTTCATCCTGCGGACAAATTGCAGACGGTACGAAAGAGGCATGGAAAGGCGCCGAGTCTCCAAGTGGGGAGATTGTTAGTAAGGGGGCCTGAATGGAGAACACGAGCACCAGGAGATGAAAACTGAGGTGAGTTTCAGAAAGCTTTCCCGATCCCACGGTGTAGCATCCGCTGGGTTTCCAATGAGTGCTTTCGCTGTCGGAAGATTGCGTTGAACCTGGAGAGTTGGGACCCATGGAATGGGGAGCACGCAGGATTCCTTTCAAGGGTCTGCATTTGCTTTCCCAACCTCACCCATCGTCTCAGCCCCAAGAGTGTCCAGCCTTATGTCTTCTGCCGCTGGGGCTGTAGATGTGGTCAATCCTGGTTGCATGCCAGTCCCTGAACGCATTTTGGAAGAATTTCTCTCTGTTTTGCCCTGCTTGTTTCTTCTTTGTGTTGGAAATATATCCTCAGAATGGGTCTGAGCTGATTTTCCCTGCTGGTTTTAGGCGGCTTTACACACACTTGATGCACTTACACAGAGATATCAAGACTTAGTTTTAAGATGCTTACTAGTCGGATAGATACTTGTGCGATGAACAGGGTCTGTTGAGTCCAGTTGATTGAGCAAGGAGTAGGTCGTGTCCATTCCATATTCGGTTTTCGGAAGGGTATCTGTGCTCATTTCAAACTCGAGTTTTATGCGTCACCCCACCTCACCTTTCCCCTGAAGCAGGCATAAGTGTGTTTTCTAAAAGCGTGACTCTGTTCTGTTTGGGGATTCCGTTCATGGGGAGCGATTTTTACATTCCCTCGATAAGTGACATCATAAGTTTCTTTTTTTGTGGGACTGATTTCACTGAGGATGATCGTACCTAAATCCAATCAGGATGCTGCTACCAGCCTCATGACGTGGATTTCATGGCTAAGTGACACTCCATTGAACCTACGTAGCACCACTTGTCCACTTGTCCGCTTGTCTTTGTCCACTTGTCCACTCGTGTTTGTCCACTTGGCTCTTTCCTGGGATATGAAACGTGTACCGGAGTGGAGGTTCTTGTCAAGACAGCAGCCCTCAACTTTGGGGTCCCTGTGTCTGGTTGATTTTTTCATTTTCCCAAGGTAAACGCCCATGTGTTGAAGTGCCCTATGCTCTGTGGTTCTGTGTTTTACATGGTTTGGGAAAGAGGATACACTTGTGAAGATTGGCTGTTGGCCATTGACATCCCGCCCATCAGCTTAACAAGGCTCCCTTGACTCCGTGGCCTGTCCTGCCTTTCTGGTTTTTAGACTTTTTTCGCCTGGCCCTTTTGCCCCGGGGGGGGGGGAGCGAGAGATTTCTTTGTAGTGTTGATTTGCTCTCCCAGGTTGCTTGGTTGGCCAAAAAGGGCGTATGCGTTTTTTCCTGAATATATTCAGGAAAAAACGCATACGCCCTTTTTGGCCAACCGCATCATTGTCCACGTTCTGGCGCTTTTCATGTGCTATCGGGGCCATTCCGATGTACCCGTTGACATCCGTTTCCTGAAATTCTGCCTTGCGTTCAACGCCTCTTCGTAGCCTGACCTCAATATATTTTGGGGCGATAGTTATCGTTTAGAACTCTGCAGGTTTGGGAAGTGCAGTGCCCCTGAGCTCCATTTCCCAAGTCGCTTTTGTGTGAGTGGGACGCAACACGGCTGGATGGCTTCACGCCCTATTGTCGATCCGCGGTGGCAGGCTGAACCTCTGGTGAATTCTTCTTCGTGATGGGAAATGAGAGTGACATGTGCCCGACAAAACACCTCCAGCGAGTCTCTCATTGGTTCCCCCTCTTGCAGTTCATCCTGCGGACAAATTGCAGACGGTACGAAAGAGGCATGGAAAGGCGCCGAGTCTCCAAGTGGGGAGATTGTTAGTAAGGGGGCCTGAATGGAGAACACGAGCACCAGGAGATGAAAACTGAGGTGAGTTTCAGAAAGCTTTCCCGATCCCACGGTGTAGCATCCGCTGGGTTTCCAATGAGTGCTTTCGCTGTCGGAAGATTGCGTTGAACCTGGAGAGTTGGGACCCATGGAATGGGGAGCACGCAGGATTCCTTTCAAGGGTCTGCATTTGCTTTCCCAACCTCACTAATCGTCTCAGCCCCAAGAGTGTCCAGCCTTATGTCTTCTGCCGCTGGGGCTGTAGATGTGGTCAATCCTGGTTGCATGCCAGTCCCTGAACGCATTTTGGAAGAATTTCTCTCTGTTTTGCCCTGCTTGTTTCTTCTTTATGTTGGAAATGTATCCTCAGAATGGGTCTGAGCTGATTTTCCCTGCTGGTTTTAGGCCGCTTTACACACACTTGATGCACTTACACAGAGATATCAAGACTTAGCTTTTAAGATGCTTTCTAGTCGGATAGACACTTGTGCGATGAACAGGGTCTGGTGAGTCCACTTGATTGAGCAAGGAGTAGGTCGTGTCCATTCCATATTCGGTTTTCGGAAGGGTATCTGTGCTCATTTCAAACTCGAGTTTTATGCGTCACCTCACCTCACCTTTCCCCTGAAGCAGGCATAAGTGTGTTTTCTAAAAGCGTGACTCTGTTCTGTTTGGGGATTCAGTTCATGGGGAGCGATTTTTACATTCCCTCGATAAGTGATATCATAAGTTTCTTTTTTTGTGGGACTTATTTCACTGAGGATGATCGTACCTAAATCCACTCAGGATGCTGCTACCAGCCTCATGACGTGGATTTCATGGCTGAGTGACACTCCATTGGACCTACGTAGCACCACTTGTCCACTTGTCCACTTGTCTTTGTCCACTTGTCCACTCGTGTTTGTCCACTTGTCTCTTTCCTGGGATATGAAACGTGAACCGGAGTGGAGGTTCTTGTCAAGACAGCAGCCCTCAACTTTGGGGTCCCTGTGTCTGGTTGATTTTTTCATTTTCCCAAGGTCCACGCCCATGTGTGGAAGTGCCCTATGCTCTGTGGTTCTGTGTTTTACATGGTTTGGGAAAGAGGATACACTTGTGAAGATTGGCTGTTGGCCATTGACATCCCGCCCATTAGCTTAACAAGGCTGCCTTGACTCCGTGGCCTGTCCTGCCTTTCTGGTTTTTAGACTTTTTTCGCCTGGCCCTTTTGCCCCGGGGGGGGGGGCGAGAGATTTCTTTGTAGTGCTGATTTGCTCTCCCAGGTTGCTTGGTTGGCCAAAAAGGGCGTATGCGTTTTTTCCTGAATATATTCAGGAAAAAACGCATACGCCCTTTTTGGCCAACCGCATCATTGTCCACGTTCTGGCGCTTTTCATGTGCTATCGGGGCCATTCCGATGTACCCGTTGACATCCGTTTCCTGCAATTCTGCCTTGCGTTCAACGCCTCTTCGTAGCCTGACCTCAATATATTTTGGGGCGATAGTTATCGTTTAGAACTCTGCAGGTTTGGGAAGTGCAGTGCCCCTGAGCTCCATTTCCCAAGTCGCTTTTTTGTGAGTGGGACGCAACACGGCTGGATGGCTTCACGCCCTATTGTCGATCCGCGGTGGCAGGCTGAACCTCTGGTGAATTCTTCTTCGTGATGGGAAATGAGAGTGACATGTGCCCGACCAAACACCTCCAGCGGGTCTCTCATTGGTTCCCCCTCTTGCAGTTCATCCTGCGGACAAATTGCAGACGGTACGAAAGAGGCATGGAAAGGCGCCGAGTCTCCAAGTGGGGAGATTGTTAGTAAGGGGGCCTGAATGGAGAACACGAGCACCAGGAGATGAAAACTGAGGTGAGTTTCAGAAAGCTTTCCCGATCCCACGGTGTAGCATCCGCTGGGTTTCCAATGAGTGCTTTCGCTGTCGGAAGATTGCGTTGAACCTGGAGAGTTGGGACCCGTGGAATGGGGAGCACGCAGGATTCCTTTCAAGGGTCTGCATTTGCTTTCCCAACCTCACCCATCGTCTCAGCCCCAAGAGTGTCCAGCCTTATGTCTTCTGCCGCTGGGGCTGTAGATGTGGTCAATCCTGGTTGCATGCCAGTCCCTGAACGCATTTTGGAAGAATTTCTCTCTGTTTTGCCCTGCTTGTTTCTTCTTTGTGTTGGAAATGTATCCTCAGAATGGGTCTGAGCTGATTTTCCCTGCTGGTTTTAGGCCGCTTTACACACACTTCATGCACTTACACAGAGATATCAAGACTTAGCTTTTAAGATGCTTACTAGTCGGATAGATACTTGTGCGATGAACAGGGTCTGGTGAGTCCAGTTGATTGAGCAAGGAGTAGGTCGTGTCCATTCCATATTCGGTTTTCGGAAGGGTATCTGTGCTCATTTCAAACTCGAGTTTTATGCGTCACCCCACCTGACCTTTCCCCTGAAGCAGGCATAAGTGTGTTTTCTAAAGGCGTGACTCTGTTCTGTTTGGGGATTCAGTTCATGGGGAGCCATTTTTACATTCCCGCGATAAGTGATATCATAAGTTTCTTTTTTTGTGGGACTTATTTCACTGAGGATGATCGTACCTAAATCCATTCAGGATGCTGCTACCAGCCTCATGACGTGGATTTCATGGCTGAGTGACACTCCATTGGACCTACGTAGCACCACTTGTCCACTTGTCCACTTGTCTTTGTCCACTTGTCCACTTGGCTCTTTCCTGGGATATGAAACGTGTACCGGAGTGGAGGTTCTTGTCAAGACAGCAGCCCTCAACTTTGGGGTCCCTGTGTCTGGTTGATTTTTTCATTTTCCCAAGGTCAACGCCCATGTGTGGAAGTGCCCTATGCTCTGTGGTTCTGTGTTTTACATGGTTTGGGAAAGAGGATACACTTGTGAAGATTGGCAGTTGGCCATTGACATCCCGCCCATCAGCTTCACAAGGCTCCCTTGACTCCGTGGCCTGTCCTGCCTTTCTGGTTTTTAGACTTTTTTCACCTGGCCCTTTTGCCCCGGTGGGGGGGGGGGCGAGAGATTTCTTTGTAGTGCTGATTTGCTCTCCCAGGTTGCTTGGTTGGCCAAAAAGGGCGTATGCGTTTTTTCCTGAATATATTCAGGAAAAAACGCATACGCCCTTTTTGGCCAACCGCATCATTGTCCACGTTCTGGCGCTTTTCATGTGCTATCGGGGCCATTCCGATGTACCCGTTGACATCCGTTTCCTGCAATTCTGCCTTGCGTTCAACGCCTCTTCGTAGCCTGACCTCAATATATTTGGGGGCGATAGTTATCGTTTAGAACTCTGCAGGTTTGGGAAGTGCAGTGCCCCTGAGCTCCATTTCCCAAGTCGCTTTTTTGTGAGTGGGACGCAACACGGCTGGATGGCTTCACGCCCTATTGTCGATCCGCGGTGGCAGGCTGAACCTCTGGTGAATTCTTCTTCGTGATGGGAAATGAGAGTGACATGTGCCCGGCCAAACACCTCCAGCGAGTCTCTCATTGGTTCCCCCTCTTGCAGTTCATCCTGCGGACAAATTGCAGACGGTACGAAAGAGGCATGGAAAGGGGCCGAGTCTCCAAGTGGGGTGATTGTTAGTAAGGGGGCCTAAATGGAGAAAACGAGCACCAGGAGATGAAAACTGAGGTGAGTTTCAGAAAGCTTTCCCGATCCCACGGTGTAGCATCCGCTGGGTTTCCAATGAGTGCATTCGCTGTCGGAAGATTGCGTTGAACCTGGAGAGTTGGGACCCATGGAATGGGGAGCACGCAGGATTCCTTTCAAGGTTCTGCATTTGCTTTCCCAACCTCACCAATCGTCTCAGCCCCAAGAGTGTCCAGCCTTATGTCTTCTGCCGCTGGGGCTGTAGATGTGGTCAATCCTGGTTGCATGCCAGTCCCTGAACGCATTTTGGAAGAATTTCTCTCTGTTTTGCCCTGCTTGTTTCTTCTTTGTGTTGGAAATATATCCTCAGAATGGGTCTGAGCTGATTTTCCCTGCTGGTTTTAGGCGGCTTTACACACACTTGATGCACTTACACAGAGATATCAAGACTTAGTTTTAAGATGCTTACTAGTCGGATAGATATTTGTGCGATGAACAGGGTCTGGTGAGTCCAGTTGATTGAGCAAGGAGTAGGTCGTGTCCATTCCATATTCGGTTTTCGGAAGGGTATCTGTGCTCATTTCAAACTCGAGTTTTATGCGTCACCCCACCTCACCTTTCCCCTGAAGCAGGCATAAGTGTGTTTTCTAAAAGCGTGACTCTGTTCTGTTTGGGGATTCCGTTCATGGGGATCGATTTTTACATTCCCTCGATAAGTGATATCATAAGTTTCTTTTTTTGTGGGACTTATTTCACTGAGGATGATCGTACCTAAATCCACTCAGGATGCTGCTACCAGCCTCATGACGTGGATTTCATGGCTGAGTGACACTCCATTGGACCTACGTAGCACCACTTGTCCACTTGTCCACTTGTCTTTGTCCACTTGTCCACTTGGCTCTTTCCTGGGATATGAAACGTGTACCGGAGTGGAGGTTCTTGTCAAGACAGCAGCCCTCAACTTTGGGGTCCCTGTGTCTGGTTGATTTTTTCATTTTCCCAAGGTCAACGCCCATGTGTGGAAGTGCCCTATGCTCTGTGGTTCTGTGTTTTACATGGTTTGGGAAAGAGGATACACTTGTGAAGATTGGCTGTTGGCCATTGACATCCCGCCCATCAGCTTAACAAGGCTCCCTTGACTCCGTGGCCTGTCCTGCCTTTCTGGTTTTTAGACTTTTTTCGCCTGGCCCTTTTGCCCCGGGGGGGGGGTGAGAGATTTCTTTGTAGTGCTGATTTGCTCTCCCAGGTTGCTTGGTTGTCCAAAAAGGGCGTTTGCGTTTTTTCCTGAATATATTCAGGAAAAAACGCATACGCCCTTTTTGGCCAACCGCATCATTGTCCACGTTCTGGCGCTTTTCATGTGCTATCGGGGCCATTCCGATGTACCCGTTGACATCCGTTTCCTGCAATTCTGCCTTGCGTTCAACGCCTCTTCGTAGCCTGACCTCAATATATTTGGGGGCGATAGTTATCGTTTAGAACTCTGCAGGTTTGGGAAGTGCAGTGCCCCTGAGCTCCATTTCCCAAGTCGCTTTTGTGTGAGTGGGACGCAACACGGCTGGATGGCTTCACGCCCTATTGTCGATCCGCGGTGGCAGGCTGAACCTCTGGTGAATTCTTCTTCGTGATGGGAAATGAGAGTGACATGTGCCCGACAAAACACCTCCAGCGAGTCTCTCATTGGTTCCCCCTCTTGCAGTTCATCCTGCGGACAAATTGCAGACGGTACGAAAGAGGCATGGAAAGGCGCCGAGTCTCCAAGTGGGGAGATTGTTAGTAAGGGGGCCTGAATGGAGAACACGAGCACCAGGAGATGAAAACTGAGGTGAGTTTCAGAAAGCTTTCCCGATCCCACGGTGTAGCATCCGCTGGGTTTCCAATGAGTGCTTTCGCTGTCGGAAGATTGCGTTGAACCTGGAGAGTTGGGACCCATGGAATGGGGAGCACGCAGGATTCCTTTCAAGGGTCTGCATTTGCTTTCCCAACCTCACCCATCGTCTCAGCCCCAAGAGTGTCCAGCCTTATGTCTTCTGCCGCTGGGGCTGTAGATGTGGTCAATCCTGGTTGCATGCCAGTCCCTGAACGCATTTTGGAAGAATTTCTCTCTGTTTTGCCCTGCTTGTTTCTTCTTTGTGTTGGAAATGTATCCTCAGAATGGGTCTGAGCTGATTTTCCCTGCTGGTTTTAGGCCGCTTTACACACACTTCATGCACTTACACAGAGATATCAAGACTTAGCTTTTAAGATGCTTACTAGTCGGATAGATACTTGTGCGATGAACAGGGTCTGGTGAGTCCAGTTGATTGAGCAAGGAGTAGGTCGTGTCCATTCCATATTCGGTTTTCGGAAGGGTATCTGTGCTCATTTCAAACTCGAGTTTTATGCGTCACCCCACCTGACCTTTCCCCTGAAGCAGGCATAAGTGTGTTTTCTAAAGGCGTGACTCTGTTCTGTTTGGGGATTCAGTTCATGGGGAGCCATTTTTACATTCCCTCGATAAGTGATATCATAAGTTTCTTTTTTTGTGGGACTTATTTCACTGAGGATGATCGTACCTAAATCCATTCAGGATGCTGCTACCAGCCTCATGACGTGGATTTCATGGCTGAGTGACACTCCATTGGACCTACGTAGCACCACTTGTCCACTTGTCCACTTGTCTTTGTCCACTTGTCCACTTGGCTCTTTCCTGGGATATGAAACGTGTACCGGAGTGGAGGTTCTTGTCAAGACAGCAGCCCTCAACTTTGGGGTCCCTGTGTCTGGTTGATTTTTTCATTTTCCCAAGGTCAACGCCCATGTGTGGAAGTGCCCTATGCTCTGTGGTTCTGTGTTTTACATGGTTTGGGAAAGAGGATACACTTGTGAAGATTGGCAGTTGGCCATTGACATCCCGCCCATCAGCTTCACAAGGCTCCCTTGACTCCGTGGCCTGTCCTGCCTTTCTGGTTTTTAGACTTTTTTCGCCTGGCCCTTTTGCCCCGGGGGGGGGGGCGAGAGATTTCTTTGTAGTGCTGATTTGCTCTCCCAGGTTGCTTGGTTGGCCAAAAAGGGCGTATGCGTTTTTTCCTGAATATATTCAGGAAAAAACGCATACGCCCTTTTTGGCCAACCGCATCATTGTCCACGTTCTGGCGCTTTTCATGTGCTATCGGGGCCATTCCGATGTACCCGTTGACATCCGTTTCCTGCAATTCTGCCTTGCGTTCAACGCCTCTTCGTAGCCTGACCTCAATATATTTGGGGGCGATAGTTATCGTTTAGAACTCTGCAGGTTTGGGAAGTGCAGTGCCCCTGAGCTCCATTTCCCAAGTCGCTTTTTTGTGAGTGGAACGCAACACGGCTGGATGGCTTCACGCCCTATTGTCGATCCGGGGTGGCAGGCTGAGCCTTTGGTGAATTCTTCTTCGTCATTGGAAATGAGAGTGACATGTGCCCGACCAAACACCTCCAGCGAGTCTCTCATTGGTTCCCCCTCTTGCAGTTCATCCTGCGGACAAATTGCAGACGGTACGAAAGAGGCATGGAAAGGCGCCGAGTCTCCAAGTGGGGTGATTGTTAGTAAGGGTGCCTGAATGGAGAACACGAGCACCAGGAGATGAAAACTGAGGTGAGTTTCAGAAAGCTTTCCCGATCCCACGGTGTAGCATCCGCTGGGTTTCCAATGAGTGCTTTCGCTGTCGGAAGATTGCGTTGAACCTGGAGAGTTGGGACCCATGGAATGGGGAGCACGCAGGATTCCTTTCAAGGGTCTGCATTTGCTTTCCCAACCTCACCCATCGTCTCAGCCCCAAGAGTGTCCAGCCTTATGTCTTCTGCCGCTGGGGCTGTAGATGTGGTCAATCCTGGTTGCATGCCAGTCCCTGAACGCATTTTGGAAGAATTTCTCTCTGTTTTGCCCTGCTTGTTTCTTCTTTGTGTTGGAAATGTATCCTCAGAATGGGTCTGAGCTGATTTTCCCTGCTGGTTTTA
Organism: Kogia breviceps; assembly: GCF_026419965.1. Taxonomy (NCBI): domain Eukaryota; kingdom Metazoa; phylum Chordata; class Mammalia; order Artiodactyla; family Physeteridae; genus Kogia; species Kogia breviceps. The sequence goes on along the minus strand of NC_081315.1, from coordinate 51,866,597 downwards.
GGCCGCTTTACACACACTTCATGCACTTACACAGAGATATCAAGACTTAGCTTTTAAGATGCTTACTAGTCGGATAGATACTTGTGCGATGAACAGGGTCTGGTGAGACCAGTTGATTGAGCAAGGAGTAGGTCGTGTCCATTCCATATTCGGTTTTCGGAAGGGTATCTGTGCTCATTTCAAACTCGAGTTTTATGCGTCACCCCACCTCACCTTTCCCCTGAAGCAGGCATAAGTGTGTTTTCTAAAGGCGTGACTCTGTTCTGTTTGGGGATTCAGTTCATGGGGAGCCATTTTTACATTCCCTCGATAAGTGATATCATAAGTTTCTTTTTTTGTGGGACTTATTTCACTGAGGATGATCGTACCTAAATCCATTCAGGATGCTGCTACCAGCCTCATGACGTGGATTTCATGGCTGAGTGACACTCCATTGGACCTACGTAGCACCACTTGTCCACTTGTCCACTTGTCTTTGTCCACTTGTCCACTTGGCTCTTTCCTGGGATATGAAACGTGTACCGGAGTGGAGGTTCTTGTCAAGAGAGCAGCCCTCAACTTTGGGGTCCCTGTGTCTGGTTGATTTTTTCATTTTCCCAAGGTCAACGCCCATGTGTGGAAGTGCCCTATGCTCTGTGGTTCTGTGTTTTACATGGTTTGGGAAAGAGGATACACTTGTGAAGATTGGCTGTTGGCCATTGACATCCCGCCCATCAGCTTAACAAGGCTCCCTTGACTCCGTGGCCTGTCCTGCCTTTCTGGTTTTTAGACTTTTTTCGCCTGGCCCTTTTGCCCCGGGGGGGGGGGGGGGCGAGAGATTTCTTTGTAGTGCTGATTTGCTCTCCCAGGTTGCTTGGTTGGCCAAAAAGGGCGTATGCGTTTTTTCCTGAATATATTCAGGAAAAAACGCATACGCCCTTTTTGGCCAACCGCATCATTGTCCACGTTCTGGCGCTTTTCATGTGCTATCGGGGCCATTCCGATGTACCCGTTGACATCCGTTTCCTGCAATTCTGCCTTGCGTTCAACGCCTCTTCGTAGCCTGACCTCAATATATTTTGGGGCGATAGTTATCGTTTAGAACTCTGCAGGTTTGGGAAGTGCAGTGCCCCTGAGCTCCATTTCCCAAGTCGCTTTTTTGTGAGTGGGACGCAACACGGCTGGATGGCTTCACGCCCTATTGTCGATCCGCGGTGGCAGGCTGAACCTCTGGTGAATTCTTCTTCGTGATGGGAAATGAGAGTGACATGTGCCCGACCAAACACCTCCAGCGAGTCTCTCATTGGTTCCCCCTCTTGCAGTTCATCTTGCGGACAAATTGCAGACGGTACGAAAGAGGCATGGAAAGGGGCCGAGTCTCCAAGTGGGGTGATTGTTAGTAAGGGGGCCTAAATGGAGAAAACGAGCACCAGGAGATGAAAACTGAGGTGAGTTTCAGAAAGCTTTCCCGATCCCACGGTGTAGCATCCGCTGGGTTTCCAATGAGTGCATTCGCTGTCGGAAGATTGCGTTGAACCTGGAGAGTTGGGACCCATGGAATGGGGAGCACGCAGGATTCCTTTCAAGGGTCTGCATTTGCTTTCCCAACCTCACCAATCGTCTCAGCCCCAAGAGTGTCCAGCCTTATGTCTTCTGCCGCTGGGGCTGTAGATGTGGTCAATCCTGGTTGCATGCCAGTCCCTGAACGCATTTTGGAAGAATTTCTCTCTGTTTTGCCCTGCTTGTTTCTTCTTTGTGTTGGAAATATATCCTCAGAATGGGTCTGAGCTGATTTTCCCTGCTGGTTTTAGGCGGCTTTACACACACTTGATGCACTTACACAGAGATATCAAGACTTAGTTTTAAGATGCTTACTAGTCGGATAGATACTTGTGCGATGAACAGGGTCTGGTGAGTCCAGTTGATTGAGCAAGGAGTAGGTCGTGTCCATTCCATATTCGGTTTTCGGAAGGGTATCTGTGCTCATTTCAAACTCGAGTTTTATGCGTCACCCCACCTCACCTTTCCCCTGAAGCAGGCATAAGTGTGTTTTCTAAAAGCGTGACTCTGTTCTGTTTGGGGATTCCGTTCATGGGGAGCGATTTTTACATTCCCTCGATAAGTGATATCATAAGTTTCTTTTTTTGTGGGACTTATTTCACTGAGGATGATCGTACCTAAATCCACTCAGGATGCTGCTACCAGCCTCATGACGTGGATTTCATGGCTGAGTGACACTCCATTGGACCTACGTAGCACCACTTGTCCACTTGTCCACTTGTCTTTGTCCACTAGTCCACTTGGCTCTTTCCTGGGATATGAAACGTGTACTGGAGTGGAGGTTCTTGTCAAGACAGCAGCCCTCAACTTTGGGGTCCCTGTGTCTGGTTGATTTTTTCATTTTCCCAAGGTCAACGCCCATGTGTGGAAGTGCCCTATGCTCTGTGGTTCTGTGTTTTACATGGTTTGGGAAAGAGGATACACTTGTGAAGATTGGCTGTTGGCCATTGACATCCCGCCCATCAGCTTAACAAGGCTCCCTTGACTCCGTGGCCTGTCCTGCCTTTCTGGTTTTTAGACTTTTTTCGCCTGGCCCTTTTGCCCCGGGGGGGGGGTGAGAGATTTCTTTGTAGTGCTGATTTGCTCTCCCAGGTTGCTTGGTTGTCCAAAAAGGGCATTTGCGTTTTTTCCTGAATATATTCAGGAAAAAACGCAAACGCCCTTTTTGGCCAACCGCATCATTGTCCACGTTCTGGCGCTTTTCATGTGCTATCGGGGCCATTCCGATGTACCCGTTGACATCCGTTTCCTGCAATTCTGCCTTGCGTTCAACGCCTCTTCGTAGCCTGACCTCAATATATTTGGGAGCGATAGTTATCGTTTAGAATTCTGCAGGTTTGGGAAGTGCACTGCCCCTGAGCTCCATTTACCAAGTCGCTTTTTTGTGAGTGGGACGCAACACGGCTGGATGGCTTCACGCCCTATTGTCGATCCGGGGTGGCAGGCTGAGCCTTTGGTGAATTCTTCTTCGTGATTGGAAATGAGAGTGACATGTGCCCGACCAAACACCTCCAGCGAGTCTCTCATTGGTTCCCCCTCTTGCAGTTCATCTTGCGGACAAATTGCAGACGGTACGAAAGAGGCATGGAAAGGCACCGAGTCTCCAAGTGGGGTGATTGTTAGTAAGGGGGCCTGAATGGAGAACACGAGCACCAGGAGATGAAAACTGAGGTGAGTTTCAGAAAGCTTTCCCGATCCCACGGTGTAGCATCCGCTGGGTTTCCAATGAGTGCTTTCGCTGTCGGAAGATTGCGTTGAACCTGGAGAGTTGGGACCCATGGAATGGGGAGCACGCAGGATTCCTTTCAAGGGTCTGCATTTGCTTTCCCAACCTCACCCATCGTCTCAGCCCCAAGAGTGTCCAGCCTTATGTCTTCTGCCGCTGGGGCTGTAGATGTGGTCAATCCTGGTTGCATGCCAGTCCCTGAACGCATTTTGGAAGAATTTCTCTCTGTTTTGCCCTGCTTGTTTCTTCTTTGTGTTGGAAATGTATCCTCAGAATGGGTCTGAGCTGATTTTCCCTGCTGGTTTTAGGCCGCTTTACACACACTTGATGCACTTACACAGAGATATCAAGACTTAGTTTTAAGATGCTTACTAGTCGGATAGATACTTGTGCGATGAACAGGGTCTGGTGAGTCCAGTTGATTGAGCAAGGAGTAGGTCGTGTCCATTCCATATTCGGTTTTCGGAAGGGTATCTGTGCTCATTTCAAACTCGAGTTTTATGCGTCACCCCACCTCACCTTTCCCCTGAAGCAGGCATAAGTGTGTTTTCTAAAAGCGTGACTCTGTTCTGTTTGGGGATTCCGTTCATGGGGAGCCATTTTTACATTCCCTTGATAAGTGATATCATAAGTTTCTTTTTTTGTGGGACTTATTTCACTGAGGATGATCGTACCTAAATCCATTCAGGATGCTGCTACCAGCCTCATGACGTGGATTTCATGGCTGAGTGACACTCCATTGGACCTACGTAGCACCACTTGTCCACTTGTCCACTTGTCTTTGTCCACTTGTCCACTCGTCTTTGTCCACTTGGCTCTTTCCTGGGATATGAAACGTGTACCGGAGTGGAGGTTCTTGTCAAGACAGCAGCCCTCAACTTTGGGGTCCCTGTGTCTGGTTGATTTTTTCATTTTCCCAAGGTCAACGCCCATGTGTGGAAGTGCCCTATGCTCTGTGGTTCTGTGTTTTACATGGTTTGGGAAAGAGGATACACTTGTGAAGATTGGCTGTTGGCCATTGACATCCCGCCCATCAGCTTAACAAGGCTCCCTTGACTCCGAGGCCTGTCCTGCCTTTCTGGTTTTTAGACTTTTTTCACCTGGCGCAATTGCCCCGGGGGGGGGGGCGAGAGATTACTTTGTAGTGCTGATTTGCTCTCCTAGGTTGCTTGGTTGGCCAAAAAGGGCGTATGCGTTTTTTCCTGAATATATTCAGGAAAAAACGCATACGCCCTTTTTGGCCAACCGCATCATTGTCCACGTTCTGGCGCTTTTCATGTGCTATCGGGGCCATTCCGATGTACCCCTTGACATCCGTTTCCTGCAATTCTGCCTTGCGTTCAACGCCTCTTCGTAGCCTGACCGCAATATATTTTGGGGCGATAGTTATCGTTTAGAACTCTGCAGGTTTGGGAAGTGCAGTGCCCCTGAGCTCCATTTCCCAAGTCGCTTTTTTGTGAGTGGGACGCAACACGGCTGGATGGCTTCACGCCCTATTGTCGATCCGCGGTGGCAGGCTGAACCTCTGGTGAATTCTTCTTCGTGATGGGAAATGAGAGTGACATGTGCCCGACCAAACACCTCCAGCGAGTCTCTCATTGGTTCCCCCTCTTGCAGTTCATCCTGCGGACAAATTGCAGACGGTACGAAAGAGGCATGGAAAGGCGCCGAGTCTCCAAGTGGGGTGATTGTTAGTAAGGGGGCCTGAATGGAGAACACGAGCACCAGGAGATGAAAACTGAGGTGAGTTTCAGAAAGCTTTCCCGATCCCACGGTGTAGCATCCGCTGGGTTTCCAATGAGTGCTTTCGCTGTCGGAAGATTGCGTTGAACCTGGAGAGTTGGGACCCATGGAATGGGGAGCACGCAGGATTCCTTTCAAGGGTCTGCATTTGCTTTCCCAACCTCACCCATCGTCTCAGCCCCAAGAGTGTCCAGCCTTATGTCTTCTGCCGCTGGGGCTGTAGATGTGGTCAATCCTGGTTGCATGCCAGTCCCTGAACGCATTTTGGAAGAATTTCTCTCTGTTTTGCCCTGCTTGTTTCTTCTTTGTGTTGGAAATGTATCCTCAGAATGGGTCTGAGCTGATTTTCCCTGCTGGTTTTAGGCCGCTTTACACACACTTCATGCACTTACACAGAGATATCAAGACTTAGCTTTTAAGATGCTTACTAGTCGGATAGATACTTGTGCGATGAACAGGGTCTGGTGAGTCCAGTTGATTGAGCAAGGAGTAGGTCGTGTCCATTCCATATTCGGTTTTCGGAAGGGTATCTGTGCTCATTTCAAACTCGAGTTTTATGCGTCACCCCACCTCACCTTTCCCCTGAAGCAGGCATAAGTGTGTTTTCTAAAAGCGTGACTCTGTTCTGTTTGGGGATTCCGTTCATGGGGAGCGATTTTTACATTCCCTCGATAAGTGATATCATAAGTTTCTTTTTTTGTGGGACTTATTTCACTGAGGATGATCGTACCTAAATCCATTCAGGATGCTGCTACCAGCCTCATGACGTGGATTTCATGGCTGAGTGACACTCCATTGGACCTACGTAGCACCACTTGTCCACTTGTCCACTTGTCTTTGTCCACTTGTCCACTTGGCTCTTTCCTGGGATATGAAACGTGTACCGGAGTGGAGGTTCTTGTCAAGACAGCAGCCCTCAACTTTGGGGTCCCTGTGTCTGGTTGATTTTTTCATTTTCCCAAGGTCAACGCCCATGTGTGGAAGTGCCCTATGCTCTGTGGTTCTGTGTTTTACATGGTTTGGGAAAGAGGATACACTTGTGAAGATTGGCTGTTGGCCATTGACATCCCGCCCATCAGCTTAACAAGGCTCCCTTGACTCCGTGGCCTGTCCTGCCTTTCTGGTTTTTAGACTTTTTTCGCCTGGCCCTTTTGCCCCGGGGGGGGGGGCGAGAGATTTCTTTGTAGTGCTGATTTGCTCTCCCAGGTTGCTTGGTTGGCCAAAAAGGGCGTATGCGTTTTTTCCTGAATATATTCAGGAAAAAACGCATACGCCCTTTTTGGCCAACCGCATCATTGTCCACGTTCTGGCGCTTTTCATGTGCTATCGGGGCCATTCCGATGTACCCGTTGACATCCGTTTCCTGCAATTCTGCCTTGCGTTCAACGCCTCTTCATAGCCTGACCTCAATATATTTTGGGGCGATAGTTATCGTTTAGAACTCTGCAGGTTTGGGAAGTGCAGTGCCCCTGAGCTCCATTTCCCAAGTCGCTTTTTTGTGAGTGGGACGCAACACGGCTGGATGGCTTCACGCCCTATTGTCGATCCGCGGTGGCAGGCTGAACCTCTGGTGAATTCTTCTTCGTGATGGGAAATGAGAGTGACATGTGCCCGACCAAACACCTCCAGCGAGTCTCTCATTGGTTCCCCCTCTTGCAGTTCATCCTGCGGACAAATTGCAGACGGTACGAAAGAGGCATGGAAAGGGGCCGAGTCTCCAAGTGGGGTGATTGTTAGTAAGGGGGCCTAAATGGAGAAAACGAGCACCAGGAGATGAAAACTGAGGTGAGTTTCAGAAAGCTTTCCCGATCCCACGGTGTAGCATCCGCTGGGTTTCCAATGAGTGCATTCGCTGTCGGAAGATTGCGTTGAACCTGGAGAGTTGGGACCCATGGAATGGGGAGCACGCAGGATTCCTTTCAAGGGTCTGCATTTGCTTTCCCAACCTCACTAATCGTCTCAGCCCCAAGAGTGTCCAGCCTTATGTCTTCTGCCGCTGGGGCTGTAGATGTGGTCAATCCTGGTTTCATGCCAGTCCCTGAACGCATTTTGGAAGAATTTCTCTCTGTTTTGCCCTGCTTGTTTCTTCTTTATGTTGGAAATGTATCCTCAGAATGGGTCTGAGCAGATTTTCCCTGCTGGTTTTAGGCCGCTTTACACACACTTGATGCACTTACACAGAGATATCAAGCCTTAGCTTTTAAGATGCTTACTAGTCGCATAGATACTTGTGCGATGAACAGGGTCTGGTGAGTCCAGTTGATTGAGCAAGGAGTAGGTCGTGTCCATTCCATATTCGGTTTTCGGAAGGGTATCTGTGCTCATTTCAAACTCGAGTTTTATGCGTCACCCCACCTCACCTTTCCCCTGAAGCAGGCATAAGTGTGTTTTCTAAAAGCGTGACTCTGTTCTGTTTGGGGATTCCGTTCATGGGGAGCGATTTTTACATTCCCTCGATAAGTGATATCATAAGTTTCTTTTTTTGTGGGACTGATTTCACTGAGGATGATCGTACCTAAATCCACTCAGGATGCTGCTACCAGCCTCATGACGTGGATTTCATGGCTGAGTGACACTCCATTGGACCTACGTAGCACCACTTGTCCACTTGTCCACTTGTCGTTGTCCACTTGTCCACTCGTCTTTGTCCACTTGGCTCTTTCCTGGGATATGAAACGTGTACCGGAGTGGAGGTTCTTGTCAAGACAGCAGCCCTCAACTTTGGGGTCCCTGTGTCTGGTTGATTTTTTCATTTTCCCAAGGTCAACGCCCATGTGTGGAAGTGCCCTATGCTCTGTGGTTCTGTGTTTTACATGGTTTGGGAAAGAGGATACACTTGTGAAGATTGGCTGTTGGCCATTGACATCCCGCCCATCAGCTTAACAAGGCTCCCTTGACTCCGTGGCCTGTCCTGCCTTTCTGGTTTTTAGACTTTTTTCGCCTGGCCCTTTTGCCCCGGGGGGGGGGGGGCGTGAGATTTCTTTGTAGTGCTGATTTGTTCTCCCAGGTTGCTTGGTTGGCGAAAAAGGGCGTATGCGTTTTTTCCTGAATATATTCAGGAAAAAACGCATACGCCCTTTTTGGCCAACCGCATCATTGTCCACGTTCTGGCGCTTTTCATGTGCTATCGGGGCCATTCCGATGTACCCCTTGACATCCGTTTCCTGCAATTCTGCCTTGCGTTCAACGCCTCTTCGTAGCCTGACCGCAATATATTTTGGGGCGATAGTTATCGTTTAGAACTCTGCAGGTTTGGGAAGTGCAGTGTCCCTGAGCTCCATTTCCCAAGTCGCTTTTTTGTGAGTGGGACGCAACACGGCTGGATGGCTTCACGCCCTATTGTCGATCCGCGGTGGCAGGCTGAACCTCTGGTGAATTCTTCTTCGTGATGGGAAATGAGAGTGACATGTGCCCGACCAAACACCTCCAGCGAGTCTCTCATTGGTTCCCCCTCTTGCAGTTCATCCTGCGGACAAATTGCAGACGGTACGAAAGAGGCATGGAAAGGCGCCGAGTCTCCAAGTGGGGAGATTGTTAGTAAGGGGGCCTGAATGGAGAACACGAGCACCAGGAGATGAAAACTGAGGTGAGTTTCAGAAAGCTTTCCCGATCCCACGGTGTAGCATCCGCTGGGTTTCCAATGAGTGCTTTCGCTGTCGGAAGATTGCGTTGAACCTGGAGAGTTGGGACCCATGGAATGGGGAGCACGCAGGATTCCCTTCAAGGGTCTGCATTTGCTTTCCCAACCTCACCAATCGTCTCAGCCCCAAGAGTGTCCAGCCTTATGTCTTCTGCCGCTGGAGCTGTAGATGTGGTCAATCCTGGTTGCATGCCAGTCCCTGAACGCACTTTGGAAGAATTTCTCTCTGTTTTGCCCTGCTTGTTTCTTCTTTGTGTTGGAAATGTATCCTCAGAATGGGTCTGAGCTGATTTTCCCTGCTGGTTTTAGGCGGCTTTACACACACTTGATGCCCTTACACAGAGATATCAAGACTTAGCTTTTAAGATGCTTACTAGTCGGATAGACACTTGTGCGATGAACAGGGTCTGGTGAGTCCACTTCATTGAGCAAGGAGTAGGTCGTGTCCATTCCATATTCGGTTTTCGGAAGGGTATCTGTGCTCATTTCAAACTCGAGTTTTATGCGTCACCCCACCTCACCTTTCCCCTGAAGCAGGCATAAGTGTGTTTTCTAAAGGCGTGACTCTGTTCTGTTTGGGGATTCAGTTCATGGGGAGCCATTTTTACATTCCCTCGATAAGTGATATCATAAGTTTCTTTTTTTGTGGGACTTATTTCACTGAGGATGATCGTACCTAAATCCATTCAGGATGCTGCTACCAGCCTCATGACGTGGATTTCATGGCTGAGTGACACTCCATTGGACCTACGTAGCACCACTTGTCCACTTGTCCACTTGTCTTTGTCCACTTGTCCACTTGGCTCTTTCCTGGGATATGAAACGTGTACCGGAGTGGAGGTTCTTGTCAAGACAGCAGCCCTCAACTTTGGGGTCCCTGTGTCTGGTTGATTTTTTCATTTTCCCAAGGTCAACGCCCATGTGTGGAAGTGCCCTATGCTCTGTGGTTCTGTGTTTTACATGGTTTGGGAAAGAGGATACACTTGTGAAGATTGGCTGTTGGCCATTGACATCCCGCCCATCAGCTTAACAAGGCTCCCTTGACTCCGTGGCCTGTCCTGCCTTTCTGGTTTTTAGACTTTTTTCGCCTGGCCCTTTTGCCCCGGGGGGGGGGGGCGAGAGATTTCTTTGTAGTGCTGATTTGCTCTCCCAGGTTGCTTGGTTGGCCAAAAAGGGCGTATGCGTTTTTTCCTGAATATATTCAGGAAAAAACGCATACGCCCTTTTTGGCCAACCGCATCATTGTCCACGTTCTGGCGCTTTTCATGTGCTATCGGGGCCATTCCGATGTACCCGTTGACATCCGTTTCCTGCAATTCTGCCTTGCGTTCAACGCCTCTTCGTAGCCTGACCTCAATATATTTTGGGGCGATAGTTATCGTTTAGAACTCTGCAGGTTTGGGAAGTGCAGTGCCCCTGAGCTCCATTTCCCAAGTCGCTTTTTTGTGAGTGGGACGCAACACGGCTGGATGGCTTCACGCCCTATTGTCGATCCGCGGTGGCAGGCTGAACCTCTGGTGAATTCTTCTTCGTGATGGGAAATGAGAGTGACATGTGCCCGACCAAACACCTCCAGCGAGTCTCTCATTGGTTCCCCCTCTTGCAGTTCATCCTGCGGACAAATTGCAGACGGTACGAAAGAGGCATGGAAAGGCGCCGAGTCTCCAAGTGGGGTGATTGTTAGTAAGGGGGCCTGAATGGAGAACACGAGCACCAGGAGATGAAAACTGAGGTGAGTTTCAGAAAGCTTTCCCGATCCCACGGTGTAGCATCCGCTGGGTTTCCAATGAGTGCTTTCGCTGTCGGAAGATTGCGTTGAACCTGGAGAGTTGGGACCCATGGAATGGGGAGCACGCAGGATTCCCTTCAAGGGTCTGCATTTGCTTTCCCAACCTCACCAATCGTCTCAGCCCCAAGAGTGTCCAGCCTTATGTCTTCTGCCGCTGGAGCTGTAGATGTGGTCAATCCTGGTTGCATGCCAGTCCCTGAACGCATTTTGGAAGAATTTCTCTCTGTTTTGCCCTGCTTGTTTCTTCTTTGTGTTGGAAATGTATCCTCAGAAGGGGTCTGAGCTGATTTTCCCTGCTGGTGTTAGGCGGCTTTACACACACTTGATGCCCTTACACAGAGATATCAAGACTTAGCTTTTAAGATGCTTACTAGTCGGATAGACACTTGTGCGATGAACAGGGTCTGGTGAGTCCACTTGATTGAGCAAGGAGTAGGTCGTGTCCATTCCATATTCGGTTTTCGGAAGGGTATCTGTGCTCATTTCAAACTCGAGTTTTATGCGTCACCTCACCTCACCTTTCCCCTGAAGCAGGCATAAGTGTGTTTTCTAAAAGCGTGACTCTGTTCTGTTTGGGGATTCAGTTCATGGGGAGCGATTTTTACATTCCCTCGATAAGTGATATCATAAGTTTCTTTTTTTGTGGGACTTATTTCACTGAGGATGATCGTACCTAAATCCACTCAGGATGCTGCTACCAGCCTCATGACGTGGATTTCATGGCTGAGTGACACTCCATTGGACCTACGTAGCACCACTTGTCCACTTGTCCACTTGTCTTTGTCCACTTGTCCACTTGGCTCTTTCCTGGGATATGAAACGTGTACCGGAGTGGAGGTTCTTGTCAAGACAGCAGCCCTCAACTTTGGGGTCCCTGTGTCTGGTTGATTTTTTCATTTTCCCAAGGTCAACGCCCATGTGTGGAAGTGCCCTATGCTCTGTGGTTCTGTGTTTTACATGGTTTGGGAAAGAGGATACACTTGTGAAGATTGGCTGTTGGCCATTGACATCCCGCCCATCAGCTTAACAAGGCTCCCTTGACTCCGTGGCCTGTCCTGCCTTTCTGGTTTTTAGACTTTTTTCGCCTGGCACTTTTGCCCCCCGGGGGGGGGGGCGAGAGATTTCTTTGTAGTGCTGATTTGCTCTCCCAGGTTGCTTGGTTGGCCAAAAAGGGCGTATGCGTTTTTTCCTGAATATATTCAGGAAAAAACGCATACGCCCTTTTTGGCCAACCGCATCATTGTCCACGTTCTGGCGCTTTTCATGTGCTATCGGGGCCATTCCGATGTACCCGTTGACATCCGTTTCCTGCAATTCTGCCTTGCGTTCAACGCCTCTTCGTAGCCTGACCTCAATATATTTTGGGGCGATAGTTATCGTTTAGAACTCTGCAGGTTTGGGAAGTGCAGTGCCCCTGAGCTCCATTTCCCAAGTCGCTTTTTTGTGAGTGGGACGCAACACGGCTGGATGGCTTCACGCCCTATTGTCGATCCGCGGTGGCAGGCTGAACCTCTGGTGAATTCTTCTTCGTGATGGGAAATGAGAGTGACATGTGCCCGACCAAACACCTCCAGCGAGTCTCTCATTGGTTCCCCCTCTTGCAGTTCATCCTGCGGACAAATTGCAGACGGTACGAAAGAGGCATGGAAAGGCGCCGAGTCTCCAAGTGGGGTGATTGTTAGTAAGGGGGCCTGAATGGAGAACACGAGCACCAGGAGATGAAAACTGAGGTGAGTTTCAGAAAGCTTTCCCGATCCCACGGTGTAGCATCCGCTGGGTTTCCAATGAGTGCTTTCGCTGTCGGAAGATTGCGTTGAACCTGGAGAGTTGGGACCCATGGAATGGGGAGCACGCAGGATTCCCTTCAAGGGTCTGCATTTGCTTTCCCAACCTCACCAATCGTCTCAGCCCCAAGAGTGTCCAGCCTTATGTCTTCTGCCGCTGGAGCTGTAGATGTGGTCAATCCTGGTTGCATGCCAGTCCCTGAACGCATTTTGGAAGAATTTCTCTGTGTTTTGCCCTGCTTGTTTCTTCTTTGTGTTGGAAATGTATCCTCAGAAGGGGTCTGAGCTGATTTTCCCTGCTGGTTTTAGGCGGCTTTACACACACTTGATGCCCTTACACAGAGATATCAAGACTTAGCTTTTAAGATGCTTACTAGTCGGATAGACACTTGTGCGATGAACAGGGTCTGGTGAGTCCACTTGATTGAGCAAGGAGTAGGTCGTGTCCATTCCATATTCGGTTTTCGGAAGGGTATCTGTGCTCATTTCAAACTCGAGTTTTATGCGTCACCTCACCTCACCTTTCCCCTGAAGCAGGCATAAGTGTGTTTTCTAAAAGCGTGACTCTGTTCTGTTTGGGGATTCAGTTCATGGGGAGCGATTTTTACATTCCCTCGATAAGTGATATCATAAGTTTCTTTTTTTGTGGGACTTATTTCACTGAGGATGATCGTACCTAAATCCACTCAGGATGCTGCTACCAGCCTCATGACGTGGATTTCATGGCTGAGTGACACTCCATTGGACCTACGTAGCACCACTTGTCCACTTGTCCACTTGTCTTTGTCCACTTGTCCACTTGGCTCTTTCCTGGGATATGAAACGTGTACCGGAGTGGAGGTTCTTGTCAAGACAGCAGCCCTCAACTTTGGGGTCCCTGTGTCTGGTTGATTTTTTCATTTTCCCAAGGTCAACGCCCATGTGTGGAAGTGCCCTATGCTCTGTGGTTCTGTGTTTTACATGGTTTGGGAAAGAGGATACACTTGTGAAGATTGGCTGTTGGCCATTGACATCCCGCCCATCAGCTTAACAAGGCTCCCTTGACTCCGTGGCCTGTCCTGCCTTTCTGGTTTTTAGACTTTTTTCGCCTGGCCCTTTTGCCCCCGGGGGTGGTGGCGAGAGATTTCTTTGTAGTGCTGATTTGCTCTCCCAGGTTGCTTGGTTGGCCAAAACGGGCGTAGGCGTTTTTTCCTGAATATATTCAGGAAAAAACGCATACGCCCTTTTTGGCCAACCGCATCATTGTCCACGTTCTGGCGCTTTTCATGTGCTATCGGGGCCATTCCGATGTACCCGTTGACATCCGTTTCCTGCAATTCTGCCTTGCGTTCAACGCCTCTTCGTAGCCTGACCTCAATATATTTTGGGGCGATAGTTATCGTTTAGAACTCTGCAGGTTTGGGAAGTGCAGTGCCCCTGAGCTCCATTTCCCAAGTCGCTTTTTTGTGAGTGGGACGCAACACGGCTGGATGGCTTCACGCCCTATTGTCGATCCGCGGTGGCAGGCTGAACCTCTGGTGAATTCTTCTTCGTGATGGGAAATGAGAGTGACATGTGCCCGACCAAACACCTCCAGCGAGTCTCTCATTGGTTCCCCCTCTTGCAGTTCATCCTGCGGACAAATTGCAGACGGTACGAAAGAGGCATGGAAAGGCGCCGAGTCTCCAAGTGGGGAGATTGTTAGTAAGGGGGCCTGAATGGAGAACACGAGCAGCAGGAGATGAAAACTGAGGTGAGTTTCAGAAAGCTTTCCCGATCCCACGGTGTAGCATCCGCTGGGTTTCCAATGAGTGCTTTCGCTGTCGGAAGATTGCGTTGAACCTGGAGAGTTGGGACCCATGGAATGGGGAGCACGCAGGATTCCTTTCAAGGGTCTGCATTTGCTTTCCCAACCTCACCCATCGTCTCAGCCCCAAGACTGTCCAGCCTTATGTCTTCTGCCGCTGGGGCTGTAGATGTGGTCAATCCTGGTTGCATGCCAGTCCCTGAACGCATTTTGGAAGAATTTCTCTCTGTTTTGCCCTGCTTGTTTCTTCTTTGTGTTGGGAATGTATCCTCAGAATGGGTCTGAGCTGATTTTCCCTGCTGGTTTTAGGCGGCTTTACACACACTTGATGCACTTACACAGAGATATCAAGACTTAGCTTTTAAGATGCTTACTAGTCGGATAGATACTTGTGCGATGAACAGGGTCTGGTGAGTCCAGTTGATTGAGCAAGGAGTAGGTCGTGTCCATTCCATATTCGGTTTTCGGAAGGGTATCTGTGCTCATTTCAAACTCGAGTTTTATGCGTCACCCCACCTCACCTTTCCCCTGAACCAGGCATAAGTGTGTTTTCTAAAAGCGTGACTCTGTTCTGTTTGGGGATTCAGTTCATGGGGAGCCATTTTTACATTCCCTCGATAAGTGATATCACAAGTTTCTTTTTTTTGGGACTTATTTCACTGAGGATGATCGTACCTAAATCCATTCAGGATGCTGCTACCAGCCTCATGACGTGGATTTCATGGCTGAGTGACACTCCATTGGACCTACGTAGCACCACTTGTCCACTTGTCCACTTGTCTTTGTCCACTTGTCCACTTGGCTCTTTCCTGGGATATGAAACGTGTACCGGAGTGGAGGTTCTTGTCAAGACAGCAGCCCTCCACTTTGGGGTCCCTGTGTCTGGTTGATTTTTTCATTTTCCCAAGGTCAACGCCCATGTGTGGAAGTGCCCTATGCTCTGTGGTTCTGTGTTTTACATGGTTTGGGAAAGAGGATACACTTGTGAAGATTGGCTGTTGGCCATTGACATCCCGCCCATCAGCTTAACAAGGCTCCCTTGACTCCGTGGCCTGTCCTGCCTTTCTGGTTTTTAGACTTTTTTCGCCTGGCCCTTTTGCCCCGGGGGGGGGGGCGAGAGATTTCTTTGTAGTGCTGATTTGCTCTCCCAGGTTGCTTGGTTGGCCAAAAAGGGCGTATGCGTTTTTTCCTGAATATATTCAGGAAAAAACGCATACGCCCTTTTTGGCCAACCGCATCATTGTCCACGTTCTGGCGCTTTTCATGTGCTATCGGGGCCATTCCGATGTACCCGTTGACATCCGTTTCCTGCAATTCTGCCTTGCGTTCAACGCCTCTTCGTAGCCTGACCTCAATATATTTTGGGGCGATAGTTATCGTTTAGAACTCTGCAGGTTTGGGAAGTGCAGTGCCCCTGAGCTCCATTTCCCAAGTCGCTTTTTTGTGAGTGGGACGCAACACGGCTGGATGGCTTCACGCCCTATTGTCGATCCGCGGTGGCAGGCTGAACCTCTGGTGAATTCTTCTTCGTGATGGGAAATGAGAGTGACATGTGCCCGACCAAACACCTCCAGCGAGTCTCTCATTGGTTCCCCCTCTTGCAGTTCATCCTGCGGACAAATTGCAGACGGTACGAAAGAGGCATGGAAAGGCGCCGAGTCTCCAAGTGGGGAGATTGTTAGTAAGGGGGCCTGAATGGAGAACACGAGCACCAGGAGATGAAAACTGAGGTGAGTTTCAGAAAGCTTTCCCGATCCCACGGTGTAGCATCCGCTGGGTTTCCAATGAGTGCTTTCGCTGTCGGAAGATTGCGTTGAACCTGGAGAGTTGGGACCCATGGAATGGGGAGCACGCAGGATTCCTTTCAAGGGTCTGCATTTGCTTTCCCAACCTCACTAATCGTCTCAGCCCCAAGAGTGTCTAGCCTTATGTCTTCTGCCGCTGGGGCTGTAGATGTGGTCAATCCTGGTTGCATGCCAGTCCCTGAACGCATTTTGGAAGAATTTCTCTCTGTTTTGCCCTGCTTGTTTCTTCTTTGTGTTGGAAATGTATCCTCAGAATGGGTCTGAGCTGATTTTCCCTGCTGGTTTTAGGCCGCTTTACACACACTTCATGCACTTACACAGAGATATCAAGACTTAGCTTTTAAGATGCTTACTAGTCGGATAGATACTTGTGCGATGAACAGGGTCTGGTGAGTCCAGTTGATTGAGCAAGGAGTAGGTCGTGTCCATTCCATATTCGGTTTTCGGAAGGGTATCTGTGCTCATTTCAAACTCGAGTTTTATGCGTCACCCCACCTCACCTTTCCCCTGAAGCAGGCATAAGTGTGTTTTCTAAAGGCGTGACTCTGTTCTGTTTGGGGATTCAGTTCATGGGGAGCCATTTTTACATTCCCTCGATAAGTGATATCATAAGTTTCTTTTTTTGTGGGACTTATTTCACTGAGGATGATCGTACCTAAATCCATTCAGGATGCTGCTACCAGCCTCATGACGTGGATTTCATGGCTGAGTGACACTCCATTGGACCTACGTAGCACCACTTGTCCACTTGTCCACTTGTCTTTGTCCACTTGTCCACTTGGCTCTTTCCTGGGATATGAAACGTGTACCGGAGTGGAGGTTCTTGTCAAGACAGCAGCCCTCAACTTTGGGGTCCCTGTGTCTGGTTGATTTTTTCATTTTCCCAAAGTCAACGCCCATGTGTGGAAGTGCCCTATGCTCTGTGGTTCTGTGTTTTACATGGTTTGGGAAAGAGGATACACTTGTGAAGATTGGCTGTTGGCCATTGACATCCCGCCCATCAGCTTAACAAGGCTCCCTTGACTCCGTGGCCTGTCCTGCCTTTCTGGTTTTTAGACTTTTTTCGCCTGGCCCTTTTGCCCCGGGGGGGGGGGGGGCGAGAGATTTCTTTGTAGTGCTGATTTGCTCTCCCAGGTTGCTTGGTTGGCCAAAAAGGGCGTATGCGTTTTTTCCTGAATATATTCAGGAAAAAACGCATACGCCCTTTTTGGCCAACCGCATCATTGTCCACGTTCTGGCGCTTTTCATGTGCTATCGGGGCCATTGCGATGTACCCGTTGACATCCGTTTCCTGCAATTCTGCCTTGCGTTCAACGCCTCTTCGTAGCCTGACCTCAATATATTTGGGGGCGATAGTTATCGTTTAGAACTCTGCAGGTTTGGGAAGTGCAGTGCCCCTGAGCTCCATTTCCCAAGTCGCTTTTTTGTGAGTGGGACGCAACACGGCTGGATGGCTTCACGCCCTATTGTCGATCCGCGGTGGCAGGCTGAACCTCTGGTGAATTCTTCTTCGTGATGGGAAATGAGAGTGACATGTGCCCGACCAAACACCTCCAGCGAGTCTCTCATTGGTTCCCCCTCTTGCAGTTCATCCTGCGGACAAATTGCAGACGGTACGAAAGAGGCATGGAAAGGGGCCGAGTCTCCAAGTGGGGTGATTGTTAGTAAGGGGGCCTAAATGGAGAAAACGAGCACCAGGAGATGAAAACTGAGGTGAGTTTCAGAAAGCTTTCCCGATCCCACGGTGTAGCATCCGCTGGGTTTCCAATGAGTGCATTCGCTGTCGGAAGATTGCGTTGAACCTGGAGAGTTGGGACCCATGGAATGGGGAGCACGCAGGATTCCTTTCAAGGGTCTGCATTTGCTTTCCCAACCTCACCCATCGTCTCAGCCCCAAGAGTGTCCAGCCTTATGTCTTCTGCCGCTGGGGCTGTAGATGTGGTCAATCCTGGTTGCATGCCAGTCCCTGAACGCATTTTGGAAGAATTTCTCTCTGTTTTGCCCTGCTTGTTTCTTCTTTGTGTTGGAAATATATCCTCAGAATGGGTCTGAGCTGATTTTCCCTGCTGGTTTTAGGCGGCTTTACACACACTTGATGCACTTACACAGAGATATCAAGACTTAGTTTTAAGATGCTTACTAGTCGGATAGATACTTGTGCGATGAACAGGGTCTGTTGAGTCCAGTTGATTGAGCAAGGAGTAGGTCGTGTCCATTCCATATTCGGTTTTCGGAAGGGTATCTGTGCTCATTTCAAACTCGAGTTTTATGCGTCACCCCACCTCACCTTTCCCCTGAAGCAGGCATAAGTGTGTTTTCTAAAAGCGTGACTCTGTTCTGTTTGGGGATTCCGTTCATGGGGAGCGATTTTTACATTCCCTCGATAAGTGATATCATAAGTTTCTTTTTTTGTGGGACTGATTTCACTGAGGATGATCGTACCTAAATCCACTCAGGATGTTGCTACCAGCCTCATGACGTGGATTTCATGGCTAAGTGACACTCCATTGGACCTACGTAGCACCACTTGTCCACTTGTCCGCTTGTCTTTGTCCACTTGTCCACTCGTGTTTGTCCACTTGGCTCTTTCCTGGGATATGAAACGTGTACCGGAGTGGAGGTTCTTGTCAAGACAGCAGCCCTCAACTTTGGGGTCCCTGTGTCTGGTTGATTTTTTCATTTTCCCAAGGTCAACGCCCATGTGTGGAAGTGCCCTATGCTCTGTGGTTCTGTGTTTTACATGGTTTGGGAAAGAGGATACACTTGTGAAGATTGGCTGTTGGCCATTGACATCCCGCCCATCAGCTTAACAAGGCTCCCTTGACTCCGTGGCCTGTCCTGCCTTTCTGGTTTTTAGACTTTTTTCGCCTGGCCCTTTTGCCCCGGGGGGGGGGCGAGAGATTTCTTTGTAGTGCTGATTTGCTCTCCCAGGTTGCTTGGTTGGCCAAAAAGGGCGTATGCGTTTTTTCCTGAATATATTCAGGAAAAAACGCATACGCCCTTTTTGGCCAACCGCATCATTGTCCACGTTCTGGCGCTTTTCATGTGCTATCGGGGCCATTCCGATGTACCCATTGACATCCGTTTCCTGCAATTCTGCCTTGCGTTCAACGCCTCTTCGTAGCCTGACCTCAATATATTTTGGGGCGATAGTTATCGTTTAGAACTCTGCAGGTTTGGGAAGTGCAGTGCCCCTGAGCTCCATTTCCCAAGTCGCTTTTTTGTGAGTGGGACGCAACACGGCTGGATGGCTTCACGCCCTATTGTCGATGCGTGGTGGCAGGCTGAACCTCTGGTGAATTCTTCTTCGTGATGGGAAATGAGAGTGACATGTGCCCGACCAAACACCTCCAGCGAGTCTCTCATTGGTTCCCCCTCTTGCAGTTCATCCTGCGGACAAATTGCAGACGGTACGAAAGAGGCATGGAAAGGCGCCGAGTCTCCAAGTGGGGAGATTGTTAGTAAGGGGGCCTGAATGGAGAACACGAGCACCAGGAGATGAAAACTGAGGTGAGTTTCAGAAAGCTTTCCCGATCCCACGGTGTAGCATCCGCTGGGTTTCCAATGAGTGCTTTCGCTGTCGGAAGATTGCGTTGAACCTGGATTGTTGGGACCCATGGAATGGGGAGCACGCAGGATTCCTTTCAAGGGTCTGCATTTGCTTTCCCAACCTCACCCATCGTCTCAGCCCCAAGAGTGTCCAGCCTTATGTCTTCTGCTGCTGGGGCTGTAGATGTGGTCAATCCTGGTTGCATGCCAGTCCCTGAACGCATTTTGGAAGAATTTCTCTCTGTTTTGCCCTGCTTGTTTCTTCTTTGTGTTGGAAATGTATCCTCAGAATGGGTCTGAGCTGATTTTCCCTGCTGGTTTTAGGCCGCTTTACACACACTTCATGCACTTACACAGAGATATCAAGACTTAGCTTTTAAGATGCTTACTAGTCGGATAGATACTTGTGCGATGAACAGGGTCTGGTGAGTCCAGTTGATTGAGCAAGGAGTAGGTCGTGTCCATTCCATATTCGGTTTTCGGAAGGGTATCTGTGCTCATTTCAAACTCGAGTTTTATGCGTCACCCCACCTCACCTTTCCCCTGAAGCAGGCATAAGTGTGTTTTCTAAAGGCGTGACTCTGTTCTGTTTGGGGATTCAGTTCATGGGGAGCCATTTTTACATTCCCTCGATAAGTGATATCATAAGTTTCTTTTTTTGTGGGACTTATTTCACTGAGGATGATCGTACCTAAATCCATTCAGGATGCTGCTACCAGCCTCATGACGTGGATTTCATGGCTGAGTGACACTCCATTGGACCTACGTAGCACCACTTGTACACTTGTCCACTTGTCTTTGTCCACTTGTCCACTTGGCTCTTTCCTGGGATATGAAACGTGTACCGGAGTGGAGGTTCTTGTCAAGACAGCAGCCCTCAACTTTGGGGTCCCTGTGTCTGGTTGATTTTTTCATTTTCCCAAGGTCAACGCCCATGTGTGGAAGTGCCCTATGCTCTGTGGTTCTGTGTTTTACATGGTTTGGGAAAGAGGATACACTTGTGAAGATTGGCTGTTGGCCATTGACATCCCGCCCATCAGCTTAACAAGGCTCCCTTGACTCCGTGGCCTGTCCTGCCTTTCTGGTTTTTAGACTTTTTTCGCCTGGCCCTTTTGCCCCTGGGGGGGGCGAGAGATTTCTTTGTAGTGCTGATTTGCTCTCCCAGGTTGCTTGGTTGGCCAAAAAGGGCGTATGCGTTTTTTCCTGAATATATTCAGGAAAAAACGCATACGCCCTTTTTGGCCAACCGCATCATTGTCCACGTTCTGGCGCTTTTCATGTGCTATCGGGGCCATTCCGATGTACCCGTTGACATCCGTTTCCTGCAATTCTGCCTTGCGTTCAACGCCTCTTCGTAGCCTGACCTCAATATATTTTGGGGCGATAGTTATCGTTTAGAACTCTGCAGGTTTGGGAAGTGCAGTGCCCCTGAGCTCCATTTCCCAAGTCGCTTTTTTGTGAGTGGGACGCAACACGGCTGGATGGCTTCACGCCCTATTGTCGATCCGCGGTGGCAGGCTGAACCTCTGGTGAATTCTTCTTCGTGATGGGAAATGAGAGTGACATGTGCCCGACCAAACACCTCCAGCGAGTCTCTCATTGGTTCCCCCTCTTGCAGTTCATCCTGCGGACAAATTGCAGACGGGACGAAAGAGGCATGGAAAGGGGCCGAGTCTCCAAGTGGGGTGATTGTTAGTAAGGGGGCCTAAATGGAGAAAACGAGCACCAGGAGATGAAAACTGAGGTGAGTTTCAGAAAGCTTTCCCGATCCCACGGTGTAGCATCCGCTGGGTTTCCAATGAGTGCATTCGCTGTCGGAAGATTGCGTTGAACCTGGAGAGTTGGGACCCATGGAATGGGGAGCACGCAGGATTCCTTTCAAGGGTCTGCATTTGCTTTCCCAACCTCACCAATCGTCTCAGCCCCAAGAGTGTCCAGCCTTATGTCTTCTGCCGCTGGGGCTGTAGATGTGGTCAATCCTGGTTGCATGCCAGTCCCTGAACGCATTTTGGAAGAATTTCTCTCTGTTTTGCCCTGCTTGTTTCTTCTTTGTGTTGGAAATGTATCCTCAGAATGGGTCTGAGCTGATTTTCCCTGCTGGTTTTAGGCCGCTTTACACACACTTGATGCACTTACACAGAGATATCAAGACTTAGCTTTTAAGATGCTTTCTAGTCGGATAGACACTTGTGCGATGAACAGGGTCTGGTGAGTCCACTTGATTGAGCAAGGAGTAGGTCGTGTCCATTCCATATTCGGTTTTCGGAAGGGTATCTGTGCTCATTTCAAACTCGAGTTTTATGCGTCACCTCACCTCACCTTTCCCCTGAAGCAGGCATAAGTGTGTTTTCTAAAAGCGTTACTCTGTTCTGTTTGGGGATTCAGTTCATGGGGAGCGATTTTTACATTCCCTCGATAAGTGATATCATAAGTTTCTTTTTTTGTGGGACTGATTTCACTGAGGATGATCGTACCTAAATCCACTCAGGATGCTGCTACCAGCCTCATGACGTGGATTTCATGGCTGAGTGACACTCCATTGGACCTACGTAGCACCACTTGTCCACTTGTCCACTTGTCTTTGTCCACTTGTCCACTCGTGTTTGTCCACTTGGCTCTTTCCTGGGATATGAAACGTGAACCGGAGTGGAGGTTCTTGTCAAGACAGCAGCCCTCCACTTTGGGGTCCCTGTGTCTGGTTGATTTTTTCATTTTCCCAAAGTCAACGCCCATGTGTGGAAGTGCCCTATGCTCTGTGGTTCTGTGTTTTACATGGTTTGGGAAAGAGGATACACTTGTGAAGATTGGCTGTTGGCCATTGACATCCCGCCCATCAGCTTAACAAGGCTCCCTTGACTCCGTGGCCTTTCCTGCCTTTCTGGTTTTTAGACTTTTTTCGCCTGGCCCTTTTTCCCCGGGGGGGGGGGGCGAGAGATTTCTTTGTAGTGCTGATTTGCTCTCCCAGGTTGCTTGGTTGGCCAAAAAGGGCGTATGCGTTTTTTCCTGAATATATTCAGGAAAAAACGCATACGCCCTTTTTGGCCAACCGCATCATTGTCCACGTTCTGGCGCTTTTCATGTGCTATCGGGGCCATTCCGATGTACCCGTTGACATCCGTTTCCTGCAATTCTGCCTTGCGTTCAACGCCTCTTCGTAGCCTGACCTCAATATATTTGGGGGCGATAGTTATCGTTTAGAACTCTGCAGGTTTGGGAAGTGCAGTGCCCCTGAGCTCCATTTCCCAAGTCGCTTTTTTGTGAGTGGAACGCAACACGGCTGGATGGCTTCACGCCCTATTGTCGATCCGGGGTGGCAGGCTGAGCCTTTGGTGAATTCTTCTTCGTCATTGGAAATGAGAGTGACATGTGCCCGACCAAACACCTCCAGCGAGTCTCTCATTGGTTCCCCCTCTTGCAGTTCATCCTGCGGACAAATTGCAGACGGTACGAAAGAGGCATGGAAAGGCGCCGAGTCTCCAAGTGGGGTGATTGTTAGTAAGGGGGCCTGAATGGAGAACACGAGCACCAGGAGATGAAAACTGAGGTGAGTTTCAGAAAGCTTTCCCGATCCCACGGTGTAGCATCCGCTGGGTTTCCAATGAGTGCTTTCGCTGTCGGAAGATTGCGTTGAACCTGGAGAGTTGGGACCCATGGAATGGGGAGCACGCAGGATTCCCTTCAAGGGTCTGCATTTGCTTTCCCAACCTCACCAATCGTCTCAGCCCCAAGAGTGTCCAGCCTTATGTCTTCTGCCGCTGGAGCTGTAGATGTGGTCAATCCTGGTTGCATGCCAGTCCCTGAACGCATTTTGGAAGAATTTCTCTCTGTTTTGCCCTGCTTGTTTCTTCTTTGTGTTGGAAATGTATCCTCAGAAGGGGTCTGAGCTGATTTTCCCTGCTGGTTTTAGGCGGCTTTACACACACTTGATGCCCTTACACAGAGATATCAAGACTTAGCTTTTAAGATGCTTACTAGTCGGATAGACACTTGTGCGATGAACAGGGTCTGGTGAGTCCACTTGATTGAGCAAGGAGTAGGTCGTGTCCATTCCATATTCGGTTTTCGGAAGGGAATCTGTGCTCATTTCAAACTCGAGTTTTATGCGTCACCTCACCTCACCTTTCCCCTGAAGCAGGCATAAGTGTGTTTTCTAAAAGCGTGACTCTGTTCTGTTTGGGGATTCAGTTCATGTGGAGCGATTTTTACATTCCCTCGATAAGTGATATCATAAGTTTCTTTTTTTGTGGGACTTATTTCACTGAGGATGATCGTACCTAAATCCACTCAGGATGCTGCTACCAGCCTCATGACGTGGATTTCATGGCTGAGTGACACTCCATTGGACCTACGTAGCACCACTTGTCCACTTGTCCACTTGTCTTTGTCCACTTGTCCACTTGGCTCTTTCCTGGGATATGAAACGTGTACCGGAGTGGAGGTTCTTGTCAAGACAGCAGCCCTCAACTTTGGGGTCCCTGTGTCTGGTTGATTTTTTCATTTTCCCAAGGTCAACGCCCATGTGTGGAAGTGCCCTATGCTCTGTGGTTCTGTGTTTTACATGGTTTGGGAAAGAGGATACACTTGTGAAGATTGGCTGTTGGCCATTGACATCCCGCCCATCAGCTTAACAAGGCTCCCTTGACTCCGTGGCCTGTCCTGCCTTTCTGGTTTTTAGACTTTTTTCGCCTGGCCCTTTTGCCCCGGGGGGGGGGGGGCGAGAGATTTCTTTGTAGTGCTGATTTGCTCTCCCAGGTTGCTTGGTTGGCCAAAAAGGGCGTATGCGTTTTTTCCTGAATATATTCAGGAAAAAACGCATACGCCCTTTTTGGCCAACCGCATCATTGTCCACGTTCTGGCGCTTTTCATGTGCTATCGGGGCCATTCCGATGTACCCGTTGACATCCGTTTCCTGCAATTCTGCCTTGCGTTCAACGCCTCTTCGTAGCCTGACCTCAATATATTTTGGGGCGATAGTTATCGTTTAGAACTCTGCAGGTTTGGGAAGTGCAGTGCCCCTGAGCTCCATTTCCCAAGTCGCTTTTTTGTGAGTGGGACGCAACACGGCTGGATGGCTTCACGCCCTATTGTCGATCCGCGGTGGCAGGCTGAACCTCTGGTGAATTCTTCTTCGTGATGGGAAATGAGAGTGACATGTGCCCGACCAAACACCTCCAGCGAGTCTCTCATTGGTTCCCCCTCTTGCGGTTCATCCTGCGGACAAATTGCAGACGGTACGAAAGAGGCATGGAAAGGCGCCGAGTCTCCAAGTGGGGAGATTGTTAGTAAGGGGGCCTGAATGGAGAACACGAGCACCAGGAGATGAAAACTGAGGTGAGTTTCAGAAAGCTTTCCCGATCCCACGGTGTAGCATCCGCTGGGTTTCCAATGAGTGCTTTCGCTGTCGGAAGATTGCGTTGAACCTGGAGAGTTGGGACCCATGGAATGGGGAGCACGCAGGATTCCCTTCAAGGGTCTGCATTTGCTTTCCCAACCTCACCAATCGTCTCAGCCCCAAGAGTGTCCAGCCTTATGTCTTCTGCCGCTGGAGCTGTAGATGTGGTCAATCCTGGTTGCATGCCAGTCCCTGAACGCATTTTGGAAGAATTTCTCTCTGTTTTGCCCTGCTTGTTTCTTCTTTGTGTTGGAAATGTATCCTCAGAAGGGGTCTGAGCTGATTTTCCCTGCTGGTTTTAGGCGGCTTTACACACACTTGATGCCCTTACACAGAGATATCAAGACTTAGCTTTTAAGATGCTTACTAGTCGGATAGACACTTGTGCGATGAACAGGGTCTGGTGAGTCCACTTGATTGAGCAAGGAGTAGGTCGTGTCCATTCCATATTCGGTTTTCGGAAGGGAATCTGTGCTCATTTCAAACTCGAGTTTTATGCGTCACCTCACCTCACCTTTCCCCTGAAGCAGGCATAAGTGTGTTTTCTAAAAGCGTGACTCTGTTCTGTTTGGGGATTCAGTTCATGTGGAGCGATTTTTACATTCCCTCGATAAGTGATATCATAAGTTTCTTTTTTTGTGGGACTTATTTCACTGAGGATGATCGTACCTAAATCCACTCAGGATGCTGCTACCAGCCTCATGACGTGGATTTCATGGCTGAGTGACACTCCATTGGACCTACGTAGCACCACTTGTCCACTTGTCCACTTGTCTTTGTCCACTTGTCCACTTGGCTCTTTCCTGGGATATGAAACGTGTACCGGAGTGGAGGTTCTTGTCAAGACAGCAGCCCTCAACTTTGGGGTCCCTGTGTCTGGTTGATTTTTTCATTTTCCCAAGGTCAACGCCCATGTGTGGAAGTGCCCTATGCTCTGTGGTTCTGTGTTTTACATGGTTTGGGAAAGAGGATACACTTGTGAAGATTGGCTGTTGGCCATTGACATCCCGCCCATCAGCTTAACAAGGCTCCCTTGACTCCGTGGCCTGTCCTGCCTTTCTGGTTTTTAGACTTTTTTCGCCTGGCCCTTTTGCCCCGGGGGGGGGGGGGGGCGAGAGATTTCTTTGTAGTGCTGATTTGCTCTCCCAGGTTGCTTGGTTGGCCAAAAAGGGCGTATGCGTTTTTTCCTGAATATATTCAGGAAAAAACGCATACGCCCTTTTTGGCCAACCGCATCATTGTCCACGTTCTGGCGCTTTTCATGTGCTATCGGGGCCATTCCGATGTACCCGTTGACATCCGTTTCCTGCAATTCTGCCTTGCGTTCAACGCCTCTTCGTAGCCTGACCTCAATATATTTTGGGGCGATAGTTATCGTTTAGAACTCTGCAGGTTTGGGAAGTGCAGTGCCCCTGAGCTCCATTTCCCAAGTCGCTTTTTTGTGAGTGGGACGCAACACGGCTGGATGGCTTCACGCCCTATTGTCGATCCGCGGTGGCAGGCTGAACCTCTGGTGAATTCTTCTTCGTGATGGGAAATGAGAGTGACATGTGCCCGACCAAACACCTCCAGCGAGTCTCTCATTGGTTCCCCCTCTTGCGGTTCATCCTGCGGACAAATTGCAGACGGTACGAAAGAGGCATGGAAAGGCGCCGAGTCTCCAAGTGGGGAGATTGTTAGTAAGGGGGCCTGAATGGAGAACACGAGCACCAGGAGATGAAAACTGAGGTGAGTTTCAGAAAGCTTTCCCGATCCCACGGTGTAGCATCCGCTGGGTTTCCAATGAGTGCTTTCGCTGTCGGAAGATTGCGTTGAACCTGGAGAGTTGGGACCCATGGAATGGGGAGCACGCAGGATTCCTTTCAAGGGTCTGCATTTGCTTTCCCAACCTCACCCATCGTCTCAGCCCTAAGAGTGTCCAGCCTTATGTCTTCTGCCGCTGGGGCTGTAGATGTGGTCAATCCTGGTTGCATGCCAGTCCCTGAACGCATTTTGGAAGAATTTCTCTCTGTTTTGCCCTGCTTGTTTCTTCTTTGTGTTGGGAATGTATCCTCAGAATGGGTCTGAGCTGATTTTCCCTGCTGGTTTTAGGCGGCTTTACACACACTTGATGCACTTACACAGAGATATCAAGACTTAGCTTTTAAGATGCTTACTAGTCAGATAGATACTTGTGCGATGAACAGGGTCTGGTGAGTCCAGTTGATTGAGCAAGGAGTAGGTCGTGTCCATTCCATATTCGGTTTTCGGAAGGGTATCTGTGCTCATTTCAAACTCGAGTTTTATGCGTCACCCCACCTCACCTTTCCCCTGAAGCAGGCATAAGTGTGTTTTCTAAAAGCGTGACTCTGTTCTGTTTGGGGATTCAGTTCATGGGGAGCCATTTTTACATTCCCTCGATAAGTGATATCATAAGTTTCTTTTTTTGTGAGACTTATTTCACTGAGGATGATCGTACCTAAATCCATTCAGGATGCTGCTACCAGCCTCATGACGTGGATTTCATGGCTGAGTGACACTCCATTGAATCTACGTAGCACCACATGTCCACTTGTCCACTTGTCTTTGTCCACTTGTCCACTTGGCTCTTTCCTGGGATATGAAACGTGTACCGGAGTGGAGGTTCTTGTCAAGACAGCAGCCCTCAACTTTGGGGTCCCTGTGTCTGGTTGATTTTTTCATTTTCCCAAGGTCAACGCCCATGTGTGGAAGTGCCCTATGCTCTGTGGTTCTGTGTTTTACATGGTTTGGGAAAGAGGATACACTTGTGAAGATTGGCTGTTGGCCATTGACATCCCGCCCATCAGCTTAACAAGGCTCCCTTGACTCCGTGGCCTGTCCTGCCTTTCTGGTTTTTAGACTTTTTTCGCCTGGCCCTTTTGCCCCGGGGGGGGGGGGGCGAGAGATTTCTTTGTAGTGCTGATTTGCTCTCCCAGGTTGCTTGGTTGGCCAAAAAGGGCGTATGCGTTTTTTCCTGAATATATTCAGGAAAAAACGCATACGCCCTTTTTGGCCAACCGCATCATTGTCCACGTTCTGGCGCTTTTCATGTGCTATCGGGGCCATTCCGATGTACCCGTTGACATCCGTTTCCTGCAATTCTGCCTTGCGTTCAACGCCTCTTCGTAGCCTGACCTCAATATATTTTGGGGCGATAGTTATCGTTTAGAACTCTGCAGGTTTGGGAAGTGCAGTGCCCCTGAGCTCCATTTCCCAAGTCGCTTTTTTGTGAGTGGGACGCAACACGGCTGGATGGCTTCACGCCCTATTGTCGATCCGCGGTGGCAGGCTGAACCTCTGGTGAATTCTTCTTCGTGATGGGAAATGAGAGTGACATGTGCCCGACCAAACACCTCCAACGAGTCTCTCATTGGTTCCCCCTCTTACAGTTCATCCTGCGGACAAATTGCAGACGGTACGAAAGAGGCATGGAAAGGGGCCGAGTCTCCAAGTGGGGTGATTGTTAGTAAGGGGGCCTAAATGGAGAAAACGAGCACCAGGAGATGAAAACTGAGGTGAGTTTCAGAAAGCTTTCCCGATCCCACGGTGTAGCATCCGCTGGGTTTCCAATGAGTGCATTCGCTGTCGGAAGATTGCGTTGAACCTGGAGAGTTGGGACCCATGGAATGGGGAGCACGCAGGATTCCTTTCAAGGGTCTGCATTTGCTTTCCCAACCTCACCCATCGTCTCAGCCCCAAGAGTGTCCAGCCTTATGTCTTCTGCCGCTGGGGCTGTAGATGTGGTCAATCCTGGTTGCATGCCAGTCCCTGAACGCATTTTGGAAGAATTTCTCTCTGTTTTGCCCTGCTTGTTTCTTCTTTGTGTTGGAAATATATCCTCAGAATGGGTCTGAGCTGATTTTCCCTGCTGGTTTTAGGCCGCTTTACACACACTTGATGCACTTACACAGAGATATCAAGACTTAGTTTTAAGATGCTTACTAGTCGGATAGATACTTGTGCGATGAACAGGGTCTGTTGAGTCCAGTTGATTGAGCAAGGAGTAGGTCGTGTCCATTCCATATTCGGTTTTCGGAAGGGTATCTGTGCTCATTTCAAACTCGAGTTTTATGCGTCACCCCACCTCACCTTTCCCCTGAAGCAGGCATAAGTGTGTTTTCTAAAAGCGTGACTCTGTTCTGTTTGGGGATTCCGTTCATGGGGAGCGATTTTTACATTCCCTCGATAAGTGATATCATAAGTTTCTTTTTTTGTGGGACTGATTTCACTGAGGATGATCGTACCTAAATCCACTCAGGATGTGGCTACCAGCCTCATGACGTGGATTTCATGGCTGAGTGACACTCCATTGGACCTACGTAGCACCACTTGTCCACTTGTCCGCTTGTCTTTGTCCACTTGTCCACTCATGTTTGTCCACTTGGCTCTTTCCTGGGATATGAAACGTGTACCGGAGTGGAGGTTCTTGTCAAGACAGCAGCCCTCAACTTTGGGGTCCCTGTGTCTGGTTGATTTTTTCATTTTCCCAAGGTAAACGCCCATGTGTGGAAGTGCCCTATGCTCTGTGGTTCTGTGTTTTACATGGTTTGGGAAAGAGGATACACTTGTGAAGATTGGCTGTTGGCCATTGACATCCCGCCCATCAGCTTAACAAGGCTCCCTTGACTCCGTGGCCTGTCCTGCCTTTCTGGTTTTTAGACTTTTTTCGCCTGGCTCTTTTGCCCCGGGGGGGGGGGAGCGAGAGATTTCTTTGTAGTGTTGATTTGCTCTCCCAGGTTGCTTGGTTGGCCAAAAAGGGCGTATGCGTTTTTTCCTGAATATATTCAGGAAAAAACGCATACGCCCTTTTTGGCCAACCGCATCATTGTCCACGTTCTGGCGCTTTTCATGTGCTATCGGGGCCATTCCGATGTACCCGTTGACATCCGTTTCCTGCAATTCTGCCTTGCGTTCAACGCCTCTTCGTAGCCTGACCTCAATATATTTTGGGGCGATAGTTATCGTTTAGAACTCTGCAGGTTTGGGAAGTGCAGTGTCCCTGAGCTCCATTTCCCAAGTCGCTTTTGTGTGAGTGGGACGCAACACGGCTGGATGGCTTCACGCCCTATTGTCGATCCGCGGTGGCAGGCTGAACCTCTGGTGAATTCTTCTTCGTGATGGGAAGTGAGAGTGACATGTGCCCGACAAAACACCTCCAGCGAGTCTCTCATTGGTTCCCCCTCTTGCAGTTCATCCTGCGGACAAATTGCAGACGGTACGAAAGAGGCATGGAAAGGCGCCGAGTCTCCAAGTGGGGAGATTGTTAGTAAGGGGGCCTGAATGGAGAACACGAGCACCAGGAGATGAAAACTGAGGTGAGTTTCAGAAAGCTTTCCCGATCCCACGGTGTAGCATCCGCTGGGTTTCCAATGAGTGCTTTCGCTGTCGGAAGATTGCGTTGAACCTGGAGAGTTGGGACCCATGGAATGGGGAGCACGCAGGATTCCTTTCAAGGGTCTGCATTTGCTTTCCCAACCTCACTAATCGTCTCAGCCCCAAGAGTGTCCAGCCTTATGTCTTCTGCCGCTGGGGCTGTAGATGTGGTCAATCCTGGTTGCATGCCAGTCCCTGAACGCATTTTGGAAGAATTTCTCTCTGTTTTGCCCTGCTTGTTTCTTCTTTATGTTGGAAATGTATCCTCAGAATGGGTCTGAGCTGATTTTCCCTGCTGGTTTTAGGCCGCTTTACACACACTTGATGCACTTACACAGAGATATCAAGACTTAGCTTTTAAGATGCTTACTAGTCGGATAGACACTTGTGCGATGAACAGGGTCTGGTGAGTCCAGTTGATTGAGCAAGGAGTAGGTCGTGTCCATTCCATATTCGGTTTTCGGAAGGGTATCTGTGCTCATTTCAAACTCGAGTTTTATGCGTCACCCCACCTCACCTTTCCCCTGAAGCAGGCATAAGTGTGTTTTCTAAAAGCGTGACTCTGTTCTGTTTGGGGATTCAGTTCATGGGGAGCCATTTTTACATTCCCTCGATAAGTGATATCATAAGTTTCTTTTTTTGTGGGACTGATTTCACTGAGGATGATCGTACCTAAATCCATTCAGGATGCTGCTACCAGCCTCATGACGTGGATTTCATGGCTGAGTGACATTCCATTGGACCTACGTAGCACCACTTGTCCACTTGTCCACTTGTCTTTGTCCACTTGTCCACTTGGCTCTTTCCTGGGATATGAAACGTGTACCGGAGTGGAGGTTCTTGTCAAGACAGCAGCCCTCAACTTTGGGGTCCCTGTGTCTGGTTGATTTTTTCATTTTCCCAAGGTCAACGCCCATGTGTGGAAGTGCCCTATGCTCTGTGGTTCTGTGTTTTACATGGTTTGGGAAAGAGGATACACTTGTGAAGATTGGCTGTTGGCCATTGACATCACGCCCATCAGCTTAACAAGGCTCCCTTGACTCCGTGGCCTGTCCTGCCTTTCTGGTTTTTAGACTTTTTTCGCCTGGCCCTTTTGCCCCGGGGGGGGGGGGCGAGAGATTTCTTTGTAGTGCTGATTTGCTCTCCCAGGTTGCTTGGTTGGCCAAAAAGGGCGTATGCGTTTTTTCCTGAATATATTCAGGAAAAAACGCATACGCCCTTTTTGGCCAACCGCATCATTGTCCACGTTCTGGCGCTTTTCATGTGCTATCGGGGCCATTCCGATGTACCCGTTGACATCCGTTTCCTGCAATTCTGCCTTGCGTTCAACGCCTCTTCGTAGCCTGACCTCAATATATTTTGGGGCGATAGTTATCGTTTAGAACTCTGCAGGTTTGGGAAGTGCAGTGCCCCTGAGCTCCATTTCCCAAGTCGCTTTTTTGTGAGTGGGACGCAACACGGCTGGATGGCTTCACGCCCTATTGTCGATCCGCGGTGGCAGGCTGAACCTCTGGTGAATTCTTCTTCGTGATGGGAAATGAGAGTGACATGTGCCCGACCAAACACCTCCAGCGAGTCTCTCATTGGTTCCCCCTCTTGCAGTTCATCCTGCGGACAAATTGCAGACGGTACGAAAGAGGCATGGAAAGGGGCCGAGTCTCCAAGTGGGGTGATTGTTAGTAAGGGGGCCTGAATGGAGAAAACGAGCACCAGGAGATGAAAACTGAGGTGAGTTTCAGAAAGCTTTCCCGATCCCACGGTGTAGCATCCGCTGGGTTTCCAATGAGTGCATTCGCTGTCGGAAGATTGCGTTGAACCTGGAGAGTTGGGACCCATGGAATGGGGAGCACGCAGGATTCCTTTCAAGGGTCTGCATTTGCTTTCCCAACCTCACCAATCGTCTCAGCCCCAAGAGTGTCCAGCCTTATGTCTTCTGCCGCTGGGGCTGTAGATGTGGTCAATCCTGGTTGCATGCCAGTCCCTGAACGCATTTTGGAAGAATTTCTCTCTGTTTTGCCCTGCTTGTTTCTTCTTTGTGTTGGAAATATATCCTCAGAATGGGTCTGAGCTGATTTTCCCTGCTGGTTTTAGGCTGCTTTACACACACTTGATGCACTTACACAGAGATATCAAGACTTAGTTTTAAGATGCTTACTAGTCGGATAGATACTTGTGCGATGAACAGGGTCTGGTGAGTCCAGTTGATTGAGCAAGGAGTAGGTCGTGTCCATTCCATATTCGGTTTTCGGAAGGGTATCTGTGCTCTTTTCAAACTCGAGTTTTATGCGTCACCCCACCTCACCTTTCCCCTGAAGCAGGCATAAGTGTGTTTTCTAAAAGCGTGACTCTGTTCTGTTTGGGGATTCCGTTCATGGGGAGCGATTTTTACATTCCCTCGATAAGTGATATCATAAGTTTCTTTTTTTGTGGGACTGATTTCACTGAGGATGATCGTACCTAAATCCACTCAGGATGCTGCTACCAGCCTCATGACGTGGATTTCATGGCTAAGTGACACTCCATTGGACCTACGTAGCACCACTTGTCCACTTGTCCGCTTGTCTTTGTCCACTTGTCCACTCGTGTTTGTCCACTTGGCTCTTTCCTGGGATATGAAACGTGTACCGGAGTGGAGGTTCTTGTCAAGACAGCAGCCCTCAACTTTGGGGTCCCTGTGTCTGGTTGATTTTTTCATTTTCCCAAGGTCAACGCCCATGTGTGGAAGTGCCCTATGCTCTGTGGTTCTGTGTTTTACATGGTTTGGGAAAGAGGATACACTTGTGAAGATTGGCTGTTGGCCATTGACATCCCGCCCATCAGCTTAACAAGGCTCCCTTGACTCCGTGGCCTGTCCTGCCTTTCTGGTTTTTAGACTTTTTTCGCCTGGCCCTTTTGCCCCGGCGGGGGGGCGAGAGATTTCTTTGTAGTGCTGATTTGCTCTCCCAGGTTGCTTGGTTGGCCAAAAAGGGCGTATGCGTTTTTTCCTGAATATATTCAGGAAAAAACGCATACGACCTTTTTGGCCAACCGCATCATTGTCCACGTTCTGGCGCTTTTCATGTGCTATCGGGGCCATTCCGATGTACCCGTTGACATCCGTTTCCTGCAATTCTGCCTTGCGTTCAACGCCTCTTCGTAGCCTGACCTCAATATATTTTGGGGCGATAGTTATCGTTTAGAACTCTGCAGGTTTGGGAAGTGCAGTGCCCCTGAGCTCCATTTCCCAAGTCGCTTTTGTGTGAGTGGGACGCAACACGGCTGGATGGCTTCACGCCCTATTGTCGATCCGCGGTGGCAGGCTGAACCTCTGGTGAATTCTTCTTCGTGATGGGAAATGAGAGTGACATGTGCCCGACCAAACACCTCCAGCGAGTCTCTCATTGGTTCCCCCTCTTGCAGTTCATCCTGCGGACAAATTGCAGACGGTACGAAAGAGGCATGGAAAGGCGCCGAGTCTCCAAGTGGGGAGATTGTTAGTAAGGGGGCCTGAATGGAGAACACGAGCACCAGGAGATGAAAACTGAGGTGAGTTTCAGAAAGCTTTCCCGATCCCACGGTGTAGCATCCGCTGGGTTTCCAATGAGTGCTTTCGCTGTCGGAAGATTGCGTTGAACCTGGAGAGTTGGGACCCATGGAATGGGGAGCACGCAGGATTCCTTTCAAGGGTCTGCATTTGCTTTCCCAACCTCACCCATCGTCTCAGCCCCAAGAGTGTCCAGCCTTATGTCTTCTGCCGCTGGGGCTGTAGATGTGGTCAATCCTGGTTGCATGCCAGTCCCTGAACGCATTTTGGAAGAATTTCTCTCTGTTTTGCCCTGCTTGTTTCTTCTTTGTGTTGGAAATGTATCCTCAGAATGGGTCTGAGCTGATTTTCCCTGCTGGTTTTAGGCGGCTTTACACACACTTGATGCACTTACACAGAGATATCAAGACTTAGCTTTTAAGATGCTTACTAGTCGGATAGATACTTGTGCGATGAACAGGGTCTGGTGAGTCCAGTTGATTGAGCAAGGAGTAGGTCGTGTCCATTCCATATTCGGTTTTCGGAAGGGTATCTGTGCTCATTTCAAACTCGAGTTTTATGCGTCACCCCACCTCACCTTTCCCCTGAAGCAGGCATAAGTGTGTTTTCTAAAAGCGTGACTCTGTTCTGTTTGGGGATTCAGTTCATGGGGAGCGATTTTTACATTCCCTCGATAAGTGATATCATAAGTTTCATTTTTTGTGGGACTGATTTCACTGAGGATGATCGTACCTAAATCCACTCAGGATGCTGCTACCAGCCTCATGACGTGGATTTCATGGCTAAGTGACACTCCATTGGACCTACTTAGCACCACTTGTCCACTTGTCCACTTGTCTTTGTCCACTTGTCCACTCGTGTTTGTCCACTTGGCTCTTTCCTGGGATATGAAACGTGTACCGGAGTGGAGGTTCTTGTCAAGACAGCAGCCCTCAACTTTGGGGTCCCTGTGTCTGGTTGATTTTTTCATTTTCCCAAGGTCAACGCCCATGTGTGGAAGTGCCCTATGCTCTGTGATTCTGTGTTTTACATGGTTTGGGAAAGAGGATACACTTGTGAAGATTGGCTGTTGGCCATCGACATCCCGCCCATCAGCTTAACAAGGCTCCCTTGACTCCGTGGCCTGTCCTGCCTTTCTGGTTTTTAGACTTTTTTCGCCTGGCCCTTTTGCCCCCGGGGGGTCGAGAGATTTCTTTGTAGTGCTGATTTGCTCTCCAAGGTTGCTTGGTTGGCCAAAAAGGGCGTATGCGTTTTTTCCTGAATATATTCAGGAAAAAACGCATACGCCCTTTTTGGCCAACCGCATCATTGTCCACGTTCTGGCGCTTTTCATGTGCTATCAGGGCCATTCCGATGTACCCGTTGACATCCGTTTCCTGCAATTCTGCCTTGCGTTCAACGCCTCTTCGTAGCCTGACCTCAATATATTTTGGGGCGATAGTTATCGTTTAGAACTCTGCAGGTTTGGGAAGTGCAGTGCCCCTGAGCTCCATTTCCCAAGTCGCTTTTGTGTGAGTGGGACGCAACACGGCTGGATGGCTTCACACCCTATTGTCGATCCGCGGTGGCAGGCTGAACCTCTGGTGAATTCTTCTTCGTGATGGGAAATGAGAGTGACATGTGCCCGACCAAACACCTCCAGCGAGTCTCTCATTGGTTCCCCCTCTTGCAGTTCATCCTGCGGACAAATTGCAGACGGTACGAAAGAGGCATGGAAAGGCGCCGAGTCTCCAAGTGGGGAGATTGTTAGTAAGGGGGCCTGAATGGAGAACACGAGCACCAGGAGATGAAAACTGAGGTGAGTTTCAGAAAGCTTTCCCGATCCCACGGTGTAGCATCCGCTGGGTTTCCAATGAGTGCATTCGCTGTCGGAAGATGGCGTTGAACCTGGAGAGTTGGGACCCATGGAATGGGGAGCACGCAGGATTCCTTTCAAGGGTCTGCATTTGCTTTCCCAACCTCACTAATCATCTCAGCCCCAAGAGTGTCCAGCCTTATGTCTT